>NW_006399793.1:16120724-16167789 GCF_000299155.1 Elephantulus edwardii | reverse complement strand
TGCTTTCCACAGGGGTTGCACCATTTTACACTCCCACCAACAGTGAATCAGGGTTCCAGTTTCTCCACAACCTCGCCAGCCTCATGCTACAGACTCTTCTAAATCCTCATAGTTGGAATCTAGAATGTTGTTGATGATTGCCTTTGAGTCAAGCATAAATCATAGCAACTCTATAAACAAAAGGCCTGAAGCCCCTCTACAACTATCAATATTTATCAATGTTCAAAGAGTTTCTGGAGGCATGTTGTATAGGAAGTGGATGCTGCTCCTGCTTCTAGAGGAATCTAGACCAGTAGTTGGAAAATAGGGGCTTGCTGATAGAAATGAGGCTATAAATAAGTGATAGAGTTTTGTATTTTCAATGATTTATTCTTTGCAAACACCCCCTTTTCCTCCTATTAGTTTCTTTAAAAAGCTCGAATAAAAACTTGGACCAATTCTTTCAATTTCCTTCAACCTACCCATCAAATAGTACAACCCAATGATTAACCCTACTCTCCCTCTGAACATCCACATCCCTCTGCTTCCAGCCTCTCCCGGCCCTCCTGGATCCTTACAATCATTCTACAATAACAGTTTTATACAATATTTTAAAAGACACAATGACAACTTTGCACATGGACCTCACCTGATGAACTGTATAGGTATCAGATTGACTACATCTGTAAAAGAAATTCTTGGAGAAATTCTATATCAGCAGTCAAAACTAGGACGGGGTGGACTGTGGGTCAGACCATCAATTATTCATGTGCAAGTTCAAATTGAGCCTGAAGAAAATGAAAATAAGTTCACGAGAACTATGACATAATCTTGAATCTATTTAATCTAAATTTAAAGATCATCTTAAGAATAGGTTTGAAACATTGAACACCAATGATCGAAGACCAGATGAGTTATGGGATGATATCAAGGATATCACCCATGAAGAAAGCAAAAGGTCATTACAGAGACTGAGGAGAAAAAACAAACAAACAAACAAACCCCTGAACTAGATTTCAGAAGAGACTCTAATAAATTGCAGTAGAGTATTGAAAAGTCAAAACAAAGGGAAAACATGCCAAAGTAAAAGAGTTAAATAGGAGATTTGAAAGGGCAGCTCAAGAAAGCAGAACAATGTATTATAATGGAATGTGTAGAGATCTTGAATTGGAGAATAAAAAGGGAAGCGCTCACTGTGTGTTTCTCAAGTTGAGAGAAAGAAAAATGAAAATTAAGCCTTGAGTAGCAATATTAAAAGATGCTACAGGCAATAATATGGATGACCCAGAAAATATCAAAAAAAGATGGAAGAAATACACAGAATCACTTGTTGTTGTTGTTGTTATGTGCCATCGAGTCATTTCCGACTCATAGCGACCCTATGCACAACAGCTCTAAACCCTGCTCTATCCTGCGCCAACTGCACCACCCCTGACACACCCATCCCGATTACCCCACTCACCGAATCAATCCATCTCATAGAGGGTCTTCCCCTCCTGCGCTGTCCCTCCACCCTCCCAAGCATGATGTCCCTCTCCAAGGGCCCGTCCCTCCTGGCAACATGTCCAAAGTATGTCAGACGAAGCCCCAGAATCCTTGCCTCCAAGGAGCAGCTTGGTTTAATCCTCTCCAAGATGGAGAATTGACATTGAAAAATTTCAGCAAGTACCATACTTTCAGGAGCCAGTGATAATGAAGGAGGAAATAGAAGCTGCATGGGAGGCGTTGACCAAAAAATAGGGCCCCAGGAACAGAAGGGGTACCAATTGACTTGTTTCAACTAACAGATGCAGCCCTAGATATGCTTACCAGTCTATACCAGGGAATTTAGAAGACAGGTATCTGGCTAATAGATTGGAAAAGATCTATATTTGTTCCCATTCTCAAGAAAGGTGATCCAACAGAAAGCAGAAACTATGAAACAGCATCATTGCTATCACATGTAAGCAAAATACTGTTGAAGATCCTTCAAAAACAGAACCATAGGGAACCCTAGGGAACATAAAAAGAGAGCTGCCAGAAGTTCAAGCAGGATTTAGAAGAGACTGTAGCAATAGGGATATCATTGCTGACATCTCTGCAGCTAGAGTTGTTCAATTTATTGTAAAGGCTAACCAATCCCCTTTAGATTATTGAAACTGGCCAATCCCCTTGAGAAATTAGCCAGTCTTCTTGTGGATAGGCTAACATGCCTATTCACATGTTCCCTTCCATCTACATAGCAGAGTCAAATAACGGCTAGGAAAAGTCTTATTGGAAGATAAACTCCACAGTTGGGAAAGGTAGACCCTGAACATGATACTTTGACATAGTGATTGTAAGAATGGGTTGGAGCATATCAGAGACTATGAAGATGGCACAGAACAGGGTAAGCTTCTGTCATTCATAAGGTTGTTGAGTTGTAGTCCATTTGATGGCACCTAAGAATAACAGTAAATTATTTGCTCTTGGCCTAGTGGATAGAAAGTCACGCTACCAAGCCAAAGGTGAGTGATTTTAATCTGTGGCACTCAGGCCTGGTGTTACTGGTCAAACATTCTTCTAAGTGGTATAGCACTGGTTTGTCCATTTGCTATACAGAGGTAACTCATGGTTACTGTGATGCTAAACACTGTAACACTGATGTGTCAAATGTAACAATGGTTACCCACGGTGGACAATATTTGGTGGAGCTCCCCAATTAAAACAGGCTTGGAAGCAAAAGTAGCATCCACCTCTGAAATAGCTTGCCTCCAGAAATTTTCTGAACCTGGAGAAATGATGAAAGTTATACAAGTGCTCAGATCTTTTGTTCATAGAGTCATTATGAGTCATCTACGACTTGAAGGCACTTAATAATAACAACAAACAAAGCTGTATAAATATTTTAGTACTTTTTTCCTTAAGCACGTTATATCTTTGGGATGTTGTTTTTGTTGTTTGGTGCCGTAGAGTCGTAGATGACTCATAGGGACCCTATGAACGAACGGCCTGAGCACATCTTTGGGATACATTCTTAGAAGTGAAGTTCCTAGGTCAAAAAGGTGTGCATTTTACCTTCCTGTCAGAGCCAAATTTCCTCCAAATGCATGCATCAATTTTTTAATTTTTTTTTTTACCAGTTCCTGTCAAGTTGATTTCAACTCATGACAACTTTCTGTGCCTCAGAGTAGAACTGTACAGCACAGGATTTTTAGTGGCTTATCTTAAAGAAATAGATTACCAGGCCTTTTTTTTCTCAAGTCCTTCTGGGTGGAATCCAATTTCCTATCTTCTGGTTAACCTATTTGTTCCACGCAGACGGCTCTGGTGGCATAGCCAGTAGGGAGTTGAACTGCTAACCCAACGGTCAAATCTATCTTGTGATTCAAATGCACCAGCTGCTCTATGGGAGAAAAGCAGGCAATCTCCTCCTGTAAGATTTCTACCCTCATAAAGTCAGTGGAGCATCTTCTATGCATGAGCTGATTGCAACTCAGCAGTGAGTGAGTGAGTGAGTGAGAGATTCATGCACTAATTTCTACTGTTTAAGACAGAATAAATATGTTTATCATTCCAAAGCAGTGATTAAGGAAATGGTGTGGATGCTACCCTGCCCTTGTGAAATTTATATGGATACTTCCTTCACAGAAGCAAGGGCTTCGCAGTATATTCAAACAGCAGTTTTTGAAACTCCACACATGCAGAAAATGCTGACTAAAAGCATTTGGTCTTCAATTAGATGATATTGGCAAAGAAGGAAAATGGAACAAATCCCTGAAAATCAGCAGCTGGCTGTGACTAATCAGCTCAATCCATGAGGGTACTGTCAGAGTCACTAAGGCACCCTGGGGGTATGCAGGTAACTCCATTAGACTGCTGCACAACAAAGCCAGGGCAGGCTGAGAGCCAGGAAGAAGATGCCCATTCCACACAGAGCATTCAAATCCTGCAGACATTCCCAGCTTGTCAGAAGAAAAGACACAGGAGGAATAGCATTTCACCAATATAGGAATAAAGAGGCATGGTCAAGCACTGAGAATTGAACTGAGAGGAGAAATGTATAGGTGGATAGGAAACACATACAGACATAAGGTATTCATTTTCTAGAACGGATAAATCACTAATGGCTGCGCAATATTCATCTATTGTCATCCAGTGCCGCGGTCCAATTAAAACTGGACAATTTGGGCAGGAATGCTGGCTTAAGAGGCTGAGAGAACTTAAACCACACAGTCTTTCTTTGTCTTAGCTTTCCTTGCCTAAATCTGCTAAAAGCCTGGGCTTGACTTCAGGATGCATTGCAAAATGTTTCTCTTCTATTTGGCAATCACTTTGCTGAGGTATTGGCTGTCAATACCTGGTGAAAGGAGCATGCTGGAACCAGAGCCTGGAGAGGTCACAGAGTAAGGATAGTGGTTTGGATGAGCCTCAAGGGTGGGTTGACACGAGAGGGAGTATGTCTCTAGCGGGTTGATGAGGTCCCAATAGTGGTCATGTTAATGCTTGTAACATGCCTTTATTTTTTCGTTTGTGCACAGATATAACATTATTTACAACAAGTAAATGGGCTTTGCTCACATCACCTGTTAAAGACATTTAAACCAGGTAGTTTTCCTACATAGTTGAGTACTATAAACACATAGGGAAGGCGCCACCAGGCCCAGCAAACATCAGAATGCCTTGTAATTATTACTTATGTTTTTTCCAATTAGCAACCAACAGTATATTGTTATGAAGGCATTGTTGGGAGTTGTTTGCTTCTATGCAGATGTATTCAGATACTTAAGTGTAGGTTTCTTGGATTGATATGTGTTATTATAAAAATTACAGGGCTGGGGGGAAAAATTATTTCAGATGAGCTTGTTTTAATCCATCAGGTCTGAGGCAGCATCTGGAAAGCTGGAGGCTGTTGCCCAGCCCACATCCTGTCAGCAATATACATATGTTAACCTGATTTGCCATTGTTAGTTCTACTTCTCTGAAATTCCTTTAAATGAATCACTAATTCACTTTCAAGAACCATCCATCACCACTCGGATGAGCTACCCTCCATTCTCATTGAGTTTGATTGATTGACTGATTGATTGATTGATTTCCTATTAGTATGTCATCTGGACAGAGAAGAAATAATTTGGAAGACTTATTTTCAAATTACATTCCAGGATTCATGTGAGTTTCTGTGATTTATTTCTTCCTCCACTCCACTGACTCTGAGGCATTATGTGCTTCTGGTCTAGAGAAAGTTTTCATAAGTGAGAAGAAAGATCTATAAGAAAAAATAAGAAGAACGAGAAAAATTAAAATCCCTAAAAAAGGAAATAATTAAGCTGAAGTTGAAAAATTACTCAAGGAAATTGGTCTTCCATGCATACAAAATAAAAGTATGTGTTCCTCTGTTGTTGTTAGCTTCCATAGTAACCTCATTAATCTTTTACTTAACACAGCACTCCATGAAAATACAATCGCACCTTCCTCCATTAAATTGATAAAAACTGGTTTATGGTGATGTGCTCAAGCCAAGGAACTCCGGTGCTGTACTAATAGAAGGTTGGTGGTTAGAATCCACTAGCTGCTCTGCTGGAAAGATGTACTGTCTCAGAAAGTCCATGGAAAGTCACTGTGAATCAGAATCCACCGGACAACAGTGGGTGTGGGCTTGGGTATGATGTACTCAGCCACTTTTCCTTCCTTCAGTTTAGGCTCTCAAACATGAAAGTATTAGTTTAACTGTTGAATGATCTCGCACACCTAGCAATGGAAACTGATGGTTACTGGAAACTGCTCGATGGCATTCCCCTTCAAGGGGTACCTAGGGCACATACCACACCTTAGGTGTGTCTCTGGATATAGGGATTAAAATCTCTCATTTTTAAACATAAGGCAACTGAAGCACAGAAGGACTAAGCAATTTGCTTAATATCATGCAGCTTTCAACCTAGACCTATTTCTCATTTGTCCTAAAATGAGAGAATGGTTTATAAGAATTGGTACAGCCATTACAGTATTTTCAATCATTTGTTCATTTCCTCCTAGCTTTCCTAACCTGGTCTGAAAATTGACCTAAGGTACTTTATAGAAATATGTGCAATCCCCAAAAATAAAATACGCATACCCATATAAGAAAAAAAAATCTCTTCTACCACTTTAGAAATACCAATTTGTCATAGCATCATAATTACTAACATGTTTGAAAGTGCGTTTCAGTTATGAAAAATTCAAACAGTACTTTTATTACTTGAGAGCCGTTTCTAGGTTGGTAAGATTTTGCCATTTTCTGATTTGTGAAAAGACTCTTCCTGGCCAAACTAACTGTGGGGTTTTTATTACCATCATATGCCTCACCTTCATTTTACAGAAATAAAACCCAGACACATTGCTAACCCAAAAACATACTAAAAAAGAGCTCTAATAAAGACATGAATGTTACGTACATTCTTAGCCCCTATACTTAAAAAGTCAGTAGCCATCCCAAGGTCTCTCCCTTAGCCACCAGAGGCTCTGGCCTTCTAGCTGAAGCTATGCAGCCAATGAGCGACAGTTGCTAAGAGGCGCCAGATGTCCCAAAGAGAAATGGAGCATTTTACACTCAAATTCCTGAAACTCAAGTTATTAGGATCAAAATATTGTTTACAAACTGCCGTAATTTGGGGGTACCAATAGTTTGTCCCTCTTTTTTTTTTTTTTTCAACTCCCAGGTAGCAATAACAACAGCAACAACAGGTTTTATTTATGAGCTCACTCTTTAGCCCCAGAATCCTGATCAACAATGTTTATGCTTCCAGGGCTGAAATTGCTGTGGCTGTCAGCAAAGCAAATGATGTTCGGGGTCACAATTTTGTTTGTACAATAAATGTCTCAATTTAAAATTGCAAGAGCTCATTCATTTTTCAACACCTAGTTCAAATACAATCTCCTTGATTACCCAAGCAGTTAGCTGCACTTTTTTTTCTTTTTTACTAGCCTGTACACCATATTGCAATACATGTCTGTCTCCATTCCCTGACTGTAAATTTCTGAGAGAGGACAGACCTTGTCTTATATTTCCAATATCTGAGAAATAGTAGACACTTCAAGAAGTATCTAGTAAAATGAATCTCATGATTTTGATAAAAATTCATGGGATATTTTTAGCTGTCAGATTTGGTAGGATCTAGAGAAAACATCAGTTTTCCGATTACCTCTGGGATGTAAATCCAGTTTTAGGGAGTCAAGCTTCAAGATCAGGGGAGAAGATAAGTTGGCTATATAGTAGAATTAAACATATCCATTTTTTTGAGGCCTCTTTATTTTTTGATGCATTTCCTATTCTTGACTGACTCCTTGAAGCCACAGAGTAGGAAGATGGACAACTCTTGTTTTTATCCACTTTGCTTCCTTTCTTCCTTTCTCTGATAAGACCATCAGATTTTACTTTGAAGGAACTATCACATCGGACACAGTCATATGTGACTGCCATTATGGACTAAATTAAATTCACAACAATTGATGACTACAGGTGCTGGGTTCCACTTATCAGAAAATAGGTCTGGTAATCTGCTCTCAAGGGCTACTGTCTTAAAACCTCTATAAAGCAGTTCAGTTTTGCAAACATAATATCACCATGAGTAGAATTACCCATTGGCACTATCTACCTAAAGGGATGAGTACATGATACCAGCTAGAACAAGCACATCCTTCTTTCTAGAAAATAAACTTTCAACAGAGGAACAAAAAAGCCTGCTGAGTGCATGGACCAGCCCCTAGCTATCTATCTCTCAGTGACCTTCCTACTTGGTGTTACTGAGCCTCTATCTTGCCTTTCCTTTAAATTAGTTGTATTTCTCCATCTTATTCTAATAAATGACTTCTGTGCTTCAGTTAGCCGGAAGTGGCTTCTGCGTTTGCAACTAAGAAACCATTCACAGGAAGTCAAACAAAGATTAATTTCTTACTTATGCAAAAGTCTAGCAGCAAAGAATAACTCTGGAGGTCTCCTACCTATTCTCAGCTTCTTATCTCTTCTAACAAAGTCACCAAACAATCCAGATAAATGATCTGAAAAATTACAGTAACAATTGCATATTCATCCATCCCTAACGTCTTCAGTTTCCCAATTGTAAGCCTGACAAGTCTTATAATAGCAACTCAGTGAGTTTTAAACTCTTATAATAATTGCATTTACTTAAGCACCTGTTTTACACTTACCGACATCACCTATCCTGCCACATTAATTTTCTTGTTGTTAAATGCCATAAATCAATTCCAACTCATAGCAACCATATGTAAAACTCATTGAAATTTTGCCCAATCCTGTACCATCTCCATGATTTTTGCTATACTTAAACCCATTATAGCTGTCACTTAGTCAAGCAATATTATTGAGGTTCGTTCTTTCTTTCACTGACTCTCCACTTTTCTTAGCATGTTTTTTCCCAAGGACTGGTCCCTTTTAAAAACATACCCAAATTATATGAAAGGAAGCTTTATAGTCCAGCTTCAAAGAAACACCCTGGCTGTACTTCCTCTAATGCAAATTTATTTGTTCTTTGGTATTGCTGTTACGTGCCATTGAATCAGAATCAACTCGTAGTTGACACTCCAAAAAAGATTACCCATCTTTCTCAATCAGAGCAACTGGTGTATTCAAACTGCCTGATTTTGAGTTAGCAGCACAACTACTTTGCCACTAGACCACTAGAGTTTCCTGAAATGTATGTTGTTGTTGTTGTCGTGTGAGTTGGAACTAACTCATAGCTGATCCTTCAGTGTGTTTTCAGAGGCTTTAAATCTCAAAGGAAAAGCTATATATAGATAAGGGGGAAAAAGAGGTATAAATAGCTGTAGCAGTTTGCCCTAAATCTTAAACAAACAAACAAAACACACAGTAGAAGCAGGATTCAAACATACTCAAATATAGGTGCTCTGACTCCAAGTCTTGACTCTGAACCACCGGGTCTATGTTTCGTTTCTTTTCTTTCTTTTTTTTAAACATGATGAGTTTATTATATGGCCAATTAAAGTAAGAAGTAATCATATTTTGGTCTTCATCAATTTGCAAGGTACACTGAATGGGAATGAGAGTAGTCCTCACATACATATATAACTTAGGAGGGGGAAGATGAAGGGAAGGAGAGAGGAAAGGAGAAAAAAACAAAACAAAACCACAATAAGGGAAAGTTTATATAACAGACGGAAACAATTGCAGAGAGTTTATAGGCAGAGAAGGAAGGGAATAGAAGGGAGCAACCATTAGTGAATTAGGGGGGAAGGAGATGAGAAAGGGAGAGTACAATGAGGTCTCCATGCTGTTGCTTTTGTTGTTAGATGCCCTTGAGTTGAATGCAACTCTTAGCAAGCCTGCCCTACTCTGTGCCATCCTCATCATCCAGTCACTGTGTCAATCCATCTTGCTGAGGGTGCTTCTTTCTTTCACTAACCCTCTACCCTTCTAAGCATGATGTCCCTTCCCAAGGCATGGTCAGTCCTCAGTCCTAATAACATGTTTGAAGTTTGTGAGATGAAGTTTTGCCATACTCACCTCTAAGGAGAACTCTGGTTGGACAAAGCATACCTGGTTTTTTGGAAGTCCATAGGATATTCAGTACACTTCTCCAACATCACAACTCAAAGGTATCGATTCTTCTGCCATCCCTACCAGCTCTCAGATGTTACGCAAGTAATTGAAAGATGATGGTCGAAAATCAGGTATATCTTTATCTTTAAATTGTCTCGATATGCCATTATAAACAATGGTATTACACAATTATAATTACTGTTATGAAACAAAACTTATATGAGTTACTGAATGAAAATGAAAACACACACACACAATCCAACAAATATAAAAACATCAAGTAAATTTACTGTACCCTCAAACCACACTTCTTTCTTAAACACAATCAAGCAAATACAATTGGATCGTGGTTTACATTGACTTTGAGAAGATCCTAATGCACTGGCTGGGAAGATATCTTTCTTTTCTGTTGCTAGGTGAACTCGAGCGGACTAAGACTTATAGCTACTTTATGAACGACAGATCTGAATCTTGTATTTTAAAAGATGTGAAGTGTAAATATACTGCTAAACTCTGTTGTTGCACCACAGCTGCCAGTGGTAGGAGGATGTTACTATCCTTGCACAGTGCTGTAGACATTTCATTTAGTTCAAGTAAGATACTTGGATTCACCATTACCTCCTTTGGTACCAGCAGTTGAGAAATTAGGAGACGTATTGCTTTGGGACAGTTTGCTCTCAGGGACTTCTTCAAAATACTGAAGAGCAATAGTGTCAGTGTGAAGACTAAGGTGTGCCTGATTCAGGCCATGATCTTTTCAATTACTTGCTCTACCTTTGAGAGCTGGACAATGAATAAGGATGAGAGAAGAAAAATTGATGCCTTTAAGTTGTAGTGTTGGAGAAGAGCACTGAATATCTGGTGGACTATCAAAAGAATAAACATATGTCTTAGCAAAGGTGCCTTGAATTAGTGTGCTTTGGGGACAAGGATGGCAAAGCTTCATTTCTCACACTTTCTGCATGTTACTAGGAAAGACTATTCCTTTGTAAGCAGTATCATGCTCAGAAAGGAGGAGGATCAGCAAAAGAGAGGAAGACCTTCAAAAAGTTGAATTGGCATGGTGATGCAACAACATTCTCAAGTTTGCCAGAGATAATGAGGAAGGCACAAGATGGGATTCAGGTCTTGTGGAGGTAAAAATTTCTATTTCAATATGATTTCCCTAGCCATTGGCTGACTTGACCATGTGGCTGAGTGGGAATGCATGAATAGAACATGTTAGCCTATCTACAAGAGGATAGACCAGTCTCACCAGTTTACAACAGGATTGGCTAATATTATATCTAACTGATTAATCCAACAGCAAGAAGAGGATCATTTTCCTCACCAGCAAACAAAGAATGTGGCACAGCTTTCGGGGCCAGAAATTTTTGCTCTAGCTGCACCTATGGCAGCAGCAGTCATGGCCAAGCTGGAGAACCCATATGAAATAAAGCTACTTTGGGACTGTTGCCCACAATGGGTAGAACTAGAGATAAGCTAAGAGGCTTTGCCCGAGTTTATTGGATAATTTGGGGAGAGAAAGTCAATATTGATATGACTGAGAACTTTGTAACATAGACCTAAAGCCCCAAGACTCAAGGCTGTGAGGTACCCACAAGCACATTTCAGAAGTTTTCTTGACTGTATTCTGCTACTATTCTGAAGAATAGATTTTTAACTTACCCAATATGATTCTGTGTGGTCTGTGAGCTATTAAATCAGATTTTGGACCCAGAAAACCAGTAAGATTTGTGCTGAGATGAGCAAAATGATGTACAGGAGCACAGGGGACATATCTGACTTCATGGGTATTGGTTTTGTGGTGTTTATGCTGTTGATGGGGACAGTTCCCCTTTATGAAGCCAATAAAGGTCAGATACAGCCATCCACATGAGACCCTATCTCTTTTATTGCTCTATTTTTTTGTAGGGTGGCTATTTTTTTAGTCATATTCAACTCAATAGTTCCTAACAACAATAATTTAGTTCCAGAAAACAGGTGCAACAGTAAATCCCTTTCTACTGTAATCAGTTTCCTCCTGGACATGGAATCCTTCCTCTCGCTAGGAGGATTGTTAAGCCACTCATAAAAGCAATTGTTAAGAATAGGATTATAGCTTATGTTAGTGTGGATTGCTAGTACCAAGAGTACTGATTGTTGACTCTTGCAAGATGAATTTGTTAACAATCTTAATGTCTTCCCCATTAATCATGGTGCTGCCACTAGGACCAGTGGTAAGGATGATTGTTTTCTTGAAATAGAGCTTCAATCTATATTGAAGACTGAACTGCTTGATCTTCTATAGCAATACATCAGGTCTTCCTCAGTTTCAGCAAGAAATGTTATGTCATCTGCATAACATAGGTTGTTGATGAGTCTGTTACACATATATAGGAAAAGATATGAAGGTAAAATGTTCCCTGATGTCCCTTCTCTAAATTCGAACTATGTAGTCTTTCTTTGCTTTATTCTGACAATTGTTTCCTGGTCCAAGTGTCGCTTTTGCATGAGCACAACTAAGTATTCTGGGATTCCCACTGTTCTTAAGGTTAGCCACAATTTGTTGTGATCCACATAGCCTGAAAATGCTTTTGCATAGTCAATGAGACACAGATTGACATTCCTCTGGTACTTGCAGCTTTGAACTAAGATCCATCTAAAATTTGCTATAATGTCCCTAGTCTCACAGCCTCTTCTAAGCCCAGCTTGCACTTCTGGCAGTTCTCTTCGAGTGTATTCTTCCAGTCGTTTTTGGATAATCTTCAGCAGGATTTTGTTTGTATATGATATTACTGATATTGTTCAATAATTTCTACACTATGTTGGATCAGCTTTTTTTTAATAGGTATAAATATGAATCACTTCTAGTCAGATGGTCCGGAAAATGTCTTTAAGATTTTTTGACACAACCTCAGTAATCTGGAGAGTTACCTAACTCCAGAATTTTCCAATATGTCCTAATCTCCTGACTGCTGGTACCAAGGGTGTTGATTTTAGATTCACGCAAGGCAAAGTCATTAACAGTTTAAATCTTTACTCCATCTACCATAATGTTGCTTATCAACCCAGCGGTGAGGAATTTTGTCTTCTTGGTGTTGAGATGCGACTCATATTGGAGTTTGTAGGTTTTTTTTTATTCAGTGGGCTGTTGTTTATGCTGTTGTTGTTATGTGTCGTTGAGTCACTTGCAACTCATAGCGACCCTATGTGCAAAAGCTCTGAAGCCTGCCCTATCCTGAGCCAGTCTCATTGACTCTGACACACCTATCCTCATTATCACAGTCACCGAGTAAATCCATGTTATCCAGAGTCTTCCTCTCTTGTGCTGTCTTTCCACCCTTCTGAGCATAATGTCCTTCTCTAAGGATTAGTCCCTCCTGGAAACATGCCATTTATGTGAGATTCAGCTTTAAAATCTTTGTCTCCAAAGAGTAGCCTGGTTTCACCCTCTCCAGGACAGAATTGTTTGTTCTTTTAGCAGTCCATGACATATTCAATACTTTTCTCTAACACCACAACTCAAAGGCATTGATTCGACTTCTGTAATCCTTAGTCATTGTCCAGCTCTCTGTTAAATAGCAAGTAATTGTGAAAACCATGGCTCAGATTAGATGCACCTTAATCTGTGTACTGACAATGTTACTCTTCAGTACTCAGGAAAGGTCCCTGACAGTAGATTTTCCTGTAGCAAGCATTTTAAGTCTTCATTTTCAGTAAGCAAGGTTGTATTGTCTGGATAACACAGGTTGTTCATGAGTCTTCCTCTAATTCTGATTCCATATTTTTCTTCTTAGAATTCAGATTCTAAAATGATTTATCCAGTGTACTGACCAAATAGGTGTGAAGAAATGATACAACTTTGATTCATATCTTTCATAATTTTAGACAGTATATTGTTTCCTTGCTAATGCCTTCAATGCATCTTGCACTTCCTCCTTCATTACCATTGTTGTTGTTATGTGCCATCGACTCACCTGCAACTCATAGCGACCCTATGTACAACAGCCCTACATCCTGCTCTGTCCTGTGCCAATCTCACTGTCTCTGACACACCTACCCCCATTATCCCTGTCATTGAATCAATCGACCTCATAGAGGGTCTTCCTCTCCTGCGCTGGCCCTCTACCCTCCTAGGAATGATGTTCCTCTCCAAGGAGTGGTCTCTCCTTGCAACATGTCCAAAGTATGTCAGGAAAAGCTTCAGAATTCTTGCCTCTAAGGAGTAGCCTGGTTTAACCCTCTCCAGGATGAACCTATTCATTTTCTTAGCAGTTCATGGTATATTCAATACTCTTCTCCAGCACCACAACTCAAAAGCATCAATTCTCCTTCTATCCTCCCTAGTCACTGTCCAGCTCTCTGATGCATTGCAAGTGATTGCAAAGACCATGACCTTTATCAGGCACACCTTAGTCTCCAGAGTGACACCATTGCTCTTCACTACTTTGGAGAGGTCCCTAACAGCAGACTTTCCCATTGCAATACGCCTTTTAATTTCCTGGCTGCTGGTGCCAAGAGTGCTGACTGTGGAGCCAAGCAAACTAAAGCTGTTAACAATCTCTGTCTCTTCATCATCCATCCTGATGCTGCCAATTGGCCCAGTGGTGAGAATCTTTGTCTTCTTGATATTGAGCCTCAATCTATATCATTACCTTTGGCTCATGTAAATATGGTACTTGCTGAAATTTTTCAGTGTCAATTTTTTTGTTGTTTTTGTTACAGTGATTCTTGTATTCTTTCCATCTTCTTTTGATGCTTTCTGGGTTATTAAATATATTGCCTATAGCATCTTTCAATATCGCAATCCAAGATTTCAATTTGTTTTTCAGTTCTCTCAGCTTGAGAAATGCAAAGTGAGTTCTTCCCATCTTATTCTCCAATTCCAGCTCTCTGCATATGCCACTGTAATATTTTGCTTTGTCCTCTCAAGCTGCCCTTGGAAATCTTCAATTCAGCTCTTTTACTTCAGCATGGCTTCCTTTTATTTTGGTTTCTTGATTCTCTAGTGCAATCTATAGAGTCTCTTCTGACAGTCATTTTTTTTTCTTTTTCCTCTGTCTTTTTAATGATCTTTTGCTTTCTTCATGGATGATATCCTTGATAAAATTCCACAACTCATCTCATCTTAGATAATTGACACTCAATGCCTCAAACATATTGCTAAAATGATCTTGGCATTTAGATGGAATAGATTCAAGATCTTGGTTATTATGGACTTATTTTTAAATATAAAATAAGACATCATAAATTTATGGGATACCAATCAACTTGTTTAGACAAACAGATGCAGACTTGGATTCTCTCAGAAGTCTGTGCCAGGAAATTTGGAGGACAGCTGTCTGTCCAGCTGATTGGAAGAGGCTCAGATGTGTTCCCATTCTCAAGAAAGATGATCCAATTGAATGTGAAAACTATTGAATAATATCACAAATATCACATGCAAGCAAAATACTGCTGAAGATCACTCAAAAATGGTTAGAACAGTACACATATATAGAGAATTGCCAGAAATTTAAGCAGTATTTAGAAAAGGCTGTGGCACCCGGGACATTATTACTGATGTCAGATAGATCCTGGCTGAAAGTAAAGAATACTAGAAAAAATATCAATTTGTGTTTTAATGACTATGCAAAAGCATTTTACAAGTTGTGGCTTTCATTGAGAAGACTGGAAGTCCCAGAGCACTTGATTGTTCTCATGCGGAGAGGATATCTGGACCAGGAGACTGTTGTGCAGAGCAGGAAAACACTACATGATTTCGTGTGTGTCAGGATTGTATTCTTTCTTTATACCTATTTAATCTGTATGCTGATCAAATCATTCAAGGAGCTGTACTCTGTGAAGAGGAATGTGGCATCAGACTCAGAAGGAGATTCATCATTACGCAGATGACACTACCTTACTTGCTGAAAGTGAAGAGGATTATAAACACTTGTTGCGGAAGATCAAGGAATGCAGTCTTTGGTATGAATTGCATCTCAATATCAAGAAAACAAAGATTCTTAACACTGCTTGGATAGGCAACATCATGATGGATGGAGAAGCGATTGAAACTGTCAGTAACTTTCTCTTACTTGTATCCAAATTAACACCCTTGGTACCAGTAGTCAGGAAGTAAGGAGACACATTCCACTAGGAAAGTCTGTTGTCAGGTACCTCTCCAAATTATTGAGGAGTAATGATGTCTGCTTGAGGACTAAGGTGTGTCTGATTCAGGCCATAGTCTTTCTGATCACTTGTTATGCATCTGAGGGCTGGATAATGAATAAGGATGACAGAAGAAGAATTGCTGCCTTTGAGCTGTGGTGTTGGTGAAGAGCAATGAACATCCCACAGATGGCCAAAAGAACAAACAAACATGTCTTGGAGAGGATGCAGCCATAGTGCCCTTTAGAGATAAGGATGATGAAGCTTCATCTCTCATATTGTGGGCATGTTGCTTGTTGTTGTTCAGTGCCATTGAGTAGAGGATGACTCAAAGTGACCCTATAAACAAAATATCTGAACCCAGTCCTGTCCTTCACCATCCTCATACTTCCTGACACGCAGAAATCACGCAGCAGTCACTATGCCAATCCACTTTGTTGAGGGACTTCCTCTCCTTCACCAACCCTCCATTCTTCCCAACATCATGTCCCTATCTGAGGAATAACACCTCCTAGCAATATGTCTAAAGTAGATGAGGCAAAGCGTCATCATTCTTGCCTCCAAACAGCACTCTGACTGCACACTCTCCAAGACATATCTGTTCATTCTCTGGGTGTTATTGTGGACTCAAGCAAGATGAAGCTGTTGACAGTTTCTATCCCCTTTCCATTCATCATAACATCAACTATTGGTCCAGTAGTAAGAATCTTTGTTTTCTTGACATCAAGGCACAATCCATACCAAAGACTGCATTCCTTGATCTTCCACAAGTGCTTCAAGTCCTCCTTACTTTCAGCAAGCAAGATTGTGTCATCTGTATAATTTAGGTTATTGAAGAGTCTTGCTCCAATCCTGATGCCACATTGTTCTTCATATAGTCCAGCTTCTCTGATAATTTGCTCAGCATGTGTATGAAAATAGAATACAACCCTGACACACTCCTTTACCAATTCCAAGCAATGCAGTGCTCCCCTGCTGCATTTATGCAACAGCCTCTTGATCCAGGTATAGGTTCTTCATGAGCACAATCAAGTGCTCTAGGATTCCCATTCTTTTCAGTGTCAGCCACAACTTGTCATTATGCGCACAGTTAAACACCTTTGCATAGTCAATAAAGCACAAATAGACATTCCTCTGGTATTATTTAGTCTCAACTAGGATCCATCTGATATCAGCAATCATTTCCTTGGTGCCATGGCCTATTCTAAATCCCGCTTGAACTTCTGGTAACTCCCTATCTATGTACTGTTACAGCCTGTTTTGATTGATCTTCAGCAGTATTTTGCTTGTATGTATTAGCAATGATATTGTTCAATAATTTCCACATTCAATTGGATCACCCTTCTTGGGAATGGGAACAAATATGGACCTCCTCCAATCTGCTGGCCAGATAGCTGTCCTCCATATTTCCTGGCATAGACTGGTAAGTGCATTCAAGTGAGTCAGATCATCAATTACTCATATGCAAGTTCAAATTGAGACTGAAGAAAATTAAAATAAATCTGCAAGAACCAAGATACAATCTTGAATCAGTTCCATCTGAATTTCATGATCACCTTAAGAGGTTTGAGGCATTGAACACCAGTGATAGAAGACCAGATGAGTTGTGCAATGATATCAAGGATATTATCTATGAAGAAATATAAAGGTCATTACAAAAACAGAGGATAAGGAAAAAAATCAAAATGAATGTCAGAAGAGACTCTAAAGATTTCACTGGACCTTTGAGAAGCCAAATCTAAATGAAAACATGTTGAAGTGGAAGAGCTGAACAGACAATTTCAAAGGACAGGTTGGTAGGACAAAGCAAAAGTATTAGAATGTTCCGAGAGCTGGAATTGGAGAATAAAAAGGGAAGAACTCTCTCTGTATTTCTCAAGTTGAGAGAACTGGAAAACAAATTTAAGTTTCATATTACAATGATGAAATATGCTATGGACAATATAGGATGACCCAGAAAGCATCCAAAGAAGATGAAGGGAATATATAGAGTCACTGTACCAGAAAGAATTGATTGACACTGAAAAATTTCAGGAAGTACCAGAGGAAAAGGAGCCAATGGTAATGAAAGAGGAAGTGGAAGCTGTGATGAAGGCATTGGCAAAAAAATAAGGCCCAGTAGTTGAGGGGATACCAAATGATTTGTTTCAATTAGCAGTTGAAGCCTTGGATGCACTCACCAGTCTCTGTCAGGAAATTTGGAGGATGGGCACGTTGCTAGAAGGGGGCTATTCCTTGAAGAGGGGCAGTTGGAAGGATGGAGGGCCAGTAAAGGAGAAGAATATCCTCAAACAGGTGGATTGACTCAGTGACTGCTGTAATGGGCTCTAATTTGTCAGGAAGTGTGAAGAATTCACAGGATATGATGGGATTCAGATTCGCTGTTCATAGGGTTGCTTTGAGTGGTATTCGATTTGGTGGGCACATAACAACAACAGTAAAAACTTGACCAAATCCATGGGCTGGTGGAAACACCTCTTCACACTAAAAGAAACGCCTAAAATGTACTTCATGACCATGATTATTTCTCTGGCTGTTGTTGTCTGTTGGGATAGCAACCCACAATCTTTTCTTCCCTGACTGGATTGTAATTTTCACAGTGTTGCTTCCTGGACTAAACCAACATGGCATCGTCTCAAAGTACAATGAAATGGCCAAGAGGGAAATAAAAAAATTTCTCGACCAAAATAAAAGAAGAATGAATAATGCATCTGCTTGCTTTCTTCAGTGTGACTGATGAGAGTATACATCGTCCCTGGGAACCATTCGATTGTGCTGTTAGACAAGTAGCTCTTAGCTCACCCTGCCCTTAGTGAATAGAAATTTGAGATTTGTCAAGTAAGGCATTTTGTATCGTGTCTACAGTGTAGCTTGTTTACTGTTATCAGTTGATCTTCCCTGGACAATACATCAATCAGTACTAATTTGTTTTGATTTTTTTAAGCAGATTATCTGAGAGGCTGGGCTAGATGAGGAGAAGCGTGGTGTTAGAATTGGTGGAAGATCAATCAACAATCTGCGTTGTGCAGATGACATAACCCTGCTCCCTGAAACTGAGGAGGACCTCATGCACTTGCTGCGGAGGGTCAAGGACTGCTGCCTTCAGTATGGACTGAGGCTCAATGTCAGGAAGACAAAGATTCTCACCACTGGACCAATTGGCAGCATCAGGATGGATGGCGAAGAGATTGAGATTGTTCACAGCTTCAGTTTGCTCGGCTCCATGGTCAACACTCTTGGCACCAGCAGTCAGAAAATCAAAAAACGTATTGCGATGGGAAAGTCTGCTGTTAGGGACTGCTCTAAAGTACTCAAGAGCAATGGTGTCTCTCTGGAGACTAATGTCCGCCTGATACAGGCCATGGTCTTTGCAATCACTCGTTATGCATCAGAGAGATGGACAATGACTAGGGAGGATAGAAGGAGAATTGACTCCTTTGACCTGTGGTGCTGGAGAAGAGTATTGAATTTACCATGGACTGTCCAGGAAACAAACAGATGCATCCAAGAGAGGGCTAAACCAGGCTACTCCCTGGAGGCAAGGATTCTGGGGCTTTGTCTGACATACTTTGGACATGTTGTAAGGAGAGACAGGTCCTTGGAGAGGGACATCATGCTGGGTAGGGTAGAGGGACAGTGCAGGAGGGGAAGACCCTCTATGAGATGGATTGGTTCAGTGACTGGGGTAATCGGGATGGGAGTGTCAGAGGCAATGTGATTGGCACAGGACAGAGCGGAGTTTAGGGCTGTTGTACATAGGGTCACTATGAGTCGCAAACGACTCGACGGCACATAAGAACAACAACAACATGGTTAAGTGACCTTTTTTTAGGCAATTTCCTTTAAAATAAGATAGCAGTGAACTTTCTTTTTTGAAACCTTTAGAACCAGTGACTCTTAATTGTTGGGGTTAGACTATGCTTAAGCCAATTACACAACATAGCGGTCTGTGGCTAAAGGAAGTAGGTCCTGAATCTTCCACTGTCTGCTTACAACAGCTCCCCAGCTTCATGAATACAGAGACCAATTCCACCACTTCTGAGGAAGAGACCGACTAGGGTTCATTCCTCATTCTGCTGCTTTTACTGTGGAGGAAGATTACCCAGGAAATAAAAATGAAACTAATTCCACACTCCTAGTATGTGTTGTTCATTTCTCTGTTGAGTGGAGAAATGAACAATTTGTAGGAAGAATTGACTTTTTCTCTCAGATGGAAAATCTGATGGGCATAGAACTTCTGAGCCTTCCAAGACAGGCAGCAATGGAATAAATTCTTTGAAACGGCAGGCTTCCAAAAGGCAGTGATTAAGATTTTTAAGATAGTTTTAATTACACATATTCAGCTGACTGAAATGAATGCACACCGAAGCTAAAATTCCTGTCTATGACCTTTATTCCAAGACCAGCCAGTGAAGGACAGAAATCTTAAATTAGTCAAGATTCTTTTCTGTAGAAAAGAGATTATCCTACTCATTTTTTGAGACCAAAATTAGTCTTCAACAGGGGCCTGATGATTCTCCATTTTGTACTGGTGCTGTCAGTCCAACATGTTTGGAATTGGGGTATGGGACAGGGCAAGCATCTGATTTTTTCCCTAGATGTTTCTCTGAAGAAGGCGAGGACTCTTGGTGAGAGCTGACTCCTGGCAATGATTGCCCATTAGTCTACACAGATTGTGTAATTCTTCAGAAAGCTTCTCAGAACCATCCTCTCCATTTAGATAAATAGAAATTTAAAGTCGTTGAAAGCAGTAGACATGATCCACTGAGGACTAAAAATGCTGGGACATAATTGGAAGCAATTCTTAAGTTCTGATTAGCAAAGTGTAATGACTAGGGATGATAGAAGGAGAGTTGATGCTTTTGAGCTTTGGTGCTGGAGAAGAGTATTGAGTATACCATGGACTGCTAGGAGAACAAACAAGTTCATCTTAGAGTGAGACCAGGATGCTCCTTAGAGGCAAGGATTCTGAAGTTCTGTCTGAGATACTTTGGACATGTTGCTAGGCGGGATCAGTCCTTAGAGAGGGACATCATACTTGGGAGGGTAGAGGGATAGCACAGGAGAGGAAGATCCTTGATGAGATGGATTGATTCAGTCACTGGGGTAATGGTGATAGGTTTGTCAGAGACAATAAGATTCACAAGGGATAGAACATGGTTTAGGGCTGCTGTACATAGCATTGCTATGGGTCACAGACAACTTGAGGGTACAAAACAGTAACAACAATGTACTTTTGTGAATTTATTGCACTCACACTGTAAAACTGAGACCTGAGATATGTTGTTGTTATTGTTATGTGCCACTGAGTCGCCTATGACTCATAGCAAGCTTATGCACATTAGCTCTGAACCCTGCCCTACCCTGAACCAATCACATCATGTCTGACAGACCTAATCCTATTTCTCCAGTCATTGAGTCAACTCATCTCATCCTGGGTTTTCCTCACCTGTGTTGTCCCTCCAACCTTCCAAGCAAGATGTCCTTTTCTAGGGACTGATCCCTCCTGGCCATGTGCCAAAGTATATGAGACAGAGCTTCAAAATCCTTGCTCCAGGAAGCAGCCTGGTTTCACTCTCTCTAGGACTTGTGGTATACCCATCCCTAAATAAATGACACCCACCCCCCATACTGTAGGTAGTTGCACACCCATGTAGCATATTTTCTTAATGTTTCATATTAAATTATCCCAATTCTATGTTTCTTCATTGTAAATAAGCCTGTCTTCCTGTCTGGGTTGGGTTTTTTTGGTGTGTGTGTATATGGTTCTACTAACTACTTCTACAGTTTAATCCTGTATTATTCCTTCTACTTTGTTTTGTGTAAAAGAAGAAAGATAACTAAAAAGCTGGAATCTCTCTTTTTAAAAAGGTATCAAAGATGACTAAGTCATATATCTCTTGTATAGGAGGTGAGGATTCTATCACAGATCCACTATTATTACCTACTTCAAAACATTAATCAAGAAAATACTGCATCTTTGCTTCCTAATGCATCAGAAATACAACATCAGAGTTGAGTCTGGGGTTACAGATTAAAAACTATTAGATTGTTTAGTGCTCTTATCAACAATCAACATTCTTTGTATGAGTAGCCAGGGAATTAAAAGATGAATTGCATTGGGAAAGTCTGCTGTCAGAGACCTCTCCAAAGTACTGAAGAGCAACAATGTTAGTCTGGAGACTAAGGTGTGCCTGATACAGACCATAGTCTTTGCAATTATTACTTATGCATCAGAAAGCTGGACAATCACTAGGGATGATAGAGAATTGATGCCTTTGAGCTGTGGTGTTGCAGAGGAGTATTGAATATACTGTGCACTGCTAGGAGAAAAAACAAATTCAGCCTAGAGAAACCAGGCTGCTCCTTGAAGGCAAGGATTCTGAAGCTTCCTTTGACATAGTTTGGACTTGTCGCAAGGCGGGACCAGTACTTGGAGAGGGATGTCATGCTTGGGAGAGTAGAAAGACAGTGCAAGAGAGAAAGACCCTGGATGAGATGGACTGACTTAGTGACTGGAGTAATGGGGGTAGGTGTGTCAGAGACAATAAGATTGGCACAGGATAGAACAGGGTTTAGGGCTGTTGTACATAGGATTACTATGAGTGGCAGGTGATTCAATGGCACATAATAACAACAACAATGAATCCAACAATGAAACCAACCCATAGCTATCCCTCCAGCAGATTTTCAGAGACAGTAAATCACACAGGAGGAGATTGTTTATCCTTCTTCCACACTCTTATCCTACCATATCATAAGGCAGAAACTAGAAAAGCTCTGACTGAAAAAGCGACTGACTCAGCAGGAATACTCAGAGAGAACAGTTTAGAAGAGACCCAGGCTGATCTGAGCCTGGGAGAGTGACTCAGAGCTCAGTTCAACAATCAGATAAGAGGAAGGTCATTCTACACAGGGGAATGACATGTGCAAAGTCACATTGCTGGATGAGTCAGGATTTAAATTTATCTTCCACAATTATCTAAAACATAAGTCATGTCTCATTTTGAGAATGAAATAAGCAAAGGCATAATTGTTGGAGCTGGAAGGTAATTTAGGGGTAATCTAATCTAATCCTTGTATGTAACAGATAAGGACTTGCTGGACCAAAATAATGACCTTTAGTCCAATGTCCAAAAACAAGTGAGACCTTAAAAAAGAAAGACTAATTTTAGTTTTCTGTTTCTATCTTTTACCTACAGCCAGGGACTTCTTTCCCTATTTAAGCATGAATACTATCAACACTTATAATAACTTTAGCAATGAGTTCCTCTTTCTAAGGCTGGCAGGGAAAACCCCCAAAACAGATACTGTCCCATAATAACAGTTATATCGTAAAAGAAGAGTTTCTGATTTCCAGGAGATTTTCCTAAAAGTATTAATTATATTTTTATAAATGAATACCTTTGCTAGAGTTTTGTATTTGTATTCATTCTCTCCAAGGTATGCCTGTTATTTAACCTCAAATAGTAAACAGGTCTGTCTTGAAGGAAGTAGAACTAGGGTGCATCTTAGAAGCAAGGGTGATGACACTTCATCTCACATGCTTTGGACATGTTGTCAGGAAGGACCAGTCCTTGGAAAAAAGGCATCATTCTAGGAAAGGTGAGGTGTCAGGGAAAACAAGAAAATGACTCTTAGCAAAATGGATTGACATAGTGACTGTAACAAAAGGCTCCAACACAGCAGAGACCTTGAGGATGGGGCAGGAGAGCACAAGGTTCGGATCTATTGTTCATGATTGGTATGAGTCACCGTTGACTCAACAGCATCTAACAACAGCAATATTTTCAAGATAATGAAGCAGGAGGCTCAGAAAGTCTGTACAATTAGCAAGTGGTTGTGGTGATAATTGTTATTAGAGGCCATCGGGTTGACTATGATTCAAAAAAAGAGGAAGCAACAGAATGTTGAAATTATCTAATACCATTAATAGAAAGTGGTAGAATTTACTAACCAAACTCTAATATCTACACTTTTGACCAATCTACCACTACATATATCGTTATGCTATAATTTGTCCTACAGATAAACAACAAATATACCTGCACAAATGCACACACACACACACACGTATTTTATTATGTTCAAATAGGGTTTATTAAAATTCTGCAAATTATTGCAATGTATATGTATAAAAGTAATCAGTTTAAAAAAACTTAAGCCCATTACCGTTGAGTCAATTCTTACTTATAGTAACCCTATAGGGCAGAATAGAAATGCCCCATAGGGTTTCTAAATCTTTATGGAAGCAAGCTGACACATCTTTCTCTCATGGAGTGGCTGGTGGTTTCAAATAACTGACCTTCCAGTTAGTAGCCAAGCACTTAACAACTACACCACCAAACTCCAGTATGTAAATAATATTCCACTGCTGTCCCTGGTGACCTAGTGGCAAGAAGCTGCACTGCAATCCCAAAGGCATATGGTTTGAGTCCACCAGTTGCTCCCTTGGAAAAGATAAGCAATCTCCTCCCAAGGAATTTACTGCCTCTGAAAACCCTCTGGAGGGTCAGTTTTGACTTGCTGGTGCACAACAGCAATAACTGTTGTAAAATCAGTTATGACTCACAGATAACCTACAGGAAAGAATAGAACTATCCGTAAGGGTTTCTAAGATTGTAAATCTTTACAGAAGCAGATTACCTCTCTTCTTCAGAGAATTTGTAGGTTTAAGACCTCTACCTTTTAGTTAACAGCCTGATTAACATTTTTGTTAACATTTAACCCACTGCACCACCAGCGTTTTCAAGGAAAAGTGTTTGTGAATGCTCAAGCTATCCTATATGCCATTTACCCCTAATAATCTCTCTGAAAAGGCCAACTTTTCAATTCCTTGTCAAGAATATTAATTTCTGGCTCACAAGAGGAAAAAACCCCAGCCAGTATGTAACTAGCTTGATGCCTCTTGTTATCTAGGTGATGAAGTTTATTGTGAAAAATTAACTAGTGAAAACCCCTGTGAAAGACAGTCCTCAGAGACTTGGAATTGCCATGAATTGAATTCAACGTGGATAGAGGTTGGAGTGGATAGACAGAGAAGTGAGAGCTAAAAAATGAGAGGCTTTTCTAAAAAAAATAAAATAAAATAAAATGGTACATAAGACAACAAAGTCACAAAACATGTCACTGTAAACCACACAAAGGAGCCAAAGAAATGGCCTGCACCTGGGGTGAAGAAATAAGGTATGAAGGAAATGCAAATCTCCAGAGATGTGGATTATGCTTCTAGTATTAAAACATACTCTCCTTTCTAATCAGGCCAGCCATCATTCAGAAAAACAAAGTTATTTCTTTTTCTCAGTTTCTGGTGGTGTGGTGGGTAAAGGGCTGGAACACTAACAGAAAGGTTGTCAGTTCAAAATCATCAGTGGTATTGCCTCAGGAGAAAGTGGATTTCCATAAAGCTTTGCAACCTTAATAATGATGTGAGGTAGTTCTCTGTCCTATAGGACCATCCCATATTAAATTCATTCAATGTCAGTGAATTTATGTCTATGACCATGGTTTTGCTCATTTAAATTGGTTACCTACTTCTTTATACTTATCTACACTTCAATCTCTCTCTCTCTCTCTCTCTCTGCCATTGAGCTGAAATTGATTTATAGCTGACCCTTCAATGAGTTACCATATCTGTGAATCATATGGGAGATATTTCTCCTACAGAGTCATTACTGGATTTGAATCGTCAGAGTTCTTTTGGTTTGCAGTGCAACTCACTGAAGACTGCACTAGC
This sequence comes from Elephantulus edwardii, assembly GCF_000299155.1. NCBI lineage: Eukaryota > Metazoa > Chordata > Mammalia > Macroscelidea > Macroscelididae > Elephantulus > Elephantulus edwardii. Next base: position 16,142,428 of record NW_006399793.1, on the reverse strand, counting down.
AGAGCTCCCTCCAACCAGACAACCAGAATAAGTCCCTTTTTATTCCCAAAAGATCATCTCTAATTCGTTTCTCCAACTCTCTTCCTGTAAATTTCTGAAGTACTTACAATCTTGTTTTCATATTGTTAGGTACATGGAGTTGGTTCTGACTCATAGTGAACTCCATCTACATTACTTAATGATTGACTGTCTATTTTTTATTGCTATGCTATGAATATTAAATTGTCTCCTCAACAAGATGAGCAATTCCTTGAAAATAGAAACCTTAAGCTTTATCAGTATGCCTTGTAGAATGCCAAACACATGATAAATTCTCAGTCATCATCTGTTCATACAAAGACTTGTGGGGAGGAGGTCCATACAGAGGATGCTGAGGAGAGAGAGAACAATTATTTGTTAATAGATGGACAGACCGACATCTCTTTGAAGGCAAGCACTGTGTTATATTTATATTTGACTTTTATGTCTGTCTTATCTAACACAGCCCTTATTACACTAAAAGGACTCAGTATATTTTTATTTAATAAGATATTTATTGGAGACAATCTGGTTCTCCTTTCAAGAAATTGCTCATCTAGTTGAGGAGATAATTTAATATTCATAGCACAACAATTAAAAAAAATGATAGATCATTACGTAATGTAGATAAGGTTCACTATGAGTCTAGCTGTATTGAGAAGAGGCCATGGCACCAGGGATGTCATTGCTAATGTCAAATGAATCCTAGTTGAAAGCAGAGGATATCAGAAGAATGTCTATTTATACTTTATTCACTATTCAAAGTCATTTGACTGTGTGGATCATAATAAGTAATGGCTAATATTGAGAAGAATGGGTATTTCAGAACATTTAATTATGTGCAAGCAATATCTATACCTAGATCAAGAGTCTGTTGCCCAAATAGAGTTGTTTGTTGTCCAATTGTTTCAAACGCACACTATACGGTTTAAAATCAGGAAAGATATGAGCCATAGTTCTATCCTCTGTCCATACCTATTAACTCTGTATATTGAGCAAACCAATGAGAAGCTGGACACTATGAAGAAGAATGTGACATCAGGATCAGAGGAAGACTCATCAATAATCTGCACAACACAAATGAAACAACCATGCTCGCTACAAGTAAAAGAGACTTGAAGTGCTTGCTGCAGAAGATCAAAGACTACAGCCTTCAGTACAGGTTGTGTTTCAACATCAAGAAAATAAAAATTTTCAGCCCTGAACTGATAAGCAACATCATGGTAAATGGAGAAAAGTTTGAAACTGTCAATGACTTCATCTTCCTTGGATTCACAATCAACATCCTTGATATGTGTTGTTGTTGTTGTTGTTGTTGTTGTTAGGTAACATTGAGTCAAATATGACTCATAGGAACCCAATGAACAAAAGACTTGAACCCTGTTCTATCTTGTGCCATCCTCACACTTTCTGACACACAAAAGTTCATTGCTGCAGTCACCACCTCAATGCACCTGGTCAAGGGTCTTCCTCTCCTTCGCTGACTCTCCACACTTCTCAGCATCATGTCCCTCTTCAAAAATAACCCCTTCTTGTAACATATCCAAAGTATGTGAGGCAAAGCCTCATCATTCTTTATTTACTATATTTGTTTGTTCTTTTGGCCTTCTACAGGGTTTTCAATACTCTTATCCATCACCACAGGTCAAAGGCATCAATTCTTTTTTGGTCATCCTTATTCATTGCCCAGCTCTCAGACACATAGCAAGTTATTAGAAATACTATGGCCTAAATTAGACATATCTTAATCCTCAAACTGACATTACTACTCCTCAATAATTTGGAGATGTCCCTAATTGTGGATTTTCCCACTACAGTGTGTCTTCTTATTTCCTGACTGCTGGTACTAAGGGGGTTAATTTTGGATCCAAACAGGATGAAGCTGTTGACAGTTTTTCTCTTCTCCCTTCACCACGATGTTGACTATGGGTCCAGTGTTTAGAATCTTTCTTTTTCTTGACAATGAGATGCAATTCACACCAAACACTGCATTCCTTGATCTTCTGCAACGAGTACTTCAAGTCCTTCTCGCCTTTAGATTATGTAATTTGCATAACACAGATTAATGATGAGTCTCCTTCCAATTCTGATACCACATTCCTCTTCATAGAGTGCAGGTTTTCGAATAATTTGCTCAGTATACACTTTAGATAGGTATGGAGAGAGAATACAACAATGGCACTCTGTTTTTAATTTTAAACCATACAATGTTTGCCTGTTCTGCTCACACAACAGCCTCCTGGTCCAGGTATAGGTTCCATATGAACACAATTAAGTGCTTTGGGACTGACATTCTTTGTAATGTCAGTCACAACTTGTTATGATCCACAAAGTCAAATGCCTTTGCATTGTCAATAAAGCACAAATAGACATTCTTCTGGTATTTCCTAACTGACAGTCAGGATCCATCTGACATCAATGATTACCCTAGTGCCACAACTGTTTCTACTTGAACTTCTGGCAGTTCTCTATCTATGTATTGTTCTAGCCATTTTTGAATGTTCTTCAACAGTATTTTGCTTGCCTTAGACATTAATGATATTGTTCGATATTGGTTTTCAAGATTATAAGTCTTTACAGAAATGACTCGCTCATCTTTCACCTGCAGAACAACTGGTTGGTTTGAACCACTGGCCTTTTGGAAATTAGACTTTATCTGTTGTTGCTAAATAAATGAGGAAAGTATTTTCGAGTCTTTTCAAGAAAGGCAAAATTACTATGTCATATGTTGTTTTACCCTGAACTATTCAAGAGGCAGTCTGCCACTGAATGGTGACAGTGACTTTGCCATTTTTCTTTCCCTAGGAACAACATTGTATATATATATACACACATATATATAATTACATCTATTTTATGCTGTTGTGAAGTTCCATGGAGTCCACTACAACTAATAACAGCCTTAAGAATAACAGATCCTTGTCGTATCTTGCACCATCCTCACTTTCTCTGATATGTTTCATGACATTGTTAGTATGCCAACCATGACTATAAATCTATATATTGTATTTGTTATATAGTTATGCACTGTTGAGTGAGAACAACTCATACCTGACCCTCCAGCAAGTTTTCAATGATTGTAAATCACACAAGAAGTCGTTCATATTTCAGCCTTGGAGTAGTTGGTGGATTTCAGCCACCTGCCTTTGGGTTAGCAGCACTAACGCCTTATCCAATAGGCCATCAGAGTTCCTGTTCCTTTATATAGGTTGCAGATTTATCATGTCAATCCTAATTAAAAATCTTTCCTGTGTATATCAATAATAATTACTTCTTTTATGCTCTTTTGGCTTAGGAAAGGTTTTATTAAAGTGAAGAAATGTAATTTCAAGGTTCAAACAACCAATCTTTTGTTAACTGTTGCATTACCAGGGCTCCCTGCAAGTAGATTAAGCACACCCAAACAATCCTAAAGAATATTCCAATTTTAAAGTTAGCTGGTAATAATCTTACTCTAATCTTCAAAACTTCTTAACAGTAGTACCTGTATTAGAATCTGATCAAATGGGGGAGCTCTGGTGGCCTAGTGGCAAGAAGCTGCAACTACAATCCCAGAGGCGTACGGTTCGAATCCACCAGATGCTCTGCCGGGGAAGGAGGGGCAATCTCCTCCTGTACCAGTCAGATCTGATTTGACGGTACACGCACACAAAAATAATAAAATAATAATAAAAAAAAAGAATCTGATCAAATAACTGGGGCATGGAAATCTTGGGAAGATATCTTCAAAATTCTGCCTAGCATTTCTCTCAAATCTCTAGCTTTTATCATAGGGAAAAAGAGAGAAAACAAAATTGAAGGAAGACATTTTATTAAAGGAAATTAAATTACCCAAGAAACACCACATAGCCAAAGCTTAATATAAGCTTAATTATTGAATTAATTAAATGTTCCAATAAAAAGAAACTAGGTAAATTGGAAGAAGATGATTTTTTTCTGAATCAACGGGCAAGGGAAATATTTTACTAATCTCTAAAGCATTAGTATAATTTTTTGTTAAGTCCAAAAAAGTTCATATTTCCACAAACAAATAGAACCCTGGATGTACTCAACAGGTTGTGCTAAGAAATATGGGACACAACTACTTGACCAACTGATTGGAAGATATCTATATTTACTTATTGTCATTCCCCAAAAAGATGATCCAATAGAATATGGAAATTATCAAACAATATCACTAACATTGTTGTTGTTGTTGTTGTTAAGTACTGTCAAGTTGTTTTTACATTTGAGCAAACTCTTGCTCAAGATTATCCAGAAACAACTAGAACATCATGTCAACAGAGAACTGTATGAAATACAAGTTGGATTTAGAAGAGGTCATGACACTGGGGATATCATTGCTAATGTTTGATGGATTTTTGATGTCTATTTTTGTTGTCTTGGCTATGTAAAGCATGTGGCTGTATGGATCAGAACAAATTGTGGCTAACATTGAGAAGAATAGGAATCCTAGGACACTTGATTGTGCTCATGCAAAATCTATACCTAGTGCAGAAAGCTGCTGTCAAAAAAGCAAATTCAAAATAAAAAAAAAAAGATGCATTAGGAATATATTATCTCTCCATACCTTTTCAATTTATATGCTGAAAAGATTATTCAGGAGGCTAAACTTTATGAAGAAGAATGTGACACTGTATTGTCAAGAATGTATATTGTAAGAAGATTCATCAATAACCTATGTGACGCAGATGACAAAAATTTGCTTGCTGAAACTGAGGAGGACTTAAAATGTTTGCTATAGAAGATCAAGGACTTCAACCTTGACTGTGGATTGCACCTCAACATCAAGAAAACAAAGATCCTTTCCACTAGGCCAATAGGCAGTATTATGACAAAGAAAAGACTGAGGTTGTTAATGATTTCATCTTGCTCAGATCCAGTACCATCACTCTTGGCTCCAGCAGTCAGGGATTCAAAAGGCTAGTTGCACTAGAAAAATCTGATGTCAAGCATCTCTCCAGAGTGCTAAAGAGCAACAGTGTGAGTCTAGAGACTAAGGTATCCTGATACAGACTATGGTCTTTTCAATTGCTTGATATGCATCAATGTTTTTGAGCTGTGGTGCTGAAAAAAAAATTGTTCTAAAGTTAAGAATCTGATAAGACAGACTAGGAAGAAGGAGTGGTCACTCATAAAATAATAGGCCTTAGAAAACTCTATGTACCATAGAGTACAATTAGAATAGATTAGCAGAGATGGCACTGGAGGCTGAGGCCTCCTATTGGAAAATAGAAAGGAGGAGAAAAAGGTTGTAAGCAGACACTAGTGATTGGAATGTGGAATGTGAGAAGTCTAAATGTAGGAAAATTGGACATTAAAGACACTAAAGAAGAAACAGAGCACATAAATATCCTAGGCATTGATGAACTGAGATGGATTGGCTTGAGACATTTTAAATCAGATAATTATGGGATCTACTACACTGGAAATGGAAATGCAATGATGAGGAAAAATGAGGTTGCATTCATTGTTAAGAAGACCACTTTTACAATCCATCCTGAAATATAATATTATAAAAGACAGAATAGTATCCATACATATACAAGGAAGACCTGTTAATACCACTATCATTCAAATACATTCAACAACCAGGTCCAAAGAGGAGGAAATAGAAAATTTCTACCAACTTTTGCAGACTGAAATTGATCTAATGTACTACTAAGATGCATTTATAATAATGAGTAACAGGAATACAAGAGTTGGAAACAAGAAATAATGATCAGGAGTTGGAAAACATGGTCTTGGTGACAGAAATGAGGCTGGAGAGAGACTTTTGTACCATCAATGATTTATTCATTCCAAATACTTTTTATAAGAAACACAAACAGGGGCTATATACATGGACCTCATTTGATGGTCTACAAAGGGCTCAGATTGATTACATCAGTAGAAAGAATCATTAGAAAACTTCAATATCGGCTGTGAAAACTAAGCCAGGTGCTGACTGTAGAACAAAACATTAACTACATATAAGCAAGTTCAAACTGAGGCTAAAGAAAATGAAATCAAATCTACAAGAACCAAAATCTGACCTTGAGTCTATCCCATCTGAATTTAAAAACCATTTCAAGAACAGGTTTTGGGCCTTAGACACTAATGAACAAAGACCAAATGAACTGTGGGAGGATATCAAGAATAACGTCCAGGAAAAAAAGCAAAAGTTCGTTACAGAGGAGGAAGAAAATATCAAGATGGATGTCAGAAGAGTGTTTGAATATTGTTCTAGAATACTGAGATGTCAAAGCAAAGACAAGAAACCAAAAAGTTAAGGAGCTGAAGAGAAAATTTTAAAGGGCAGCAGAGGAAGACAAAGCAAAGTATTATAAAGAAACATGCAAAGAGTGAAGTTTGAAAGTCAAAAGAGACAAATTCAGCCAAGCATGTCTTACGCAGAAGGAAATGAAGAACAAATTCAAACCTCAAGTTGCAAAATTTAAAGATATTAAGGACCAAATATTGAATGATCCATGACGTATCAAAAGATGGAAGAAGTACACAGAGTCACTATAAAAAAAGAAGTGGCTAATGTGGAAGAATTTCATGAACAGCATATGACAAAGGAGGAAGGAGCAAATTCACAGTGCTCTGAAATACAATGCCCCAGGAATTGATGAAATATGAGTTGACATATTTCAGCAAAAAATACTGCCCTGGTTGTGCTCATCAAATTGTGACAAGAAATCTTGAGAACAGCTTCCTGGCCAGCTGCCAGGAAAAGATCTGTATTTATTCCCATTTTCTTTTTATAAAGGTGGAGAGTGATCAATCAGAGTTTGGAAATTATTGAACAATATCACTAATATTACACACAAGCAAAATAGTGCTGAAGATTATCCAAAAACATTGGTAACTGTACATCAACAGAGAACTACCAGAAGTATAGGCTGGGTTTAGAAGAGTCTGTGGCACTAGGGACATCATTGCCAATGTCAGATGAATCTTGGCTGAAAGCAAAGAGTAACAGAAGAATTTCATTGACTATGCAAAGGCTTTGATTGCATGGATCACATAAAATTGTGGCAAACCTGGAAAAGAATGAATCTCAGAACACTTGATTCCTGGACCAGGAGGCAGTGGTCAGAACAGAGCAAGGAAACACTGCATAGTACAAAATCAAGCAGTAGAGCAAGGATGCATTCTGTCTCCATATATCTTTCAATCTATATGGGAAATACATTATATGAGTGGTTTGTCTTTATGAGGAGGAATGTGGCATCAGAAGGAAGGAAGATTCATTGATGAAGACTCATCAACAACTTGCATTACGCAGATGACACAACTTTGCTCACTTAATCTGAGGAGGACCTGAAACGTTTTCTGCAGAAAGACAAGAACTACAGTTTTCAATACAGATTGATGCTCAACATTCATCAGATAGATAGATAGATAGATAGATAGATAGATAGATAGATAGATAGATAGATAGGATGAAGAAGATTCTCACCTTTAGGCCAATTGGCAGCGTCATGATAAATGGAAAAGAGATGGAGATTAACAATTTTCTCTTGCTTGAGTCCAGGAAATCAAAAGAAGAAAATGGATTAGGAAAGTTTGCGGTCAGGGACCTCTTTAGAGAGCCGAAGAGCAACGATGTCAATCTAATGACCTGACCCAGGCCATGGTCTTTACAATTATTTGCTATGTATTCAGAGAGCTGGACAATGACTGATGATGACAGAAGATGAATTGATGCCTTTGAGTTACAGTGCTGGAGAAGAGTATTGAACTGTCAAGAGAACAAACAAATCTGTTCCAAAGGGTGTAAAACTAAATTGCTCTCTGGAGGAAAGGATTTTGAAGCCCCATCTCACATTATTTGGGCATGTTGCCAGGAGGCACCAGCCCTTGGAGAAGGGCATCATTCTTGAAAGTGTGGAGGGACAGCGAAGGAGAAAAAGGTTTTGGATGACATAGATTGATACAATGGCTAAAGTAATAGGGAAGATGTGTCAGTGGCAGTGAGATTGGGTCAGGATAAGACAGAATTCAGAGCTATTGTTCAGAACAACTCATAAAGTCACTGTGAATTACAGGCAACTCGACACATTACAACAATAGCAAAAGGAATACACATGGAGAAGTTTAATACAGTACTATTTATAATGGATAGCTATAGTTTGCCTTTGATAAATGAGGATAGTTACAGAAACGCTTCAGGCCTTTTATTCATAGGGTTTCTATGATTTGTGCTTGACTTGATGGCAATCAACAACAACTACAACATAGTTCTCTAATTTAAGAAATCAAAAGATATCTAAGTGGTCAAGAGTAAAAGTTACCACATTAAAGTAGGTGGTCCGATACTGTGAAATATTATTCAATTATTTAAAATATTGACTAGGAATATGACATTAAACATGAGAAATTTTAATTTTGACAGATATAATAAGTGAAAGACAAAAATAAATAATATGAGGTAAATTAATGCTCTAAATGCATAAGCATATAAAGAATTAACAACTGTATGTAAAAAAATATATGCCATTGTTTTTGTTGTTGTTAAGTGCCTTCGAGTCACAGGCGACTCATAACGACCCTATGAAGGCGAGTCCTCAACACATGGGTGTCTTTCATCCTCTCTCCAGGTTCATAGGGTTTCCAGAGGCAAGCTATGATGGAAGTGGATGCCACTCCACCTTCCAAGCTTGTTTTAATTGGGGAGCTCCACCCTACTCTCTGTCCGCATTGGGTAACCAGCCATTAACACATTTGACACACATCACTGTCACAGTGCTCAGCCTCACAGCAAGCACAAGTTACCACTGCACAGCAACTTATACACCAGGGCTATATGACCTAGAGGAATGTCTGAACAAAAACAATGAAAGACAGGCCCGAGGGCCACTGATTAAAAGTCACCCACCTTCGGCTTGGTAGCATCGCCTTCTGTCCACTGGGCCAGCTGATCTCTCTCTCTCTATGTTGATGTTACTGTTGCTAAGTGCCATCGAGTCACAGGCCATTGTTTTGGGAAGGTAAAAATTATGAATTAGTCTTTCTCTTTTTAAAGCATTGAATTGTCATTGTCATGTACAAAAAAAGAAAACACTGACATTTAAGACTTGGAGGTTTCTAAATACAATTTAAATAGAAGGAGGAAAACTGGTCAACTTAACAAACTACAACTAGTTTCAGTTACTGAAATCTATACATAAAATTTAATTTATGTTAATTTCAAGGAATTCACTAAACAGTATTATGGCACAGCAAATGCTTTAAACTATAGACACTGAATTCCTAAAACATTGTCCTAATTTTTTTCAGCTACTAATTATTTAACTTCAGCAGCCTATTATGCTAAGCACAACCCCGAAGATGTGTTCACTACTAACATGTTATCTGTGCTCATTATCTCTTTTTTTATGATACAACCTTGTTTGTTGAAAACTAAGCGATGAAACACTTGTTGCAAAAGACCAGAGACTACCGTCTTCAATAGTGACTGACCGTGTCTCAACATCAAGAAAACAAAAATCCTCACCATTGGACCAACAGTAACTAGTATGACAGATGAAGAAAAGACTGAAATTATCCAGCTTTTTATTTTTCTTGAGTCCACAATCAACTCCCATGGTAATAGTAGTTAAGAAAATAAAAAGATGAGTTGTTCTCAAGAACCTCATCAAAGTGCTAAAGAGCCAAGGTGTCAGTTTGAAGACTAAGCTGTACCCGGTTCAAAGACATGGTCTTTTCCACTACTTTCTGTATCTCTGAAAGTTGGACAATGATTAAGGATGTGTGGAGTTTATTATTCAAAATGGCCTTCCTAACTACTGAATTTTACTTTGCCATTTGGAAGGGCAAGAATATACAAAAGGGGTATGTTAGGCTATCCACAAAGAGATTGGCTAGTTTTATCAATCCACAATGAAATTGTCTAGCCTCACCGTTAAATTAAGTGCATCTGATACAGAGAGAGATCTTCCCTGTCATCGAAGAACAAGCAAGAGAATGTAATACATCCTTTGGGCCCAAAAATTGTAGTTCCAGCTACACCTAAAACAGCAGGAGCTATAGCCAAAGCAGAGGACCAAGGAGAACTGACATGAGATGGAGCTGACTGCTACTTCCCATGGACAAAAGCAGAGATAAGCTAAGAGCCTTTGCCCGAGTTTGTTGAAAAACAGAGAGGTGGGGGCTGTGGTGAGAGGGGCCAGGCAATATTGGCAAAAGTGGGAACTTTGTAACACTGGTTTTAGCTGTAGTGCTCAAGGCTGAAGTGTCTGTGCATGCTCATTGTCTTTTATTGTACATACGGAGACCCAGGTCCAGACCCCAAGTTTTTAGGATTATCAAGAAGTGCCTCTTCTTTCAGAAGGAAGATTTCAGATTTCAACTGTTCTATTTTCAACAGTTTTATTGCTATATAATTTGTACAAAACACAGTTCACTTGTTTAAAGTATGTAATTCACTGGTTTTTATCACATTCACAGATAATGTACAGTTATTACCACAGTCAAATTAAGAGCATTTCCAACATCTCAAAAAGAAACTCTATCTCCTCTAGTTATCATTGACTTATTCCTCTTCTCCTTCTCTTACTACCCCTAGGCCAAAACAACCACTAATCTATTTTCTGTCTCTATAGATTTCCCTACTTTGTAAATCCATAGAGACAGAATTTCATATAAATAGAATCATATGATTCTGCTCCTTTTTCATATTTGCTTTTGCTGCTGAAAGTAGAGGAATTGATGTTTTTGCTGACTATTTACAACCATGTCATCTTCTGTTGTAAAGAGCAGTTATGTTAAGAGCAGGGGTCCTGAAGTACACTGAAGAGAAGACTTACTCAGTTTTCAAACAGAAAGTAGATAGTCTTGCAAATGGTTGTATGCTGTCTGTTTTCATGCTTTTTGGCATCAGCGTTAAAAAAAATGTCATTTCCAATCCTGATAAAGTCGTGCTGGTACAGCTAAAAACCATTCTGATCTAGGGATTGGTTTTCCAGAAAGGGCAGAACATCCAAGTCGACCCTGGATGCTTACTCTAGATTTATAGAAGAAACAGGACACTGAGGGAATGCCTATCTCTCAGCAGAGCAACTGGATAAACAGTGAGTGTTCTGGTTGTGAATATCTACTTAAGCGTTAATGTTATACAAAGTTGTCATTATGTGGGGGCAATTGAACCAGCTCCTTACTAGCAATCAATTCTTCAATCCAATCACCTTCACATGCTGCATGTGTAATGTTTAAATCATTGAAAATGCTTCAAGTCTTTTCTTCCACTAAACTCAAACTCAATGTTGTGTTGATTCAAACTCACGGTGACTGTGTTTCTGAGGCTGTAAATCTTCATGTGGGCAAATCGTGTCATCTTTTTCTCATGGAGAAGCTGGTGGATCAGAACAGCTAACTTTTCCATTAACCGGCCAACAGGGCTTCTTTACTCATACTATATTAAAGCTATGGAGCTCTGGCGGTGTAGTCAGTAAGGAGTCTTGTGGCTAATTTACTTCCATGACAGAAAGATCAACACTCTCCTCTCAAGCCAACTAAAACATCTAAAAAGCCCACTGGAGGGTCTGCTATGAGTTGGACTCAACAATAATGACAATAACAAAACTGAATCACTATATACTCACTGCCTTCAAGTGGGACCCAAATCACAGCTGACTCTCCACTGAGGCTGTAAATCAGAAGAGAGGAGATTGATCAACTCTCCCCACTGAGAAGTCAGTGTATCCTAACCACCTGCCTTTGGACTGGCAGTGCATAACACCTGTTCCAACTTTCCTACAAAGTCAACTTAAAGACAAAGGAACAGATTTTATTTATAACCTGAAGATTGCCTATAAGATTAATTCCACTTCCCCTACCCCTTTTCTGTATACATGTTCAAACCAAGTGAATTGGATGTGAAAGTATTCCCAGGTAGGAGGATGAAAGATCACCCTCAACAAGAGGAAATTAAAAAATGTTTCATTTACCTTAAAAGGTCATTTAAGTCATGAAATGAGCATGCAAATGCATGCCTAAGTAATGAAACAATCTGGCAGTAGACTGAAAAGTGATCCTTCCAAAAAATATTAGCTCTCTGCCTCTTCCCTCCACATGATTGAAAATCTTCTCCTTTTACGCACTGAAACATAATAATTTGAAAACTTTCTGTATTTCCATATTTTTCTTTAGTACAGGATAAATGGGCTTTTACTTCTTTGATTTGGTCAGTTTGCTGGCAGGTTGTGGAATTAAAATGTGCACTAAAATACAATTGGGGAAAATAGGGATAAATTCTTTGTTACTGCTTTGTACCATTGAGGGAATTCTAACTTACCCCTCTTATGTCTACAGCTGAATAGAACAAAGCCTGATTCAGTGCTATTCTTATAAATACTGTCATGGTTAAGCAAACTGTTGCAGCCATTGAATCAGTCTATTTTACTGTAAGTCTTCCTGTTTCACTGATCATTACTTTACTGTCTCCAGGAACTAAATCCCTCCTGATAATATGTCCAAAATATGTGGTATGAAGTCTCATCAATTATATTTCTAGAGAGCATGCTCTCTGTATTTCTTCCAAGACAGATTTGAGATTCTTCTGGCAACATTATACTTTAAAGACACTAATTCTCTGATTATTTTTTTTTCAGACTACAGATTAAATAAGTATAACATAAGGACATAACTGTGACATAGAACTTTCCTTGTTTTAAACCACTTAGTCTCAAAAAAACGCATTGACCTCCATTTAGAACTGACACACAGCTGACCCTCTGGTAGATTTCCAAGGCTGTAAATGCCAAGGGAGATTGTCCATCTTTCCCTTTTGGAACAGCTGGTGGATTCGAACCTCTTGAGAGATAATGTTTTTTGGGTTAGCAGCACAACTTCCTCCAGACTATACCACCCCTTTACCAGTAAATAAATACATACTTGTTGACAAACCAACTACATCTCTAGGCCTCTATAAACTTATCTGTATGATAAAAAAAGGTGAATTGCTTAATTGCTAGGATGTTATCAAACTCAAAATACTCTATAACAAATAGAGGGAAGATCACACATGAAGAGAAATACTGGTGGGGGGGTATACATCTTTAAAAACAGATGAAAAGTAGAACAGAGCTGGCAAAACCTTCTCTTTTTCTATTTTGTCTTCACCTGGCTTGATGTCTCAGAGCTGAATCATCCCATGGAATGCAGCACTCTGAGAAGTAAGAGATGTATAGATCAAAACAAAACTCTAAAAATAAAAGACAAACTTATGTTAGGAAGAGGTAGCTGGGTGCCAACGAAGACATTCCTGCAACAGGAATTTCTAACATTTGGTAAGACCAAAGAAAACAAGCATGAAGGAAAATTTTAGGTGCCTCAATTCAGTGCAGTCTTTCTTCCTCTCAGACCACTTTCCATGGATTACCTTTCATTTTACCAGTTCTACAGTGTGGAGCAAAATGTATCTTGAGCCAATCTACAAAGTTTCCATTCATTTTGTCTTCATGTAAAGCAGAGTTATAACCAAGTTAGGAATGATTAATGTGTTAGAGAAATACAAGGAGTCTAAGAATAATAAGGATGAGAAACAAGGAAAGTTTTGGAGGCTTTTTTTACCTTATGTATAACAGAGTACAACTGTGCTTCATAGGGGTTTTGAGGGTTTTTGTTTGCTTTTTTAAATTTTTATTGTATTATTTTTACGTGTACTGTCAAATCAGATCTGACTGGTACAGGAGGAGATTGTCCCCTCCTTCAGCAGAGCATCTGGTGGATTTGAACCTCGTACTTCTGGGATTGCAATGCAGCATCTTGCTTCATAGGGGTCTTGAAGGCTCATTTTTTGGAAGTAGATGCCCAGGTCTTTTCTTTGAAGTATCTTTGATTGACCTTTTGATTAACAGAGGAAGAGTTAGTTAACTTTTCACCAACTAGTAAATCTAAAAAGTAAGTATAATTCATAAATAATTCCAAAATTCCACGTTGTCAAATTCTTCACATTTTCAGGCACAGGCTGATGAGCATGTCAATTTTAGGACTAAGGTGTGCCTGATTTAGGCCAGCGTCTCTTTAATCACTTTTTATGTATCTGAGAGCTGAACCATGAATATGATTGTAGAAGATCAATTGATGCCTTTGAGCTGTGGTGTTGGAGAAAAGTACTGAATATTTCATGGGCTTCAAAAAGAACAAACAGATACTTCTTGGAAAATGTATGGACAGCGTGTCCTTGGAGGCAAGATGACAAAGTGCTGTCTCACTACTTGTACACATTGATTATGTGTTGTTTTTAGGTGCCATCAAGTTAGATATGACTCATAGAGATACTATGAAAAACAGATCTGAACCCTATCTCATCTCCTCTTTTACATTCCCAGCATGACTCTATTGTTTTGTTAATGCAAAAAGTTATATGCAGAAGTATCCAGTGCACCATTATGCTCCATAAGTATTGTTGCCTTCATTTCTCACTTAAATGTGCAGCACAGCTGTGTTGACCTGCTGTAAAAGTTTTTGCAGTGTAGTATGTTGTTTACTATCATGGTGGAACTGACTCATAGCTGACCTTTCAGCAGGTTTTCAGAAACAGTAAATCATGTAAGAGTAGATTGCCAATCTTCTCCCATGGAACAGCTGGTAGATTTGAACGGCATACCTTTGAGTAGGTGATGTAATTCCTTATCACTAGGTAATCAGACCTCCATAAATGGAGGACAAGCCTATCCAAACACAGTGTTGAACTTTTATATTTTTAACACTTTGGTTTTTAAAAAATATAAAATTCAGTCCAAATTAGTCTATGATGATATATTATACCATTATAAGTATTCACAATGTAATACAATTATGTAACAGTAAAGCAATAATAAACTTTGTTGCTGTTGTTATGTGCCATCAAGTTGAGTATGATTCATAGTGACCTTATGAACAACCTATCAGAACCCTGACTTATTCTGTGTCATCTTCAATCTCTGACACACTCCAGAGCCAATTGCCACCATCACTATGTCAATCCACCTGGCTGGTGGTCTGCTTTAAGTCAATAACTCTAAGCAAATTCTCTTAGGTACAAAGCTTAAGTCTTGATTTCAAGACCTAGACAATATACTCTCAATGATAGTATTACTCATCATTTTGAAGATCCAAAAATAAGCTGTTTGAGAAATACAAAAGGACAAGTTAATCACTGAGCTCTTTTCCCACTTAGCTTAAATGGAAGGGTTTCTTAATATAATATGCAATGTGTGAGAGTACAAGCATACCTAAGCACCTATGGGCCATATAGGTCGAAAAGCACTACCTTAGCCAAACAGCATAATTAAACTCCAAAAATCACTTCTCAAAGGGCACTCAACACATTCAAATTGTTCTTCCATTTGAGATTGACTCAATATTCACAATGAATCCCACTAACATCCTCAACAAAGGAAACAGCACATCAGGAAGTGAACAGCTGTGCCAAGAATAATCGTTCATAACCCAGATTTCAAACAGTTTAGCACTGGTATTTTTTTCCTGTGGAATTTTTTCATATTTGAAACCTTTTCCCCCCATAGCAAAATATGTAAGTTGGATTGTAAATTGAAAAAAACTGAATTCCACAGGTAGATTCCAGTTACTCTGACTTACAGAAAATACTTCTCATTTTTATTTTTTGGCCTTGTATGTTTTATTGATGGTACATGACAAGACGGGCTCTCTAAGCCCCTCTCCTTTCTCAGGGGGATTAGATGGACACTGTGCCAAAGATGTAAAATTCTCAGTGGGTTAGGTGTGTGGGAAGAGGATCAAGTTGCAGCAAGGACTCCAGCAGCTGGTGGTCTCTCTTCTAGTACTATTGCTGAAGTTACTGGTTCAACATCTTTAGAAGCTACGTGAACCACCTTGTCAACCACACTGTTCCTATAGCCATATTCATTGTGATAGAAGGAAATGAGACTGGCAAAAAGGTCATTCAGCCTCAACATCAAAGGCAAAGAATAGGTGTCACTGTTAAAGTCACAGGAGACAACTTGACCTTCAGTGTATCCGAGGCTACCCTTAAGGGTCCTTCTGATACTCGCTATGCTACATTCTTGATATCATATTTGACAGCTTTCTCCGACTGCCGTTAGATCCACAACCAATATGTTTGGGGTGGGGACACAGAAATCCATACCAGTAAGTTTCCCATTCAGCTCAGGAATGACCTTGCCCGCAGCCTTGGCAGCACCAGTAGATGGAAGGATAATGTTTAGGGCAGCTCCACAGCCATCATACCAGTTTTCCAGAGGGGCTATCAACATTCTTCTGGGCTGTGAGTTCCTCTAAGATGCCAAAGTTATAATGGATGTACCGTGGCCAGGGAGGCCAAGCAGTTAGTGATGCAGGAGGCACTGCTGACAATCTTAAGAGAATTGTCATACTTCTCATGGTTCATGCCCATCACAAACATGGAGGCATTGACAGAGAAGGCAGAGATTCTCTGCTTGGCACTGCCTTTCAAATGAGCCCCAGCCTTCTCCAAGGTCATCAAGACACCAGAGGACTCTATAACATATCCAGCACCAGCATCAACTCATTTGGTGTTGGTGAGACTCCTTCCTGGAAGATAGCAATGAATTACTCATTGATGACAAACTTCCTATTCTCAGCCACGACTGTGCCATTGAATTTTCCATAGGTGGAATCATACTGGAATATAAAAACCATGTAGTTGAGTTTAATGAAGGGGTTATTAATGGCAACAATATCTCTACTCTGCCAGAGTTAAGAACAGCCCTGGTGACCAGATGTCCAATGAAGCCAAATTAATTTACTCCAACTTTCATCATCATGTCTCAGGGATGCAACAACTGAGGATGCACAAAAAGAGAAGATTATCTGTCAATTGACAAGAAGCAGAGAGACACAAAATACTTTTCATTTTTTTGCACAAAACTTAAAGCACTGATAAGACTCCACAAAATAAATTTAAAAGACCATTAAAAAAAAAAAAAGACAAAGCTAAGATGCTCTGGTGGCTACTCTGTAGCCAGTTATGCTGTTAATCAAAAGGCCATGAAATCTCCAGTAGTGTGAATCGATAGTGAATACAATAGGATAAAAATGAATAATCTTCCATTAAAATTTATAACTTCAAAAACCAATGGAGGGTCGTTATGAGTCAGAACAAACTCAAAAGTAATGGGCTTGTATTGGCTAAGGTAACGGTGACTAACTTCACTTATAGTAATATTTTCTGAATTTCAGGCATTCAAATAAACCATCATGATTTTGGACATATTTGTACACCGCTTGTATCTGGTGGCATCATCTGTAAGGAGTCGCACGACTAACTCAATGAAGGCACCTCTCTGGCAGTTCAAATACACTAATGACTCACAGTGAAAGATGGGCAGTTTCTCTCTGTGATTCACAGCCTCAAAAGCTCATTGAAGGGTAAGCTATGAATCAGTTCTGACAATTATTATTACTACCATGTTTTCTTTTTTATTTATATTCTTTTATATGAGTAAAAGTCAAATGAGTGTCAGGGTTGCTCAGTCTTTCTCAAATGGAAAGAATTAATACTCTATTATACAGATGCCACAAACTTGCATGCAGAAGTTATGAAGATTCAATCACTTACTACAAAAGATGGAAAAACTACATTCTTCATGATGGACTACATTCAACATCAAGAAAATGAACATTTTCACCAGTGGATCAATAGCCAACATTAAGATAGAGAGAGAAAAGAATGACGTTTCCAATTATTTCACTTCACATGGATCCACAATTGTCACTCGCAATAGCAGCAATCAAGAAATCAAAAGACCTGTCACACTGGGAAAACCTGCTGTGAAAGACCAAAGATGAAGGAGATCAGTTTAAAGAGTAAGGTATGCTTGATCCAAGCCATGGTATTATCAGTCACGTCCTATGCATCTGAAAGTCGCACAATGAATATGAAAGACTTTTCTGTGCTAAGTTTATTTTGCATATGTTTTCCTTCATTGCTTTTATTCTTGTGTTTCTTAAGCCTTTATGAAATCTTCTTTCTCAAATCTGATGGGAAAGTCTACTAAATTGCTTAGAAGTTACCATCTAAATTGCCATATTATTCTGAATTTTTAAGTAGTTTTCACTTTATCTTGAAATCACCATGACTTCTTCTCCATACAGAAGTACCATGACTTCATTCCTTATACCTTTTTTTGGTATTGTTTGTTATTTTGGTGTGCTGTTGAGTGAGAACCAATGTATAGCTGATCCTTTTGGTGTTTTGGTTGTTCTTAATTATGTCCTGATAGTTTGAGTTCTTTACTTTTTAATGTCATACATTTATAATACTTTTTCTATTTCTGTGTCAATTTCTGAATGATGTTGTCATGTATGCTAATTTCAGTTTGTCTAATGTTCTTGAATTTCTGTCCAAAGTACTCCCTTTATGATAGATACCTTGTAGTGTTAAGCCAGTTCTTACAAATTCCCTTAGTTTCAATTTGTTGCAAAATGTTCTAATTTCATCATTATAGTTGATAGACAGTTTTGCTATGGACTTTACCAGTAGAATTCTTGGTTGGCATTTTTTCCTCCAAAGTTAAGTTTTATATATGTTGTCCCATTGCCCTCTTGCCATCATGATTTCTGGTCTTTCAGGTTCTCTTTTGTAAGTTGTTGTTGTTTGGTGCCTTTGAGTTGAGTATGATTCGTAGTGACACAAAACAAAAGATTTGACCCTTATTCTATATTGTGCCAGCCTCATACTCCCTGACACACAAGAGCCCATTGCAGCAGTTACCAAGTGAACCCACGTAACTGAGGGTCTTCCTCTCTTTTGTCGACCCTCCACCCTTACCAGCATCATGTCCTTCTTCAAGCAATAGCTCCTTCTAGCAACATGCTCAATGTATGTGAGGAGAAGCATCATCATTCTTGCCTCCAAAGAGCACTCCAGCTGCACCCTCTACAACACAGATCCATTTGTTCTCTTGACTGTCCATGGGATGTTCAGTGTTCTTCTCCAACATCACAGCTCAGAGGTGTTAATTCTTTTTCTGTCATCCCTATTCATTGTCCAGCTTTCAAATGCATAGCGAGTATTCCTGAAATCAGACACACTTTAGTCTTCAAACTGACATCATTACTCCTCAATAATTTATAGAGGTTCCTAACTGTAGATTTTCCCAGTGCAGTATGTCTCCTTATTTCCTGATTGCTGGTACCAAGGGTGTTAATTGCGGATCCAAACGAGGTGAAGCTATTGACAGCTTCAATCACCTCTCCATCCATCATGATGCTGCCTATTAGTCTAGGAATAAGATTCTTTGTTTTCTTGACATTGAGATGCAATCCATACTGAAGGTTGCATTCCTTGATCTTCTGCAATAAGTGCTTCAAGTCCTTTTAGCAAGCAAGGTTGTATTATCTGCATAATGCAGACTATTGATGAGTCTCCCTCCAATCCTGATGACACATGCTGCTTCATAGAGTACAGCTTCTCCTATAATTTGCTCAGCATACAGTTTGAATAGGTATGATAAACATGTTGAAGTAAAAGAGCCGAACAGAAGAGTTCAAAGGGCAACTTAGGAGGTCAATGTGCAGAAAGCTGGAATTGGAAAACAAAAAGGAAAGAACTTGATCTGCATTTTTTAAGCTGAGAGAACTGAAAAACAAATTTAAGCCTCGAGCCACAATATTGGAAGAAGCTATAGGTAATATATGGAATGAGACAGAAAGCATCAAAATAAGGTGGAGGGGATATACAGAATCACTGTACTATACTGTACCTTTGTAAGTTCTCTTCATTTTTCCCAAGATGCTTTCGGTATTCTTTGTCTTTTATTTTGGATAATTTAATAATATGTCTTAATCTTTTTCTTTTAGATTCTATGCAGCTTAGAATTTTCTCTCCTTCTTCAATGAATATTCTACGACTTTGTATGCTTGGGAATTTTTCCACCATTAAATCTTCCATGTTTTTGTATTTGTTTTTCTTTGTCTTTCCCTGTTCTGGAATTCCAGTTGCATGTATTTTCTTGATATTGTCTAACATAATTTTGATTCTTTTTCCAAATTTTTCCTCTAACAGATTAGAATAGAAGAATTAGTTCCATTCTGCTCTTTGTCCATACTATATATAATTTTTGCAACTTTGTCATAATATTATCAATTTCGGTTTGATTTTTATTGTTTCTAATTTTCTATTTCTATTATCTAACTGATCTTCCATCATTTTTTTAAAAAAACATGGTTTTTTGTTTGTTTGTTTTCCTTTTCTCAACAGATGGATAAAGGTGCATGTATGTAGGCCATGATCTTTTCAATCACTTGCAATGCATCTGAAAGCTGGAAAATTAATAAGGACGACTGAAGAAAAATCAATGTCTTTGAGCTGTGGTGTTGGAAAAGAGCACGGAATAGCCTATCAACTGCGAGAAGAGCAATAGAACGTGTCTTGGAGAAAGGCAGCCAGAGGCAAATATGATAAAGCTTTGCTTCACGTACTTTGGGCATATTGCTAGAAGATGTTATTCCTTGGAGAGGGCATCATGCTTGGAAAGATGGAGGGCCAGAAAACAACAACAACAAACAAAAAATTAAAGAAGAATCTCAACCAGATGGATTGACAGTAACTGAAGCAATGGACTCAAGTATTCCTGAGAAGGTAAGAACTGTTGTTAATAGAGTCACTCTGGATTGTCACAACTCAAAAGCACCTAAGAACAATAACAACTCATAGAAGACACTTAACTATCATTCTTTTCAATTCCTTATCAGGAAATTAAAAAGGATTTCTTCCTCTGAAACATTTTCTGATTATATATTTGGTTGTTTTTTTATTCCAGTTTATTGTTTTGGGTTTTTTATTTTTCTAATGGATTTAAAGTTTTATTCTGCCTCAGAAACACTGAGGTGGTATTGTCTTTGCATTATTTTGCTTTGATATGCCTAGAGGTGCGCCTAATCCAGGCTATGGTCTTCACAGAATCGGTGCCTTTGAGATGTGGTGCTGAAGAAGAGTCTTGAACATACCATGGCCTGCCAAGAAAACAAATAAGTCTGTCTTGGAGAGAGTGAAACCTAGTTTCTCCTTGGAAGCTAGGATTTTGAAGCTCTGTCTCACATACTTTGAGCATGTGGCAAGGAGGGACCAATCCTTGGAGAAGGACCTCATGCTACGAATGGTGATCAGTATAGGAGAAGACAACCCCAGATGAGATGGACTGATACAATAACTAGGGCAATGGGAATAGATGTGTCAGTGTCAGTGAGTCTAGCTCAGGACAGGGCGGACTTCAGAGCTGTTGTACATAGGGTCATTATGAGTTGCAGGTGACCTGATGGCACAAAACAACAAGAACAACATATCTTACTGAGCAGTGTAAAAGTTTATATTACTTGCTAGTTTTGTAACTATTGGTGTTTCATCTCCTGTCTTCTAAGGGTTAGAGGATAGTGATGTGTCTGCAGTTGTCTATTCATGGTCTGTGTAAAGTACTTGAGGGAAGTCTAGATGGTGTTGGTTGCAGCCTTTCAGTAATCAGGTGGAACAGAAGGTCATCTTCAGTCTTCCCAATGAGTGAAGTTGCAGGAAATGTATGTTGTTGTTGTTGTTATGTGCCGTTGAGTCATTTGCGACTCATAGCGACCCTATGCACAACAGCCCTAAACCCTGCTCTATCCTGTGCCAACCGCACTGCCTCTGACACACCCATCCCAATTACCCCAGTCACCAAATAAATCCATCTCATAGAGGGTCTTCCCCTCCTGCG
>NW_006399793.1:16118614-16120319 GCF_000299155.1 Elephantulus edwardii | reverse complement strand
CCATCCTGACGCTGCCAATTGGTCCAGTGGTGAGAATCTTTGTCTTCTTGACATTGAGCAGGAAATGTATAGATTGCTATATATGATTGCTATCTGTTGTCCTAATGGGGGGGGATGGAAACAAAACAAGCAAAGAAACCCCCAAAATACAAAAACAAGATGAAGCACTAAGAAAAAATGGAAAAAAATTAAACTAAGAAGGATAAAAATGAGGGAGAACCAGAATAGAATTATAAAAAAGGAGAATGAAACAAAACAGAAAGAAGACAGCAAGGAAAAGGAATAGAGCTAGAGAGAAAAAATGCAGAAGATATGAAAGCAGCAACAACAACGAAAACAAAACTGAAAACAAGCAAGCAAGTAAAAATATAGAAAATTATGTTAATGTCAGGTAACATTGAATTGTGATCTACTCCTAGCTGACCCTCCAGCATGTTTTCAGAGGCAGTGAATGTCACAGGAGGAGAGGGCCTACCTTCCTCCTATGGAGAAACTGGTGGATTTGAACCACATTAAAAAAATGAAAGAGAACAAAGAGGGACCATCAAAGGGGTAGACTGGGAACCTAGTTGGTGTTATTGTCACTACTGTGTTGAGTGGAGGAACAATGTCAGGCCTGGAACATTGTGCCTGCCAGTCAAACAAAAGGTTGGAATTGGGGTAATCGGTCACTTTAGAGTTTCTGCTCATCTGAGAGGTAGCTGAGGCCACCAAGATGGAAGCTGAGCTGTGAATAGCACCTCTTCTTATCTGGGGATCACCAAGGAGTTGGGCACCCAACCTGAGAAGATAATTTCTACTGGTTTCAAAGGAGCCTAGGATAGTCTGCGTGGCTAGGAATGGCATCTTTGCCAGTCTAGTGGATAGAAATAGGAAGGGTACACAGTTAGATATGGTTAGCATGAATGTAGTGACAAATTAAAACGCCCAAGTATGTTACACTTCACAGAGAATATGTTGCTCCAAGAATGATTGTGGCATATCCTGGACCAAGGTGCCAGGTGGAAAGCAGAGACTAATCCAGTGACTGGCTGCAGTCCAGGCATGGCTTACTCTGCCAGCTCCTGACTAGATGTAGATCTATGAGTATGTTCACAGTGCCAACAGGCCTGGTCTTGGATGTCTGGTGATGCTGGTCAAGGTGGTCACTCCCCTGATCTTCTGGAGGACAAGGTGGAGATTGGACATTTTCAGTTGTCAGGTAGTTAGTGTGGATACTGCTTCAATCCTGGGTTCCCACAGCAAGTAAACAGCTGTTCAAAATGACTGTTGTTGTCATGTACTATTGAGTCAAAACTGACTTAGAGCTGACCGTCCAATAAATTTTTAGAAGTGGTATATTTCACAGGAGATTATCCATCTTTCTTCTGCATAGCTACTGGTGGATTAAAACTGTGTCTTTGAGTTGACAGTTTATCTCTCTCCTTAATTGATAATTTTCTTCAGTTGGTGCCTAAAGTACTTCTTTGTCTTTCTGCCTTAAAGTCAGGGTTCCATAATTATCATCCATATCTGCTATCTTGTCTTGTACTGTCTTTGGTTAGGAAAGCTGGACTGCTGTCTATCTAGTATTCCATCTTTCCCAGAAATCTAGTAGTTTCCCATCCCAAAGAAGGGTGACCCAACAGAGTGTGGAAACTACAGAACAATATCATTGATTTCACATGAAAGCAAGATTCTACTGAAGATTATCCATAAACGACTG
>NW_006399793.1:16115720-16117419 GCF_000299155.1 Elephantulus edwardii | reverse complement strand
ACGGCACATAACAACAACAACAACAATCATACTTTGTTTACTTATATACTTTATCTGTTACCTAAAGTTGCCATAACACAGAATGATAACTTGCATAGTTTAAACCAACTGAAATGTATCGTCTCATAGTTTTGGAGACCATAAATTCAAAATCAAAGTGTCATCAAAGCCATCCTTTTCTCTGAAGATGTTTCTTTCCTTAATATGTTTCTGATGGTTCCTGGCCATCCTTGGAATCCTTGGTTCATAAATCATTCTAATATCTACTTCAATCTTCATGTGGTCATCTTTTTCTTGTCCTCCACATTTAATAAAGACATTCACTAGTAGCAAGAAGCTGTGCTGAATCCCAAGGGCATGTAGTTTGAATCCATCATTTGTTCTGCTGGAGAAGAATGGACACTCTTCCCATGTGATTAACTGCCCCTAAAAATCTCCTAGAGAATCATCTATGAGTCTGTCCAACTCAACTGTACTCAACAGTAACAACACTCCAATATGATGTCATGTTAAATTAGTTATATCTTCAAATATCCATTTCCAAACAATACTACTGTTATGGATTGAACCGTGTCACCCTGAACTATATGCCAACTTGTGTTGTTTTTGTTGTTGTTAAGTACTGCAAATCCAGTAACACTGTTCCCAATAGCTCTGAACTCTGCCCTATCCTGAGCCAATTTCACTGTCTCTGACCCACTTAAACCCACTAGCCCAGTTACTGTATCTTTTCATCCAACATCTTTCTCTTCTGAGCTATCTCTCCTACCTTGCACCTATCCAAGTATTATTCCCTTCTCCAAGGACTAGGTCCTCCCAGCAAAATGCTCTAAGCATATGAGACAGAGTTTCAAAATCCTTCCCTGCAAAGAGCAAATTGGTTTCACCCTCTCCAGGACAAACCTGTTTTTTCTCTCAGCAATCCGTGGTATGTACGTTCCAAACTCTTTTCTAGCACCACAACTCAAAGGCATAGATTCTTCTGTAATCCTTAGACATTATCCAGCTCTCTGATGCATAGCAAGTAATTGCTAAGACCATGACCTGGATCAGGCATACACTAATCTCTAGATTCAAATCTTTTTTCTTCAGCACTCTGGAGAGGGCCCTGACAGAAGATTTTCCTAATACAATGATTATCAGTATTTGTAATTATCCTATGGGTTGTAATTCAATATCTACGATGTTAATGTGTCAGGATTAGAGGAAGTTATGTAATAATGTAATTATTCACTATGATAAGTTTAATTTTCCAAGGGATTAAGGTAGGATCCAACATTCTTAATTCTGTCACAAACCGAATTTTACCTGGAGTATGGCCCACAACATTCATTTTGCTTGGATCCACAATCAGTCTATATGGCAGCAACAGCCAATGTAGTTGTACTGTTGTTGTTGTTGTTGTTACGTGCCATCGAGCTGCTTGCAACTCATAGCAACCCTAGGTATAACAGCCCTAAACCCTGTTCTATCCTGTGCCAATCGCACTGCCTCTGACACACCCATCAAGATTACTCCAGTCACTGAATCAATCTACCTCATAGAGGGCCTTCCCCTCCTGCGCTGTTCCTCCATCCTCCCAAGCATGATGTCCCTCTCCAAGGACCTGTCCCTCCTTGCAACATGTCCAAAGTATGTCAGACGAAGCCCCAGACTCCTTGCCTCCAAGGAGTAGCCTGGTTTAACCCTCTCCAGGATA
>NW_006399793.1:16113034-16114644 GCF_000299155.1 Elephantulus edwardii | reverse complement strand
TCAAAGCAGCTTGAACTTCTTCCTTCAACACCATAGGCTCTTGCTCAAATGTTATTTCATTAAATTCTTCTGTATCTGCCAATTCCTTTTGATACAATGACTTAGTATATTCCTTCCATCTTCTTTTAATACTTCCTGGATCATTAAATATTCTGTCTAAAGCATCCTTGATTATAGCAACTCTAGGTTTGAATTTGTTCTTCAGTTCCTTGAGCTTAAGAAATGCTGACTCCTTCGGTTCTCTCGTTAGTCCACAGCCGCCTCCTCAGCGACCAGCCAGCACCTTGGAGCTTGTGACTCGCAGAGCAGAGTCCTAGTCGCAGAGAGGCCGGGCTCGGAGTCACCTCCAGAGTGCCTTTTATCTGAGAAGTTCAAGTTATTTTGTAGAGCTTCTGCCATACAAGCCGTGTATCTTGCAACACATTTATAAGTGATGGCAGCCATCAGGAAGAAACTGGTGATTTTTGGTGATGGAGCTTGTGGCAAGACTTGCTTGCTCATAGTCTTCAGCAAGGATCCGTTTCCTGAGGTGTATGTGCCCACAGTGTTTGAGAACTATGTGGCTGATATTGAAGTGGATGGAAAGCAGGTCGAGTTGGCTTTGTGGGACACAGCTGGGCAGGAAGATTATGATCGCCTGAGGCCCCTCTCCTACCTGGACACCGATGTTATACTGATGTGTTTCTCCATTGACAGCCCTGATAGTTTAGAAAACATCCCAGAAAAGTGGACTCCGGAAGTCAAGCATTTCTGTCCCAATGTGCCCATCATCTTGGTTGGGAACAAGAAGGATCTTCGGAATGATGAGCACAAAAGGCGGGAGCCAGCCAAGACGAAGCAGGAGCCAGTAAAACCTGAAGAAGGCAGAGATATGGCAAACAGGATTGGTGCTTTTGGATACATGGAGTGTTCAGCAAAGACCAAAGATGGAGTGAGGGAGGTTTTTTAAATGGCCATGAGAGCAGCTCTGCAAGCCAGACATGGAAAGAAAAAATCTGGGTGCCTTGTCTTGTGAAACCTCGCTGCAAGCACAGCCCTCATGCGGTTAATTTTGAAGTGTTGTTTATTAATCTTAGTGTATGATTACTGGCCTTTTTCATTTATCTATAATTTACCTAACATTACAAATCAGAAGTCATTTTGCTACCAGTATTTAGAAGCCAACCATGATTATTAATGATGTCTAAGCCCTCCGACCCACCAGGGTGTCTCTACACTGCTCTAACAGCGCTCCTCTGCACTCCCACCTGATACACCAGGTGCCAATTCAAGGAATTTCTTAACTTCTTGCTTCTTTCTAGAAAGAGAAAAAGTTGGTAACTTTTGTGAATTAGGCTGTAACTACTTTATAACTAACATGCCCTGCCTATAATCTGTCAGCTGCAAGATACTCTGGTGAGTCACCACTTCAGAACTTTAATCCAAAATGGGTTTCATTGGCATAGCTCTGGTTATGTCCACTGAGAGTGGGCATCCAGATTTTTGACAATGTGCTCAGCCAGAGAGGCCCAAATCCATGCAGCTGTGGCAGAGTTACAGTTCTGTGGTTTCATGTTAGTTACCTTATAGTTACTGTGTAATTAGTGCCACTTAATGTATGTTACCAAAAA
>NW_006399793.1:16070705-16108391 GCF_000299155.1 Elephantulus edwardii | reverse complement strand
GTGCTCTTTGTAAAGAAAGATGATAAGACTTTGCCTCACATGTTTTGAGTGTGTTTCTAGGAGTGACGATTCCTTGAAGAGGGATATGTTGCTCAGAAAGGTGGAGGATGGGTGAAGGAGAGAAAGACCCTTGACCAGGTGGATTGACATAGTAACTGCTACAATATGCTCTAAAGTGTCAGGACGTGTGAGGATGGCATAGGAATAGAACAGGGTTCAGATCTGGTTTTCATAAGGTTGATATGGGTTGTACTTGATGGAACCTAATAACAATAAAAACCTTCAAGACAATAAATTTCTATTTATTAAAGTCACTTTTGGCATCACTTGTGGCATCTCTGTTGTAGCAGTGCTAGATCACTAAGGTGAAGGGTCAGTGAAAAAGAGGAAGATTGTCTACGAGATGGATTGACTGAGTGATGGAAACAATGAGTTTCAGCATGATGGACACCATGAATAAAGTTTCAACCTGTGGCTCATTGAGTCACTGTGAGTCATCATTGACTCGAAGGTACATAACAACAACAAAAATAGATAGCTAACATAATTAAGTTCATTGATATTTGGAATTGGGACTTGATATCGTTCAAATTTATGCATCAACAACCGGAGCCAAGGAGGAGAAAATAGATTCTTTCTACCAAGTTTTGCAGTCAGAAATTGCTTGAATATGTAACCAAGATTCATTAAATAATAATTGATGACTGGAATCCAAAAGTTGGGAACCAGAAAGAAGGATGGGTAATTGGAAAACATTGACTTGATGACAGAAAGGAGGCTCAAAAATGAGAATGATAGAATTCTGCATAATCATAATTATTAATAGTTTTTATAAGAAACATAAACACAGGCTATATACATGGATTTCACCTGATGATATTCACAGGAATCAGATCGATTACATCTGTGGAAGGAATAGTCGGAGAAGTTCAATATTAGCAGTGAAAACTACGCCAGGTACTGATTGCAGAACAATCAGCTACTTCTGTGTAAATTCAAATTAAAGCTAAGGAATGTCAAATTACATCCACAAGAATAAAAATTTGATCTTGAGTCTATCCTCTTGAATTAAAAAAACAACTCAGGAATAGGTATGAGGCCCTGAACACTAACGAATGAAGATCACATAAACTGTGGGAAGATATCAAGAATATTGTCCATAAAGAAAGCAAAAGGTCATTACAAAGACAGGGGAAGAAGAAAAGACCAAGGTGGATGTTAGAAGAAACTCTGACTATTGCACTAGATAGACTGAGAAGCCAAAGCAAAAGGAAGAAATCAAGATGTTAAGGAGCAGAAAAATAAAGCTTTCAAAGGGCAGCTCAGTAAGACGAAGTATTATAATGAAATGTGCAAAAAGCTAGAGTCAGAAAATCAAATGTCCAAACTTGCTCAGCATTTCTTGGTGGGGATTTTTTTGGAGTTCATCCTTTCTTCCTTTCCTTCCTTTCTGTGTACCTATGAATCAGATCCTACCGGCACAGGAGGAGATTGCCCCTCCTTCTCCAGCGGAGCATCTTAAGGATTCGAACCACATGTCTTCGTGATTGCAGTACAGCTTCTTGCCACTAGGCCACCAGAGCTCCCCTCAACATTTCTTAAGTTGAAGTAACTAAAGAACAAATTCAAGCCACAAGCTGAAATACATAAGAATACTTTTGCAGAATATTGTATGATCCAAGAAGCATTAAAAGAAAATGGAAGGAGTATATGTAGTCACTGTACCAAAGATAATTGGCTGAAACAGAATAATTTCAAGAAACAACATATGATCAAGAGGCAATAGTGATGAAGGAGAAAATTCGCACTACTCTGAAGGACTTGGCAAAAAAAATAAAGCCCCAGTAATTGATAGAATGCCAATTGACATATTTTAACAAACAGATGCTGTTCTGGATGTGCTTACCACACTGTGCCAAGAAATCTGGAGGACAGCTATTGAGCCAAGTGACTGGAAGAGATCCAAATTTATTCCCATTCCCCAAAAAAGGTAACCCAACAGAAAGGAAATAATCTAACAATATCGCTAATATCACACAAATATCACAAGCAAAATCCTGCCAAAGATTATCCAAAAACAGCTGGAACAGTACATTGATAGAGAACTACCAGTAATACAAGCTGGGTTTAAAAGAGGTAGTGGCACTAGAAACATTTTGCCAATGTCAGATGGATCTTGACACAAAGTAAAGAGTACCAGAAGAATTTCTATCTGTGTTCTATTGACTATGCCAAGGCATTTGACTGTTTGGATCACAAAAAAAATGTGATAAACCTTGGGAAGAATGGAAATCCCATAACACTTGATTGTGCTTTAGTGTTTAAACTGATATCCTTACTCTTAAGAATGGTGCAACCACTTTGGAAGGCTGTATGGTGCTTTCTCAAAAGGTTGCAAATAGAAATACCATTTGACTCAGCAATTCCACTGCTGGGCATTTACCCTAAAGAAACCATAACTGCTACACCCAAGCAGATATATGCACATCCATGCTTACTGCGGCTTTGTTCGCAATAGCAAAGAACTGGAAACAAACCAAGTGCCCATGAACAAATGAATGGATAGAGAAGCTCTGGTATATTCACACAATGGAATACTATGGAACATTGAAAAACAAGGAGCTCATGAAATATTATGCAAAGTGGATGACCCTAGAGGACATTATGCTGAGTGAAATATCTCAGTCACAAAAGGATAAATATTACATAGGGCCACTATTGTTAAACAGGACTGACATTAGGGTTGAGGGAAGAATAGAAGGAGGGAAAGAATGATGTATATGGCATTGAAACAGATGAGGGAGAGAATGTTTAAAAGGGATATATGATTGGCTATTATTGTCATGACAGGAGTCCAGAATGAAGGCTGCACAGTGCAGTAGACCTGGGGGGAGGGATTGCATAATAATGAAAGAGTTTTTCTTTTAATTATCAAGGAAAAAAGTGAATTGGTGGGGAGAGGGTAGGCAGGGATAAAAGTGCAACAATGAATTACTGGAAACCCTAAGTCACTGTAAACTTTAATTAAAATTAATTAAAGGGGGGAAAAACCCACAAAACTGGTGGCCTCATGGCAAGAAAATGCTCTGCAATCCCGAAGGCACTGTAGTTTGAATCCACCAGCTTCTCCAAGGGAGAAAGATGAGCAATCTTTTCACATAGGATAAACTACCACTGAAAATCCACTGGAGTGTCAACTATGGGTCGGTTTTGACTCAACACAACAAAGCATCTTAGAACTTTAAAGACGTTGATGACAGCAGATTTTCTCAGTGCAATATAGTTTTTTAATTATTTTTCTTTAAGAATAAACACCTTTAATACTTATGGTAAAAATGGGAGGGAGGATATTTATTTGCCTTTCTGTGCCTTGATTTTCCTCAGGGTATTAAAGAGCAATGGTGTCACTCTGGAGACTAAGGTGTGTCTGATACAGGCTATGGTCTTCACAATCACTTGTTATGCATCAGAGAGTTGGACAATAACTAGGGAGGATAGAAGGAGAATCGATGCCTTTAAGCTGTGGTGCTGGAGAAGAGTATTGAGAATACCATGGACTGCCAAGAAAACAAACAAATTCATCCTGGAGAGGGTTAAACCAGGCTGCTCCTTGGAAGTAAGGATTCTGTGGCTTCGTCTGACATACTTTGGACATGTTGTAAGGAAGGAGAGGTCCTTGGAGAGGGACATCTTGCTTGGGAGGGTGGAGGGACAGCGCAGAAGGGGAAGACCCTCTATGAGGTGGATTGATTCGGTGACTGGGGTAATCAGGATGGGTGTGTCAGAGGCAGTGAGATTGGCACAGGATACAGCAGGGTTTAAGGCTGTTGTACATAGGGTCGCTATGAGTTGCAAGCAACTCGACAGCACATAACAAAAACAACAGACCTCTAACACATTGCCCTCTAGCACATAGCCATCTGTGTGGCCACACTGGCCTGGCTTGGAAGCAAAACATGCAAGAAGCTTACCTGGCTGGAACTGCTCCTCTAGAAGACTGCAGATACTTGCGTTATTTTTTTTCTTTCATCATGTTTTTTCTGAATTTTCTTTGATCACTTTTTGTTTAAAATATCTTCCTCTTCCGGAATCAGCTGGGCTCTATTCTTGCAACCCAGGGACAGTACATGTTGTTGCTTTTATGTGCCCTTGAGTCACCTGTGATGCAGAATGACCTTATGTACAACAGCTCTGAAGCCTGACCTGTCCTGAGCCAGTCTCACCAACTCCAACACACCTACTCCTAATATCCCAGTTATTGTATCAATCCATCTTATCTGAGGTCTTCCTCTCCAGCATTGTCCCTCCACCCTTCCAAGCATGATGTACTTCTCCAAGGACCGGTATCTCCTCATAACATGTTCCTCCTGGCCACATGCCCAAAGTATATGAGATGGAACTTCATAATCCTAACCTCCAAATGAGAAACTTGGTTTCACTCTCTCCAAGACAGACCTATTTGTTTTCTTGGTGGTCCGTGGTATATCCAAGACTCTTCTCTAGCACCATAACTCAAAGTCATTAATTATTCTTCTGTCCCCTTTACTCATTGTCCAGTTATTTCATGCTTAGCAAGCAATTGTGCAGGCCTGGATCAGCTACACTTTAATCTCTAGACTGACATTGTTGCTTCTCAGGACTCTGGAGAGGTCCCAGAGAGCAGATTTTGTTGTGAATTTCATCTTTCCCAGTGCAATTCAACTAGGCAGTGCATAGTGGGACTCGTATCGCTGGCAGTATGGTGTACTGTCAATTAGCATGATGCAGTTCTTCACTAGGGTCTTGGTTTGTTCAGACCAGCTCATTATTGGAAGCAGTGTAGACAACATGCATAATACTTGTTTTGCAACTACAACACTCATAGCCCCAGTTCATCACATCCAGTCTTAGGGCACGGTACTTCTTGTTGCCTCCTCTCACATGAACTGTGTGTATATGGTGGGGCCGATCTTAGTGTTGAGAGCCAGGTCCCAACACATACCTCTGCTTCTTGTGGGAGGGTTTTCTCCTCACTCTGGTCTTGCAGTGCTTGTGCCAGTAGTCACGGAAGATGTCCATCGCACCACACTGGAAAGAGCAGCTTTCGAAGTCTTGATTACTGCTACTATGGAGGACTGTTATAGTCTACTTTCTCAGATAAGCAGCAAGCATATTTAATATTGTTGTTGTTGTTGTTGTTATGTGCCGTCGAGTCACTTGAGACTCATAGCGACCCTACATACAACAGCCCTAAACTCAGCTCTGTCCTGTGCCAATCACACTGTCTCTGACACTCCCATCCCGATTATCCCAGTCACCGAATCAATTCACCTCATAGAGGGCCTTCCTCTCCTGTGCCATCCCTCCACCCTCCCAAGCATGATGTCCTTCTCCAAGGACTGGTTTCTCCTCACAACATGTCCAAAGTATGTTAGACGGAGCCTCAGAATCCTTGCCTCCAAGGAGCCACCCGGTTTAACCCTTTCCAGGACAAATCTGTTTGTTTTCCTAGCAGTCCATGGTATTCTCAATACTCTTCTCCAGCACCACAGCTCAAAGGCATCAATTCTCCTTCTATCTTCCTTGGTCATTGTCCAACTCTCTGATGCATAACAAGTGATTGCAAAGACCACAGCCTGTATCAGACGCACCTTAGTCTCCAGAGAGACACCATTGCTCTTCAGTACTTTGGAGAGGTCCCATGTAGAGAAAAAAAATACAACCTTGAAATACACCTTTCCTGAGCCTAAGTCATGCAGCATCCTCTTGTTCTGTTCAAATGACTGCTTGTTGGTCTATGCACAAGTTTTTCATTAACACAGTCAAGTGTTCTCGACGTTCCACTTCTCTCAATGTTAACCATATTGTATTATGATCTACACAGTCAAATGCCATTGTGTAGTTCATAAAACACAAATAAACACCCTTTTGGTATTCTCTGCGTTCAGTCAATATCCATCTGACATCAGCATTGATAGACTTCATTCTACCACAGCTTCTAAATCCAAAATTTAATTTTCTGGAAGTTCCCTGTCTATGTACTGTTGTAACTATATTTTTCATCATCTTCAGAAAAATTTTACTTAGTGTAATAATAATGATTTTTTATATGTTATAAAACTGTTGGATGACCTTTTAGAAATATGGTTCGCTTCCAATAGGTTGGCTAGATAGTTATCGTCTAAACTCCTTGGCATACACAAGTGAGGACTGTATCTGTGAACCATCTCAATTAGCATTCCACAAATTCCTGTCCACAGGGAGTATTTTAAACTGTTAGGAGAGCTCTGCTGGTGTAACCTGTGGGAGTTCCACAGGCAATCCAAAGGCCACTCCTCTCTGGTGGTTCTAATCCACTAGCAGCCCTAAAGTGACAATCTCCTACCATGCAATTTATAGCCTTGGAAAACAGCTGGAATGTCAGCTTTGAATCAGTTACAAATTGATGTCAATGAGAGAGAGAGTGAGTTTCCATTTATTTGGGATAATGAGAGTCATAGTTTAGTGGAAGCAAACGTAGCAAAAAAATGACAAAAGTAATATAGATGCTATTCCTCTGAATACCATTATCCATAGAAGAACAACTGTAACACCATCCGGTATGAGTTCAGACAGCATCCAAGTCCCATCTGCTTCAGAATCGACTTAGAAATTAAAACAAATACAACAACAACCAATAAACAAAACTGCTTTTTAACTGCCAGCACCTCCCTGCTGGACAATCTCTTTCCTTCCCACATGACCCAGGATTAAGTTCAGTGGTCCACTCCCAGCCCACAGGCTCTGGTATACTGCCCTACTAGCTTAGCTTCTCCATCAAGAACCACGGGATGATGGGACAATAATTGGGTTAATAGGCAGTTAGCATGACAAGCAGCAGTCCACAAATTATACCATTCATTCTCACCATCCATGCACAGCAGAAATGCACCACCTATGCTTTTTCACCTGCACTTAACCAATAAAAAACATGGAGTTTGCTCTTAATAAAACGTTTTGTAGAATGAATGAATTTGTGAGCAAATTTTGTCTTTGTTGGGCCTAGGATATTTCCCCTCTTTCAACATTTGCCGAATTCCACTTACAAAATTCGACTTAGCTCCTACTCATTCTCACCCCTCCACTCCCAGCCCTTCCCCATTGCCCCCCATATGTACTTTACTAGTTATCCTTCTATTTTTTTACAATAATGATCTTATTTTGCTTACTTTGGAAGCAAACCAATATAAAACAATAATTAAAAAATTCTACCTAGCTTTCAATATCCATCTTAGATTTCACCCCTCTTACAGTAAAGATCCTATCTTACTATCTCTAGTCAAAATTATTCATTTCTTCCTCTGGATTCCCAAACCTCTTTGTTTATAAGTGATAAGGAATACATCACAAGTTCATATCTCGATTTATGATTATTTATTAACGTGTATTTGAAGCTCCGTCTCACATGTTTGGGGCATGTGGACAGGAAGGACAGATCCATGAAGAAAGTCATCATGCTTGGAAGAGTGATGAGACAGCACAGGACAGACAGACCCCAATGAGATGGATTGACACGGTGACTGGGGCAATGGGGTGGGTGTGTTGAGTCAGTGAGTCTGGCTCAGGATTGGAAAGGGTTCAAAGCTATTGTATGCAGGGCTGCTATGCATAGCAGGTGATTCAATAGGACATAACAAGTAACTTAATTAGACATGTGTTTATTAAGGACAAGGGTCAATATTATTTTTCTTTACACGCCTACTAGTGTCTTTCCTCTATGTGTCTTCATATAACATGGGCAACTGCGATGTGAATGTTTGTAGGAAGAGATTTTTAGAAAAAGACTCAAAAATGTGAGGCAACTGAGCATCATCAGGTCAAGGAGTGTGGGGGAAAGACTGAGGGGGAAATGTGATCCTGAAGGTAAGGCCTCAGGAATCACACCATTTTCCCCAGTTCTCCCAGGCAAAGATGAGGACAGGCAAGCCCTGTAGGTGACAGTAGGTGAGGCTAGAGGTTCTTGGGGTGGAATCTCTGAGAGATCAGGGTTCACACAGGGTATTGGTGAAGAAACTGTAAGCCTTTAGTCAGCACCCAGTCAATGCTTCTGCCTGACTAACTGATGATGGGATTGTTATCTAGGTATGCGCATAAGTGCAGCTGGAGAAGACAGCTGTGACCTTCTGCCCTGCCCACACTCTGCTCTCCCTCAGGCCCCTAGAACCTGTTGTACTGCTCGCCTTTCCCTCCCTGTACTCTCCTTGACACCTTTATTCACAGAGAAGCCCTTATCTCCCATCTCCTTTCACCAGCAAGGGTAGCCTGTCAGCTGCTTTTGGCTTCCTAGCATTGCACAGCCAGGGCTGCCTTTAAAAAGCCATCTCTCCAGCCTCAGCGAATACAGGAACTGTGTAAGCAGGTTTTTTTAAAGGTAAAACTATAAAATGTGGACAGTAAATTACACTGCTCTTCTTCCCCTCCCAATAAAAAATGGCAGGCTGTTAAGTGGTTTGGAGCTCAGTCAGGGTTCCAGATTAAAGGGAGGCGAATCTAAACCTCACATTACTTGAAGAGTATGAAAGAAAGAGAACCTTAAATAGTCCCCATAACTGGCAGGGGTAGAAGAAGAAGACTGTCAGTTGTAACTGCTATTTTTGCATTTGTAGATTAGTGGAAGATTTCTGAGCTTTTTAAAGCATCAGGATGCCCATTTTAAGGAGCTCTGATGGTATAGTCCCTAGAGAGTGGCATTGTTACCCAAAGGCTGTGAAGTTCTGGCAACTTTAATACACAGTGGCTCCCACTGAGAAAGAGGGGCAGTCTTATCCTTCTATGCAATTTACAGTCCCAGAAACCTACTGGATGACCAGCAGTGAGCCCGTTCTGATTCCCTAGCAAGGAGTTAAACCAGTTGATTACCATTATTGAATTCTTTGCTCACTCAGTTACCATCAAATTGGAACCAACTCACAGTTAGCTTTCCCTTAGGTTTTTGAAGGTTGTCCATCATATGGGAGAAGCTTGTCCGCCTTTCTCCCTCAGAGCTGCTACTTTTGGGTTGGAAGCATAAATCCTTACCATTGGACTCCCAGTGGGAGTCCCCAGGTAGTAGAAATGGTAAAGTGTTTTACTACTATCTAAAAGGTTGGATGTTCAAGCCCAACTTCGGACACTTCCAAAGCCAGGCTTGGAGATCTTTTACGAAAGGGCACACCCTTGGAAACACTATGAAGCAATTCTACTCTGTGCACACGGGAGCACCACAGGTATAAGGTGAAATAGATCAGGCAGTAAAAAAACATTGTTTGTTGTGTAGCGCCTAGTCAGAACTAACCCATAGCTGACCTCCAGTGGGGTTTCAGAGGCAGTTAACTGCATGGGAGAGTTCCCATTCTTCTCTCATGGAGCAGCTGGTGGCTTCGAACCACTTGCCTTCAGGATTGCAGCACAGCTCTTTACCACTAGGTCACCAAAGCTCCCTAAACAACAAGCATAGCATGCCCATTTTAAAGTAAGAAAGTAAGTCAAATGATGGAAATCCACATACGCATATCAGAAAAAGCAGCTGGTGAGTCTACATGTTACAAAAGAATTCTCTACTTCAAAAACAATTCAGGTCACGTTTATGATTATTAGTAGTTTAAATATCTACCACAAAGTGTTTCAAATTATCTATCAGGGAAATTTGTCCCTTACTGAAGGACCCTGCTAATTATTTAGAGACTGTATTGAGTTATGTCTATATTTCATTATTTAAAACCTATATTTCCTGGAAGCCTACATTAAGCCAAGGTTTCCTTCCATATTCACAAATGGCTTTGCTGGTAAGATTGAATTGTATAAATAAGGAAAAAAAGTAAATAAGAGCTACACAATTAAGAATGAGGTGGGGTTTTCTAATAATGAAACTAATAATTCAGAATAATATCATGCATATTATTTTTACAGAGCATTAACTTTAAATAACAATAAAAACATCTTTTTATAACACATACCTAAATACATAACTATTCTTTTTATTTAACAGGACTATTTTGAGTACTTCGCATGTATAACACCCATCTGCGGGTTAATTTGTCTTTCTTGGTGTTCTGTGTGTTCCCCTGATGTTAGAAGCTATGCTATTAGTATTACAAATACCAACAAGATTTCTCAAGATGGACAGTTTTAAGTGGAGTATGAAGGTTATGACAGATTTAGGGAGGTAAAAGCCTGGTGTCTACTTCTGAAAATTAGCTAATAAAAACCCACTAGATCAGATGAGAATATTTTTTTAGAATATTTTCTTATATAGTACACCTCCTTTTCTGATATTGTGCACCTCCTTAATTGGAAAGTCGAACTGCCATAACAATGGACTAAGATATACTCATCATCACAAATGGAGTGGCAGCATTGAATTTTGTTATACATGGTATCACTATGACCCAGAGAAAACACAACAAATGACAACAACACTGGGCTACTCTGTAAAGTAAAAGTGATAGTTTTCACTCTAAGGAAGTTGGAGATAATGAAGCATTCATATGAACCACTTACGAAACAAGGTAAGGAATCTTATGACTAAGAGCCACATTGAAAATCGCACACAATTAAGTACAACAGCAAAAAGGCGATCAATATGCATTGACTTTTACATCCAAGTTGGCTTAACCCAAGCCAGGAAAAGGACTTAAAAACGGAAGAAAAGGTGGAATGTACAGTTATTAAAAAAAAAAAAAACCAACCAAAGAAACAAGTATTTAATGGTTGTCATCAGATATCAAGCAGTGGAAACGAACAGAACAGCATGAAGCCAATAAGGAAAATAGAGTCAGAAACGAGAAAAGTTTGAACTTTAGAACAGCAAAAAGCAGACACTCTGGCATCCATGCACCTATTGTTCAGACTAACTCTAGTAGCAAGTTTCACACAGAAAACATACTGTAACTTGACAGTGCCCAAAACACAAGCTTGCATGTGGCTTTGAGACCTGTTTTAATGATGTACCTGGTTTGGAACACACACAACAGTTTTTCTTTTTTTTCTCTTCATTGCCTGCCAGGACTAACAGTTTTCAGTCACAACAAGCTTAACATAACACAGCATTAACGGGATGTATGTACTCCTGTTCTGTTTCCCCCTTATAGTCTTATGGTGAAATAAAAGCCTTCTCTGGCTCTGTAATAGATTTTCTTAACACAGCTCCTCAAGCCATTGAATTCCCCATCAACATAGTTCATAATCGTAGCAAGGAGAGTCTCATTAAATCATAGTAAGCGGACAGACTTTAATTTTAGGACCTGCTCTGAAAACAAACCCTGAAGTGCCACATGAAGGTCAGAGGTAAAAGTCATCCCAGTAGAATGAGAACCATCCTCTAGCACCAGGCTAACTAAACTGAACTGAAAGGATCTGGAACAAAAACATGGAAGACAACCAAAGATGTTTTGGACACCAAAGGTGCTTGTTATATTCTAATTTACGATAGCTGTGAAGTTCAAGCTTCATGCTGTGTGAACGGGTGGGAATATGTGAACATGCCATGTTAACCTATCCACAAGGGTATTGGCTAGTCTTGCCTTTTAAATTGAGAGATTCAGCAGCAGAAGAAAGAAATCTTTCCTACCAACAAAGCAGCAGCAGCAAGAAAATGCAACTTATCCTTCAGGACCAGAACAAAAGCCATAACACCTGCAATGGAGGACCAGAGAGCCAAGATGAGATGGAGCTGACTACTACCCTCCACGGACCGCACCAGAACTAAGCTAAGAGCTTTTGTCTAAGCCTGTTGGACAATTGGGGATGGGATGAGGGGTGGAGGAAGTCAATATTGGCAAGACTGAAAATTCTATAACACCAGCCGAAAGCCACAAAACTCAAGGCTTGAGGTGCCTGTGAGCACATTTTGGAAGCTCTCCTGATTGAGTAACTTTATTTGGCTACTAACCTGAATGATATAGCCTTTTGGCCTACTAATATGGTTCTGTGTGGTCTGTGATCTATCTATCACATAAATTTTTAGACCCAGTAAAGCAGTAAGATTGGTGTTGAGATGAGTAGAAAGATTTATGGGAGCATGGAAGACATATCTGACTTCGTAAGAATTGGTTTTGTGTTAATGCTGTTGATAGTTCCCTTTGTGAAGGTGGTAAAGGTCAGATATGGTCTTCACACATACTCTGGGCATGCTGCAAGGAGAAATCTGTCTTTGTAGAGGGACATCATGCTTAGGAGGGTGGAGGGACAGTGCAAGAGAGTAAGACCTAGATGAAATGGATTGACTCATCAACTAGGGCAATAGGAGTAGGTGTGTCAGAGACAATGAGGTTGGCTCAGGATAGAGCAGGGTTCTGTTGTATGTAGAGTCTCTATGAGTCACAAGTGACTTGACAGCACACAACAACAATAGCAAGTGGCCATTGCTCTTTTTACAACCTATTTTAACTACATAGTGCTTGAGGAGCTTTAGTGTCACAGTCCATAAGAATTATGTTAATGCAAAACCATGCCTCTCTGGCTGTTTGAATCTACCAGCCGCTCTGATGAAGAAAGATGGGCAATCTCCTCCTGAGTAATTTATAGACTTGGAAACCAACTGGAAGGTCCGCTTTGAGTTGGTTCTCACTCGACTGCAATGAGTTATGTGGGTTTTGTTTGCTTGTTTTTCTTTATTGTTGTTTTACCACACCTCTCTTCCCATGTGATTTACAGCCTTGGATATTTGCTGGACAATCAGGTATGAATCAGTTCCTACTTGATGGCAATGAGAATTTTGAGTTTACACTTTTAAAAACTCATTTACTTATTTTATGTTATACGTGCTTTAAAAGAGCCTTCAAAACTAAAAATTAAGCATTAATTATTAATTAGTCTTACTGTGGTATAATATAAACCCAGTACAAAACACAAATCTTAAGCATATTTGGTGAACGTCTACCTACATATGTGCATGGGTATGTATATAAAAACCAGGGTTTGTAGATATAGAACCTTTACAACTCACTGAAAGATTCCTTTGTATAACTTCTCAGTCACAACCTTCACAGTAATGTTCTTCTTGGCAGCATTGAAACTTATTTTTTTAAATAAAGTGTTTTTAATTATTAATCATTTCAGCTGTGCTCATACCATTGACATTCGAAGGAGCTGATTTGATCTCATTAATGTACTTTCAAAGTTTTAAGAAAAAATTACCTGATAATGACGACTTATATTTTTTTTAAAAGCACACCTTACTTTCATCAAACCCCAGCCTTTTAAATTGACTCATCATGAACTTTCAAAATGTTTTTTAAAAGAAAGCCGTAACTCTTCTCGTGAGAGTGCACTCGTTAAGAACCCTACCGCTGGCAAGACACCATGGCCCGTGTGGCATGGCCAGCCCAGGAGCATTTTCCAGCCACTGCTTTCCCAGCATCTGCCAAAGGCTGCGGCTCAGCCCAGGTGCACCCACACCCTGGCTGGCAATAGAATCACTGCCTCCCAGGTTGAGGGGCCTCAACTGGAGTGTGGCCCAAATCACAATCCGGCCTAGAGTGCTAGAGCACTGTCACCCCGCTGCCGTGGAGACTGCCAGGAAGCCGCCCACCAAGGTCCAGTGCTAGGAGCGCCAATATCACAGGTAATTTAAGTGAAACACTGCTATCCAGCTACACCATGGGGGACCCCTTCAGCTCAAGTGGAAGGGGCCAGGCCAGGTTGAGCTGGCCAGAGACCCTGTTTCTGGAAGAGAACAGACTTCCTGTTCTGCCATTCAGGTGCTTTGGGTGAAACACTACAGTCTAGAAACAAAAAGGGAGCACAAATATACGTATGTGATTTTCTTAACTGTGATTTGAATAGAAGTTTACAAAGATTTTTTTTTTTTCAGTTATTCAGGCACATTTTGTTCCATAACATCAATTACAATACATACAATGTCTGATCATCCCTTATTTTGTATTTTCTTTCCTATCCCCTATCATAATTAGTGGTTATTGTCTACTTTCATAAGGTTTTCATTGGCTAATTTTCAAAGTAGATTGCTAAGCCTCTCTTCATAGTCTATCTTAGTCTAGAAATTGCTGAAACCTATTCAGCATCATTGCAATATGCAAGAATCCTCTGGCTAGCAAATAGTGGCTGTATATAAAGTGAGTTAGGTAGAAACCCAACCTGGCCCGGATCTTCCACATGGAAGGTAAGAAATCTATCACTAAACCACTACTACAAGAATTATGATATAATATCAATATAATCATATGTCACATCAGAGTATCTCCATATTAAAAAGAAAACAAAACAAATAAATCTATCATTCAACTTTACGTGCTGCTCTTTCCTTGCTCCAGCACTTTGATAATCCAGTTCGATAGCCACTACAGTATGTATTAACTGGGTCCTGTGATTCCTTTAGGGTGCAGTCACCTTCCTTCCTTAGTTTGGCCTTTTTCTAACCAAATTATATTTGACTTGGCATTAGTCTAATCTAGTTCTAGAGATGGAAACAAACTCTGCATTGTTTTTGTACAGCGGATATCTCTTTGCACTGCCTGCCAATAAGATAGTGAGGAAGGTTCTAACAACAGCAACAACAGCAAAATAATCATCATCATCATCATCATCATAATAATGATGACAGGCCTAGTTCTACAAACTTAGTAGGCTTAGGCAAAATATGGTACTTTAACCAAAATGTTCCCATCTCCATTTTAGGGTCTAGTCCTTTCTCTAGTGGCTTAGTGGTAACGAGCTGCACTGTTAACTTAAAGTTAGTGGTTCAAATC
Organism: Elephantulus edwardii; assembly: GCF_000299155.1. Lineage (NCBI taxonomy): Eukaryota > Metazoa > Chordata > Mammalia > Macroscelidea > Macroscelididae > Elephantulus > Elephantulus edwardii. Next base: position 16,093,686 of record NW_006399793.1, on the reverse strand, counting down.
TACCAGCTGCTCCATGGGAGAGAGATGGACAATCTCCTCTCATGAAATTTACAGCCTTTGAAAACCCACTGAATGGTCATCTTTAGATCAGTTCTGAATGGATGGTGTTCAATAGTCTTTTCTCAAGTATGGCCCTAACCTTAGGCCAACAAAGCATAGCCATTTTTGTTGTGGTGCAAAATAATCTTCTTTAGTATTTAAAGAAACTTTCCACAATATTCAAGTGGTGTGTGAACTAATAAATGATTTATTTTTCAATTCATGAGATGGGTAAGGCCTGATCTGAAAGTCAGGTGAGAGTCTCTTAATAAAGTGCAATACAAAGCTGAAGGGGCTTTGCAAGGCTAAACATGGTGGAACAAAGAAGCTACACTGGGGACATTTCAGATTGACTGGTGAGAATTTTCTTTCCTTATTTGGAATTTAGAATCAATTTTCAACTAAGTTAAGCTGAGCAGACAAGTCTCAATTGGATAGGTTCAATTTTCAAATAAGTCAATTAATTGACTTATAAGGTTAGACATTTGCAAAAAATGGAAATTTTGGCTTCATTTTGTTGATATGAGGCTCAGCATAATTAACTCCATTTGAGGTCTCTAGTTAAGTTAGGAGCACTACTGGCACATCATTTAAGGACTCATCTGCTAACCAAATGCTATGCAATTCAACAAGAGTGAGAAGTGAGTTTCTTCCCCAAAACATTATTGCACTGAAAATGTTATGGAAAACTTATAGCCTATCTTATAGGGTCATAACTCATCAACAACTAGTATACTAAAGTTACCAATAAAGTATACTACTATCCTAGTAGATCTTGGGTATGGTGCTCGGCTTTTGTTGTAGTCATACTGCAAGATGCAGGAACTTCTTTATTTTCTGCTAAACAGACCCTCTGATTTTCACACTACCCTTTGGTTGTTGACGGGTCACTCACAGACTTTCGTTGTCTTTCTTTTAAGTATTAACAACATTCAACAAAAGCCATCCTATTCCATTGTCCTTGTAGTTAGTACACCATTTCTCTTTATCTTCATTCTGAGATGTTGCACCAGCTGATTCTCTCCTTTCCACTAGTGAAAATATTAGCAATTAGATTATTTCATGATGAATTTTCCACCAGAGATGGGACTCCATTGTCAGTCAGCTATGAGTAAGCAAGTTCAAAAAATCCAAATTGAGAATCATCTTCCTCAGAGAACATGCCTGGTAACAATTCGGTATCTCTCATAACTAACTCATTGCCATAGTATCTGAATCAAGTATCTACTGACTCATAGCTGACACTCAGTTAGGTTTCTGAAGCTGTGAATCACACAGGAGAAGATGGCTTATTAAAAAAAAAAACCAACCAAATCAAAATACAAAATCCTATAAGAAAGTGAACACCTCCTTATTGCTTTCTAGTAGGAATATACTCAGAGATGACACTTCAATAGATTTTCAGAAGCTGTAATCACAATAAAAGAGATTGTCCATTTTTCTTCCAGGAAGCAGTTGATGGGTTAGATTGCCATCGAGAGGTTGGCAACACAACTGCCTATGGACTAAGCTACAAGAGTTCCCCTATTTCTCTTGAAGAGCCATTGGTTTATTCAAACCACTAGAGAGTAATGGTCTTGGAGTGAGCAGCACAGCTCCACACAGGCTACACCAACAGAGTGCCCTTTGTTTAAGTCAGGTCCTGGGAAACAGCTATTGAAGGAGATGTGAGTTTTAGCTGTTTATTAAGACCATCATTGGGATCGACTCCTTAATATGGTGGAGATGGGGAGTAATGGAAAAGGAGTGGACAAAGACACTTAAACTTCAATGCAGTCAACCAAGAAAGGCACAGATATAACACTTGGAATTTCTGGGCCTTTCTCTAAAGGAAAAGGATTAAGCCTTTATTCTCTTTTCTAAACTAGTCATTATTAGTTAGAAAACCAAAAGAGACATTGTATTGGGAAAATCTGCTGTCATGAACCTCTCCAGAGTTCTAAAGAGCAATGATGTTAGCCTGGAGACTAAGGTATATGTGATCCAAACCATAGTGTTGACAAGTACCTTCTACACATCAGAAAGTTGGATAAAGACTAAGGGTAACAGAAGAATTGATGTCTTTGAGTTGTAGTGCTAGAGAATAATATTGTACATGCCATGGACTGACTGAAGGAACAAACAGGTCTTGTCCTAAGGAGGTGAAATCAGGTTGCCCCTTGGAGGCAAGGATTTTGAAGCTCTGTCTGGCATACTTTGTGTGTGTTGCCAGGCGGGACCAATTCCTGGATAAGGACATTATGCTTGGAAGGTTGGAGAAACATCGCATGAGAGGGAGACCCTGGATGCGATGGATTGACACAGTAACTGGAGTAATGGGGATATGTGTGTTAGAGACAATGAAATTGGCTTAAGATAGGAAAAAATCAGAGATATTGTGCAGAGTCTCAGTCTATTCGATTTCACATAACAACAGCAACAAAACCAGTCATTGGTTACAACAAAACCAGTCATTGGTTCTAACAGTGATCTTTTGTTGGAAGGCTCTCTTTAAACACAATTCCCAGACAGACATTTGTCTTCATGAAAGTCTATAACTTTCCCAGTTACTGAAGGAGTTAGTGCCTGAGTTCTCAAGATATATCAGAACAGTACTCATATTTCTTCCTATTCTAAAAAAAATATTATCAAAAGATGTGGAAATTATGAAATAATATTTTTAATCTCACGTGCACAAAAATCTTGCCGAAGATTATTTTTATATATCTGAAACAGTATATTGTTTTGTATATCAATCTGTATTGATAGAAAGCTTTCAGGAATTCAAATTGGATTCTGATAATGCCATGCAACAAGAGGTATCATTGCTGATGTTGGTGGGTCTTGGCTGATAACAGAGGATACCTGAAAGATATTTACTTGGGTTTTATTGATTATGCAAAGACATTTGACAGTGTATATCATAACACATTTCGGCAAAAATGGAAAAGAATGAAAACCCCATAAGAGTTAATTTTGTTCATGTGAAGCCTATACATAGACCAAGAAGGAGTTTTCCAAATATAGCAAGGGAGCACTGCACAGTTTAAAATCAGTAAAGGTGTGAGTCATGGTTGTGTCCTTTCTTCATATCTACTCAATCTGTATGTGGAACAAATCCTTTGAGAAGCTGGCCTAGATGAAGAAGAAGGTATCATCAGGATTGGAGAAAGGCTCATCAACAGTCTGTATTATAGATATGACACAACCTACCTAGTTTACAGAAAGTGAAAAAGACTTGAAGCACCTGCTGTAGAAAATTAAAGACTATAGCCTTCAATATAATTATATATCAGCATCAAGACAACATTTCTCATCACTGGACCAATAGGCAATGTCATGATAGATGAAGAAAGATTAAAGTTGTTTGTAATTTCATTTTGCTTGGATCTGCAATCAACACCCATGGTAATTAGCAATCAAGAAATCAAGATATGTTACAATGAAAAAATCTGCTGCTGAGGACCCTTCCAAGGTACTAAAAGTGCAATGAGCTCAGTTTAAAACCTTATCTAAGCCACTGTATTTTTCAATTGTTCCCTTTGTATTTAAAAATTTGACAGTGAATAAGAATGACAGAAAAATTAATGCCTTTGAATTGTGGTTTTGGAGAAGGGTACTGAGTATTCCAAAAACTGCCAAAAGAACAAACAAGTATATCTTGAAAGAAAAGCAAACAAGATGCTTCTTAGAGACAAGGATGGTGAAACTTTAGCTCACATACTTTGGGCAGGTTATCAGAAGAGAGAAGCCAGTCTTTGGGAAACAACTTAATGCTGGATAAGGTGGAGGGTCAAAGAAAAAGATAGCTTGACACTGTGACTGTACCAATGGTATCAAGAGAATCATGGGTGTTGCAGACCCTGGGTAAAGTATTTTTATAATTATTAATAATGAGATAAACAGCCAGGAATAAGATAAAACAGAGAGCAAAGACAGGTGGCCAGCAGTTCCCAACGGACAACCAAAACCGAAAGGCCTGACCTGAGCTTCCCTGTATCTTTATTGAAAATTATCAGGAAGTAAATCACAAAGAGAATTCAATGCAAATGAAGAGAAGCTCTTTCTATTGAAAACCTTCCCCTTGACTCAGGAGGGAGGGAGTCAGCAAATGCAAGAATCTGGTAAACCCATAGGGATTGCCTGGGTGCCTCAGGGTGAATTCCACCCTGAAATAGCATTCGGTTTAGTACAAATATTTAGTATTGGATTCCCATAATGGGAATGGCAGAAGCTAGGATAAGTATCTAGAGTGCAGAAAATGGGATATGGGGAGACAGGACCATGAGTATGTCTCTCTGAAAGTGTCAGAGAGAATAAGAATAGCACAGCTTTTCACTGCCCCGCGGCAGAAAGCAGATAAAGAGCCTTTAACCCAGCCCCATGGTGCCTCTAGAGCCACACTAGCAGCAAGACATTTGTTTATTTATTGTTGGGGTTGGTTTCATAATTAAAAAAGTAATTTCTAGATCTATCCTGAAATACAATGTGGTGAGCGACAGGATAATATCCATACGCATACTAGGAAGTCCAGTGAATACCGATATCATTCAAATATATATATGCACCAATAACTAGAGCCAAAGAGGAGGAAATGGAAGATTTCTACTAACTTCTTCAGTCAGAAATTGATCAAACATGCAATCAAGATGCATTGATAATAACGGGTGACTGGAACACAAAAGTTGGGAATAGGGAAGAAGGAACAGTAGCTGGAAAAATGGACTCGGTGAGAGAAATGAGGCTGGAGAAAGAATGATAGAATTCTACACATTCAATGATTTATTCATTGCAAATACCTTTCATAAGAAACATAAACACAGGCTATACACACAGATTTTACCTGACACTACGCATAGGAATCAAATCAATTACATTTGTGGAAAAATTCGCTGGAAAAGCTCAATATCATCAGCTGTGAAAACCAGGCCAGGTGCTGATTGTGGGACAGACCACCAACTACTCATGTGCAAGTTCAAACTGAAGTTGAGGAAAATTAAATAAAATCCATGGGAACCAAAATTTGACCTTAAATCTGTCCCATTCGAATTTCAAAACCATCTCAGGAACAGGTTTGAGGCCTTGAGCACCAATGAGTGTAGACCAAATGAGCTCTGGGAAGGTATCAAGAATATCGTCCATAAAGAATGCAAAAGATCATGACAAAGGCGGAAAAAGAAGAAAAGACCAAAATAGATGTCAGATGAGACTTTGAATACTTTGAATATTGCATTAGAGCACCAAGAGGCCAAAGCTAAAGGAAGAAACCAAGAAATCAAAGAGTCGAACAGAAAATTTCAAAAGGCAGATCAGGACGACAAAACAAGATATGTGCAGAGAGCTGGAATCAGAAAATAGAAAGGGCTGAACTCACTCAGCATTTCTTAAGCTGAAGGAGTTGAAAACAAACTCAAGCCACGGGTGGCAATACTTAAGAATACTTTGGGCAGAAAGTTAAATGATCCAGGTAGTATCAAAAGAAGATGGAAAGAGTACACAGAGTCACTGTATCAGAAGGAATTGGCTGACATAGAAGAATTGCATGAAATATGAAATAACATATGAGCAAGAGCCTGTGGTGATAAAGGAGGAAATTCAAGTTGCATTCAAGGAATTGGCAAAAAACAAGGCTCCAGGAGTTGACAGCATACCATCTGACATATTTCAAGAAACAGACGCTGTCCTGGATGTGCTCACTAAGTTGTACCAAGAAATCTGGAAGACAGACAGCTGGCCAACCAACTGGAAAAGATCAATATTTGTTTCCATTCCAAAGAAAGGTGACCAACAGAGTGCAGAAATTATCAAACAATATCATTAATATCACATGCAAGCAAGATTTTGCTGAAAATTATCCAAAAATGATTGGAACAATATGTCAACAGAGAACTGCCAGATGTGCAGGCTGATTTAGAAGAAGTCGTGGTACTAATGTTAGATGGATCTTGGCAGAAAGCAGGGAATACTAGAAGAATGTCTATCTGTGCTTCATTGACTATGCAAAGGCTTTGGACTGTGTGGATCACAACAAGCTGTGGCTGACTCTAAGAATGGGAATCCCAGAACATTTGATTGTGCTAATGTGAAACCTGTACTTGGACCAAGAGGCAGTCATCAGAACAGAGCAGGGAGACACTGTTTTTGTTGTTGTTATGTGCTGTCAAGTCGCTTGTGACTCATAGCGACCCTATGTACAACAGCCCTAAACTCTGCTCTGTCCTGTGCCAATCACACTGTCTCTGACACTCCCATCCCAATTATCCCAGTCACTGAATCAATCCACCTCATAGAGGGCCTTCCCTTCCTGCGCTGTCCCTCCACCCTCCCAAGCATGATGTCCTTCTCCAAGGACCGGTCTCTCCTCACAACATGTCCAAAGTATGTTAGACGGAGCCTCAGAATCCTTGCCTCCAAGGAGCCACCCAGTTTACATGGTTCAAAATCAGGATGGGGGTCCATCAGGGATGTATTTTGTCTCCATACCTTTTTAATCTGTATGCAGAACAGATTATCCGAGACGCTGGGCTGTATGAGGAGGAATGTGGTATCAGGATTGGTGGAAGAGTCATCAACAACCTGCGTTATGCAGATGACAAAACCCTGCTTGCTGAAACTGAGGAGGACCTAAATCACTTGCTGCTGAAGGTCAAGGACTGCAGCCTTCAATACGAATTGAAGCTCAACATCAAGAAAATAAAGATTTTCACCACTGCAGCATTAATATGGATAGTCAAGAGATTGAGATAGTTAACAGTTTTAGTTTACTTGGCTCCATGGTCAACAGTCTTGGTACCAGCAGCCAGGAAATCAAGAGATGAATGCTTTGGGAAAGTCAGCTGTGAGGGACCTTTCAAAAGTACTGAAGAGCAATGATGTCAGGCTGGAGACTAAGGTGTGCCTAATCTGGGCTATAGTCTTCGTAATTACATGCTATACATCAGAGAGTTGGACAGTGAATAGGGATGATACAAAGATAATTAATGCCTTTGATCTGTGGTTCTGGAGAAGAGTGCTGAATACACCATGGACTAAGTATATGGCTAGGAGAACAAACAGGTTTGTCCTAGAGAGGGTGAAGCCAGAATGCTCCTTGGAGTCAAGGATTCTGAAGCTTCGTCTGACATACTTTGGGCATGTTACAAGAAGGGACCAATCCTTGAAAAGGGACATCATATTTGGGAGAGTGGAGGGACGGTGCAGGAGAGGAAGACCCTCACTGAAATGGATCGATTCTGTGATCGGGATGGTGGGAATGAGTGTGTCAGAGGTCATGAGGTTGGCACAGGATAGATCAGCATTTAGGGCTCTTGTACATAGGGTCACTATGGGTCACAAGTGACTCGATGGCACGTAACAACAACAACAAGAAATACTGAAAGCAACATTTAGTAGTGAAATCAGTTGGAGAATGAGGGAGGGAAAGAATATCATTCAATGCAAATCCAGGCCTTAGCCCAGCAGTTCCAAGGCAGAAGTCCTTAATTCGTCCAGGTTCTAGTTTCAGATCAGCAAGCAGCTTTTCCCCCCACCACCTTTATTTCAGAGTTTCTCTGGTTATACATTGCCACAATTTCTCTATAGAAATGTCACAGTCTCTCCATCAGCATCACCAGCCTCTTACCACCAGGGTCTCACTCTTCTCAGGTCTTGCTCCAGTGTGCCTCAAGTCTTGCTGCTCTGTGTGGGAAGCACTCTCTCTCTTGTCCTAGTTCCATAGCTATTGATAATTTGCAAGACCATGTGTCTACAATTAAGGTAGCTGGAGAAGTCAACTTTTAAGCTGTCACAGCAAGGTTCAGATCCATTCTTGATAGGGTCACTAGGAATTGACTGAATGGCACCTAACAACAACATAAACACACACATACATACGCATATACACATACATATACACCTACACATGTACACATATATATTTTATTTTATAATTTATATTTATGGAGTGTTCATGGCCTAGAGGCAAGAAGCTGTGCTGCAATGCCAAAGGCACAAGGTTTGAGGCTACCAGCTGCTCTGTGGGAGCATGATGGACAATCTCCTGCAAGATTAACTGCCTCTGAAAGCCTATCAGAGGGTCAGCTATGGGTCAAATTTGACTCTACGGTACACGAGAAGAAAAGCAGTTTTATATTTATTAATAAAAAGTTTAAGAAGCAATGATTTTTTTTGAGATAGTTCTAAGAAAAAGAATATATCTCACCCCAAATGCTAAATTATCTTCTATCCATAAATACAATTTATTTCAGTCAAGGACAAGATCAAGAATTGAAATGTTCCTGCTACAAGAAATAAAAAGATAACTGCTCACATAGATTAACGTAGATTCAAAATATTGAATTATATAAACATAGACTAGAAGAGACCTGATATGGTGAATTTAAAAAAAAACAATATCAAAGGGCTCCATCGCATATACTTTGGGCATGTGGCTAGGAGGGACCAGTCCTTGGAGAAGGGTATCATGCTCAGAAAGGTGGAAGCACAGCATAGGAGAAGAAGACTGTGGATGAGACGGATTGATACAGTAACTAGGGCAATGAGGGTAGGTGTGTCAGAGTCAATAAAACTGGCTCACAGGACAGGGCAAGCTTCAGAGCTGTTGTACATAGGGTCACTATGAGTCACAGGCAATTTGATAACAAATAACAACAAACAACAACAGCAACATAGACTGCCCAAAGAACAAACAAATCTGTCTTTGAAGAAGGAAGCCACGGTGTTCTTTAAAAGTAAATCTTGTTTGTGACATTTTATCTCACATACTCTGGGTATATTTTCAAGCAAGGCCAATATTTGCAAAAGGTTATCATGCTTGGAAAGGCAGAGAATCAGTGAAAGGCAGAAAGGTCTTTGGTGAAATGCATTAGCACAGTGACAATGAGTTTAACACAGCAGAGATTGTGAGGATGGCACATGATCTGGCAATGTTCTAATTTGTTTTTTGTGGGTTTACTAGGAGTAAACTCAATGGCACCTCACAACAACAATAACCATATATCTCATAATGAACAGCCACTTCTGGAGAGCTATTCAGTGTTCATGTTTTAAAGGATATGTGCTTTTGTTTTTAAAAACCAGACCAACTCCTTAAAAATGAGACTGAATCCTGAGTCTTGAAAAGAAATTCTTCTATAGGAAAAACAGAAGGAATTGTGAGTGATTACGCTAGAAAACGGAGACTTCAAGTGGAAAAAGAGAGTGAAATAAATGCATTAGCTCTGAGTTTCTCCAGAAAGGACTAGGATTAGTAGGCAGAAAGTACATAGAATAGATTTAAGCTCAATCCAAGAAATACTTTCAGAATTGCTGTTGTCGGTTCTGTCAAGTTGGTTCTGACTCAGAGCCATCCCTTATACAATAGAACAAAACACTGCCTGGTACTCTACCACCCTTACCATCATTGTTGTTTGAGCCCATTGTTGCAACCACTGTTGTCAATCCATCTAACTCAGGGTCTTCTGTTTTGTTGACTCTGTACATACTATGTATGATATCTTCTCCAAGGACTTGTCCCTCCTAAAAAAAGAGACAAAGTCTCACAGTCTTTGCTACTAAGGAGAATAAGGCTCTACTTTTTCCCAGACAGTTGTTCATTCTGGTAAGCCACGATACACTCAATATTTTTTGTTAATACAAATTGAAAAATATCAATTCCTTTTCAGACGTCCCTATTTACTGTTCATTTTTTATACTCATATAAACTAAAAACTAAGCTCTACTTATTTCCAGTGGGTTAGAACCAATTTATAGCTGATCCCTGTTTAGGTTTTCAAGGCTGTAAATCACACTAGAGGAGATTGCCTATCCTTCTCCCTCAAAGCAGTTGGTAGACGAGTCAGTTTTTTAGTTAGCAGCAAAACTCTCTACAGATTACAAATATCAGTGTGGATCAATTAAAAGTTAATACATTTTCCTTTGAAATATTTTAAAGAATTCTGTCAGAGCAGACTCACCTAATCCAATACTTCGAGCTGCTCTATCTGGTGTCAGGAATGTTATCCTAAAGACAATCAAAACAAAACTGGAGTCCTCTGAGCAATATTACAGAGTTCTTGCTTCAAGTATCAGTTGTACTAAAAGTTCACATGTCACACTTTGAAATCTTCTTTACTTCAGGCTAGTTGTTAAAAACTAAGACCATTCCAGATCAGGGATGAGTAAGTCTCAAAAAAGAAGGTTAGATTTAACTTTCTCTTAAATATGTATATTATATAAAAACTCTCCCCAAAATGTCAATAGAAAAGAAATTCTGCATTTATTACTTTTTCATGAAAACAAAGCTTAGATAAATGATATCTGAAAGTTAAAATGTCCTAAGTTTCATTAATAAGGAAATAAAGCTGAGCTTTTTCTAGTCCCATTTCTACATACGCCAGTCTATACTCTTTCTCAAGAATTATCTAATAAATTGCTCAACTTTATGGATTTAAATAGGTAATGACCTTCTTGGGACCTAGTTTCCATATTTATAATAAATATAGTGTTTAAGACTAATTAATCTCTCTTCTTCTTAGCCCAAACATTCTTATTCTTCTCAATCTCACAGCTCAAGGGAAGGAAACATTGTTTTTTTAAAAGAATGTATTAAAGTCATTAATTATCCAGAAACAAATTTTTTTTTCTGAACATAGTATATGTAAGGATCTCTTTGTTGTTATGATTTATGGTTAGCAAAACACTTAAAGTGAAAGATAACAAAACTTCTAGGAAGAGAAATCTAACAAAGAGCAAGATAACAAAACTCCTAGGAAAAGAAATCTCTAGGGTAAGCAAAGATACTGATTTGGGGAAGGGTTCCTTTTAATTTTATTTCCTGAAATTTCACAGAAAATTTCAAAAGATGGCTACTCAATTTTGCCATCACTATTTGATCCAGGCTATAGTCTTCTCAATTACGTGCTATGCATCAGAGAGTCAGACAGTGAATAGGGATGATAGAAAGAGAATTGATATCTTTGAGCTCTGGTGCTGGAGAAGAATGTTGAATGTACCATGGACTGCTAGGAGAACAAACAGGTTTGTCATGGAGAGGGTGAAGCCAGAGTGATCTTTGGAGTCAAGGATTCTGAAACTTCATCTGACATACTTTGGGGATGTTGCAAGGAGGGAATGGTCCTTGGAGAGGGACATCAAGTTTGGGAAAGTGGTGGGACAGCGCAGGAGAGGAACACCCTCGATGAGATGGAGTGATTCTTTGAATAGAGTGGTGGGAATGAGTGTGTCAGAGACTGTGAGGCTAGCACAGGATAGAACGGTGTTTAAGGCTCTCGTACATAGGGTCGCTATGAGTCACAAGGTACTCGATGGCACGTAGCAACAAAAACAACATCATTTGTCCAAAAGCGTTCATTTCTCCATTTAATTTCTTTCATCTGCTTGTCAAAAATCAGTTGACTAGATCCTTTTCCAGTACATGAACATGATGATTGAATATTCATGCTTTTATATGTGCCTCCCTTAAACCTTATTACAACGTCAGCACATTACCATATGACATAAAAAAAAATCAGTTGACTATAGTAGATTGGGTTGATTTCTGGGTTCTCAATTTTTTTTCTATTGATCTATGTGTGTTGCTGTACCAGAAACTATGAATACTACGGCTATGTAGTAGGCTTTGACCTCAGGGAGTGTGATTTTTTTCCTATTTTTTCTTTTTCAGTAGTGTTTTGCTTGTTTAGCTTCTCTTTCTAGATTAAATTGGAAATTGCTTTTTCCATCTCTTTGAATAATGACATCCGTATCATATCTATATTGAGATTGCATTGAATTTATACATTACTTTTGGTTCACAAATGGTTCTGGCAAAATTAGACAACATCTGCAGAAAACTAACGCAAGATCCATACCTCACAAAATACACGAAAACCAACTCAAAGTATATCAGGGATCTAGAGGTAAAACCAAAGACTAGAGGGTTCATCAGAGAAAAATATGGGAACAATTCTAGAAACTCTATAATCTAGGACATGAATTGACTTCAAAACAAAACTAAAAATATAGAAAGAGGAGAGGATAAAAATAGGTGAATAAGACCTTATAAAAATAAAATCCTTAATTACATCAAAATACTTCTGCAACAGATAAAAAGGAAAACCACAGTTTGGGAAAATATATATTTTTAATGACATATCTAATAAGGGTCTCATATGTAAAATGTATAGAAGGCTCCATCATCTCAACAAGAAAAAGGTAAACAACCCAATCACAAAATGGACAGAAAATATGAATAGACACATCACCAAAGAATAAAGTCAGATGACTAACAAATACATACAGAAATGTTTCAAATATCTAATAAATAAAGAGATTTAAATCAAAACAACAATGAGATATTGTCTCCTCCCAGCAACAATCGCAAATGTCAGCAGGACAGCAAACAACAAATGCTCATGAGTGGTAATGTGGAGAAATTAGAATCTCTCACACACTGTGGGGGTGAGAATGTAAAATGGTATGACCTCTATGGAAGGTAGTTTGGTGCTTCCTCAAAAAGTTGGAAACAGAAATACCAATTGATCCAGTTATCCCACTATTAGAAATAGATCACCTCAAAACCAATGCCATGACATAAACAGATGTATCCATACCGAGTTTATTGCAGTAATATCCACAGTTAGCAAAGAGATGAATGCAGTCCAAGTGCCTAGCAAACAAATGGATAGGAAAAACTGTGGTGCATTCACACAATGGGATATTATGCAGCACTGAAGATCAAGGAACTTATAAAACATAACACAATATGAATTCTTCCCTTTTTATTCTCCAGTTCCAGCTCTCTGCAAATCTGATTATAATCCTTTGTCCTCCTGACCTCCTTTTTGAAATCATCTGTTCAGCATTTTCACTTTGACATGTTTTCCTTTACTTTTGGCTTCTCGATACTCCAGTGCAATCTTTAGAGTCTCTTCTGACATCTTTTTTTCCCCCTCCTTTGTATTTGTGACCTTTAGCTTTCTTCATGGACAATATCCTTGATATCATTCCACAATTCATCTGGTCTTCGATCATTGGTGTTCAATGCCTCAAACCTATTCTTAAGATGATCATGAAATTGAGATAGAATTGATTCAAGATCATATTTTGGTTCCTGTGGGCATATTTTCATTTTCTTCAGCCTCAATTTGAACTTGCATATGAGCAATTGATGATCTAACACACAGTCTGCCCATGGGGCCTAGTTTTAACTGCTGATATTGAGCTTCTCTAAAAATTTTTTCCACAAATGTAGGCAATCTGATTCCTATGCAACATGTCAGGTGAGATCCACATGTAAAGTTGTGTTTTGTGTCTTTTAGAAAAGGTATTTGTGGAGTGATGGTAGAAAGTGTCCAACAGGATGGTGTTACCTGAGCTACTCCCACAGTTATTGGGGGGGGGGGACTGCTGTCTGGCTTGACCACATGGAACCCCTTAACTCAGAAGGGAAGAAGAGGCTTCCTCCGTGCTCATTCAGGTACTTTGGGGGGAAAACTATGGTCTGGTCTGACCACGTGGGACCCCTTTACTCAGGCAACAAGGAGGTCCTGGGCATTTCAGCAGAGGTGAGAAGTCATTTCCAGAAGGGAACAACTGGCTTCCTTCATGCTTATTTGGGTACTTTGAGAAAAAAAACCTGTTGTCTGACCTACCAAGTAGGACCCCTAACTCAGGCAATAGGGAGGTCCTGGGCATCTCAGCGGAGGTGAGAAGCCACTTCCAGAAGGGAACAACAGGCTTCCTCCTTGCTCATTCAGGTGCTTTTGAGAAAAAACTGCTATCTGGCCCAAGGCCTGTAAGAAACACAAATATATAAGTGCTTCACAAAACATTGTTGTACCATGTATAATTTTATAGTTATAACAACATAATATCTATTAAGACTCCTAAAATGTTAGGAAAGCAACAGTCCACATCAGCTATTATGAAGAAACAAAATAACCCTTCTCCTAAAAAAAGCAGACCCAATGAATACCCCAGATAGAGAGAATCAGAAGAAATAAGTTGAGATAGAGTTGCTTGATCAGCTACAGAAAAAAATGCAAATGTGGAAAGAGACAATGAAAGTCAGTTAGAGAGCAAATACTTCAGAGACAATAATCCAGAAGAAATATATAGATGAGGAGAAACTTGAACAGATATTGATGAAAATACAAAAGATGGAAGAAGAAACTGATAGAATAGACAAGAGGTACAAGAAATTAAAAAAAATCTTCACAAGAGCAAGAGGGTACAGCCAACACAGTACTGGAAATAAGAGAAAAGCATGAAAATGCAATCCAGAATATTAAGACTGAAATGGCAGAAGTGTCCAACACACTGGTAGGACAAAAAAGTAGAACTGAAGCGATGGATCAGAGAGTCAGTGAGCTGGAAGACAAAAGCCTCACTAGAAACCTACTTGAAGAAAAACAGACAAGGTGTAAAGAAAACATTAGAAGTATGTGGGATGACATCAAACAGAGTAATATACATATGATTGGAATTCCAGAATACAGGAGGGACAGGGATGTCATTGAGAACACTGTGGAAGACATATTAGAAGAAAACTTCCCGTGTATTTTGAAGAATGGGGAAATCCATATCCAAGAAGCAAAGAGAACACCAAATAGACTAGACGCAAAAAGAAAATCACCAAGACATGTTGTTGGTGTTATGTGCCATCTGTGTTATGCAGATGACACAACCCTGCTTGCTGAAACTTAGGAGGACCTGAAGTGCTTGCTGCAGAGGGTCAAAGAGTGCAGCCTTCAATATGTATTGAGGCTCAATGTCAAGAAGACAAAGATTCTCACCACTGGACCAATTGGCAGCATCAGGATGGATGATGAAGAGATTGAGATTGTTCACAGCTTTAGTCTGCTTGGCTCCACAATCAACACTCTTGGCACCAGCAGCCAGGAAATTAAAAGACATATTGCAATGGCACCAAGACATATTAAATTCTCCAAATTAAAAGATAAGGATAGAATTCTAAAAGCAGCATGAGAAAAACAGTTACCTAAAAAGGGAAAACAATTAGATTAAGTTCTGATTTCTCAGCAGAAACCATGTGAGCTAGAAGGCAATGAGATGCCACGTAGAGAAAGTTGAAATATAACAATTGCCAGCCAAGGATCCTATATCCAGCAAGTCGCTCTATAAAATTTGAAGAGGAAATTAGATTATTAGCAGAAAAGAAGGCCCTTAAGGAATCTGTGAAAATAAGACCAAAATTACAAGAAATTTTAAGTGAAGCCCTACACACAGAGATGCCAAAGGAAAGTAAATGGACCATAATAACCAGAAACAACAGAAAAAGAAATACAGAAAAAGACCAAATAATCACACTTAATGTGAAAGGACTAAATGCACCAATTAAGAGAAAAAGAGTAGCAGAATGGATGAAAAAACAAAGCCCATCAATATGTGGCCTACACGAGACACATAAGAAAAAAGAAAAGAAAGACAGACTCAAAATCAAGGGCTGGAAAAAAATTTACCAAGTAAATGGCAACCTAAAAAAAGCAGGAATGACAATACTAATCTTTGATAAAATAGATTGCAGAATGAAAAACACTATCAAAGAGAAGGAAGAGCATTACTTACTGATTAAGGGCACAATAGGTCAATGAGACATAGCCTTGGTCAACATTTATGCACCAAATGATAGACTTGCAAAATACGTAAAACAACAGTTAACAGAATTAAAGAGAGAAATAGACAGCACCACAATAATGGTAGGAGACTTCAATACACCACTATCACCAAATGATAGGTCAACTCAAAAGAAACTCAACAAAGATGCAGAAGATCTAAACAATACAATAAGACAACTGGACCTTGTGGATGTATTCAGAGAATTGTACCCAACTAAAACTCAATTCACTTTCTTCTCAAGTGCACATGGCATATTCTCCAGAAATGATCATACATTAGGTCACAAAGCAAGCCTCAACAAATTAAAAAATATTGAAATAATACAAAGTATTTTCTCAGACCACAATGCCATAAAATTAGAAATTAACCACATAAGAGTAAAGCTTTCAAAACCATCCATGTGGAAACTAAATTCTCTGCTAGAACATGATTGGGTTATAAAGAAATAAAGAATGAAATAAAAAAGTTCCTTGAAACAAAGGATAATGAAGATACAACTTACCAGAACAGTTAAGGCAGTCTCAGAAGGCAATTCATAGCAATAAGCAGACACATAAAAGAGGAAGAAAGAAGAAGAATCAATGATCTAATTCAACACCTTCAGCAAATAGGAAAAGAGCAACAATCTAATCCTACAGCCTCTAGAAGAAAAGAAATGATAAGATCTGAAATCAATGAGATAGAAAACAGAAATCAATTGAAACCATCAATAAGACCAGGAGTTGGTTTTTTGAAAGGGTCAATAAAATTAACAACCATTGGCAAATTTAGCAAAAGAAAGAAAAGGAAAGACAAAGATAACTCAATTAAGAAATGACAGAGGTGACATGACAACAGAACCAGAGGAAATGAAATCAATAATACTATGAAAAGCTATACTCTGATAAATTTGAAAACCTAGAGGAAATGGACAAATTCCTTGAAATGCATCCCCTGTCCAGACTGACAAGGACAGATATAGAACACTTGAACAGACCCATCACAAGAGAAGAAATTGAAAAAGTCATAAAAAGACTTCCCCATAAGAAAAGTCCTGGACCAGATGGCTTCACAGCTGAATTCTACCAAATATTCAAAGAGGATTTAGCACCGATTCTACTTAAATTATTTCAAAAAAATTTTAAAAAATGAACACTTTCAGAGTCGTTCTATAAAGGAAGCATTACCCTAATACCAGGCAAACATACTACCAAGAAAGAAAACTACAAACCAAGAACTCTGATGAATATAGATGCAAACATCCTTAACAAAATCCTAGACAATAGAATCCAAAAGCACATAAAAAAAATTCACCATGACCAAATGGGATTCATAACAGTTATGCAGGGATGATTCAACATAAGAAAAACAATCAGCGTAATTCACTATATTAACAAAGTACATAACCCATATGATCTTAGCAATTGATGCAGAAAAGGCATTTGACAAAATCCAACAATGTTTCCTGATAAAGATATTCAGCAAAATTGGAATTGAAGGGAATTTCCTGAACATAGTGTACAGAATATATGCAAAACGAAGAGCTTTCTCAATGGAGAAACACTAAAAACATTTTCCTTGAAACAGGGACCAGACAAGGATGCCCACTGTCACCACCTCTTCTCAATATTGTATTGAAAGTGTTTGCTAGAGCAATATGACAAGAGAAGGAAATAAAAAGCATCCAGATCGGCAAAGTAATGGTTAAACTGTCGCTACATGCAGATGATATGATAGAGTACACAGAAAATCCCAATGACTCAACAACAACAACAACAAAAAACCTGTTAGAGTTAATAGGCCAATTTAATGGAGTAGCAGGATATAAGATCAATATCCAGTCTTATAAGGATTTCTAAGACTGAAAGTCTTTTTTTTTACTTTTTATTTTTACTTTAAGGATGCATTTATTAATCAATAGTATCTACTGGCATTCACTCTTTATTACCATGTATTCACAAATATCTTCATTTTAAAGCAAATTAGTCTTTGAGATGTATTCCGTCCTGGAAACCACTACAATTTAACACACACACACACACACACACACACACACACACACGCTCCCAAACTAAGAAGTTATGTTTTGAGTACAACAGTCAAAATCTTGAACTCAAACGTATTTATCTTTTATTCAAGCAAGTTATTGCTGACAAAAATTAAATGAGTTGACTGAAGCTGGGTGGATTCTGAGCTTCTGAACTGAAATGAAATTCCTTTTTGCTGAGTCATTTGCCCCATATTACTTGAGCACTGAGCTTTTAGAGGGATCAGAGCTGTGACCAAAGGCAAGATTTCCCGAGCCATTGTCTATCTTGAATTTCTATTCTAATGACTTTGCTAAGAGAGGTCCTGAATCACCAAAAAGTAACCCATAGTGAGTTTCAATGAGATTTCTCTCCATAAAAAGCCTTTTCAATATCTACCAAATTTCATAAAATATTGTCAGAAAATGAATCTTAAATAATTTTCAACACTTTTTTTGTTTTCTGTTGAAAACAAAATAGAAATCTGTTGCATTAAATTTAGAATTTAATCTTTATCCATTTATGGTATGTCTTAAAATAATAGAATGATTGCCATTTTGTTAGAAATTCAGTACAGAAAAATTGGTATTTCCCCCTTTGGTCTGTGTATGCATCATATCCCCAGCAATATTTAAGTCATTTCATTTGTTTCTAGTGTCATGTGTGGTATTACATTCTATGTGAATTGACCAATGAATAAAAGTTTAGTAAACAAACAAACAAAGATCAATATCCAAAAAGCAATTGAATTCCTCTACAGTAAGAAGCAGAATTCAGAGGCAGAAATAAAGCAATACCATTTACAATAGTCAACCACAAATTGAGATATTTGGGAGTGAATGTAACTAGAGATAGAAGTCGCCCATGCAAAGAAAAGTACAGAGTATTTCTGAAAGACACAATAAAAGACCTAAAGAAATGGAAAAATGTGCCCTGTTCATGGATAGGAAGACTCAATATTGTGAAAATGACAATCCTACCAAAGGCAATTTACATGGTCAGTGCAATCCCAATCCAGATACCAAATTCATTTTTCAAGGAGACTGAAAGGGAAATTATCAAATTTATTTGGAGAGACAAGAAACCCCAAATAAGCAAAACACTTCTGAAAAACAAAAATGAGGTTGGAGGCATAGCACTCCCTGACCTCAAAACCTACTAACAACAGTCATAACCAAAATAGAATTGTACTGGTACAATGACAGGCACATGGAACAATCAAACAGAACTAAGAACCCAGAAATAGACCCAGCTATCCATGGTCCACTGGTATTCAACAAGCAAATCAAATCTATCAAATGGGGAAATGAAGGGCAGTGTGGAAGACAAAGGAATGTATTATAATGAAATTTGCAAAGAACCAGAGTCTGAAAATCAAAAGGGCTGAACTCACTCAGCATTTCTTAAGCTGAAGGAATTAAAGAACAAATTCAAGCCTCGTGTCACAATACTCAAGGGTGCTATGGTGTTAAGAGCACTAGATATCCCATGGATGGCCAAGGGAATGAACAGATTATGTCTTGGAGATGGTGCAGCCGGAGTGCTCTTTGGAGGAAAGAATAATGAGGCTTTTCCTCACCTACTTTGGACATATTGCTAGAAGGTACTATTCCTTGGACAGAGACATGATGTTGGGAAGGGTCGAGGGTTGGCAAAGGAGAGGAAGACCCTCAATTGACAAGGTGACTGCTGGAGCACAGGACTAGGTTCAGATCTTTTGTTCATAGAGTCTCTGTGAATCATATTCTACTTGATGGCACCTAACAACAACAGTGGTAAGGAGCTGTGCTGCAGATCCCCAGAGGGACATGGTTCAAATCCACCAGCTGCTCTATGAGATAAGGGTGGGCAATTTCTTTCTCTGAAAACTCGCTGGTAAGTCAGTTATGGGTCAATTTTGGCGTGATGACATGCAACAACAAAAGATTAAAGTTGCAATGACTACATATGTAAGAAGCAATATGATAATCATTTTACTTGCCTAATAACTATGTCTACGGAGATCAAAGCCCCTGGCTGCTTAGCAAGGTAAAGATGGGCAATCTCCTCACAGGCTATCTACAGCCTGTGAAAACCTGCTGGAGGGTTGTCTATGAATCTGTTCTGACTTGAAAGCAATAAATTTGAGGTTTATGAGTTTGAGGATTTGGGGTTTGTCTGGTTTGCTGTTGTTGCTTTGGTGTTTTTTTTTATTGGTTTTTGGTTTTTGTTTTTGTGAAGCTATTTTGGGGAGACAGACATATTGATATCACTGTTGTTTGTTTTTATAAAGCTATGCTTTGGGAAAAGGACATCTTGATATCACTGTAGTTGCTGTTGTTAGATGCCATAGTGACCCTAGGAACAAAAGTTCTGAACCCTATTCTATTCTGTGCCATCCTCACACTTTCTGATATATAAGAGCCCATTGCAGCAGTCTTGATATCATACATAATATTAATGCTTTTACCAAGGTCACAATATGCATACAGTAAATAATCAAAAGTTGTGGGTAATTCTCAGAAAAATAGAGTAAAATGAGTATGATTTTATTTATTACCAGGAGCATATATTCTTTTCTTTTTTAAAAAAATCCTTGATTGACACTATTTGAAGTCCAGTAAGGGAAGAAATGTGTTTATGAAAAGTCATAAATGATAATATTGTTTTGCTGAGACTTCTCTTCAGGAAAAGGACTGCTCAAATAAACTTATGTCATGCTGCAGTTGGTTCAATGATTTTCAGAATTACAGCATAAAGATCTGAGAAATAATTAGCTCAGCAATTCCCAACGCTAATTTAGTAATGCAGTCTTTCTGCTCATCTCACACCAGGATATTCGCAATTATCCCAAAGTCTGTCATGGATTTTTTCTGAATGTCTCAAAATAAGCCAAGGGGCAGAGAAGAGGGGGAGTTACGATGCTTTTAGGAGATAAGGAAGCAAAAGAGTGTCACAAAGCCAATTATACATAATAAAAGTCTAAAAGGAAATCTAGGTATCTCTGAATTAGATCAGTGACTCTTAACCTTGGCTAAACACTTAAATCCTCTGGGAGTTTTAAAAAATTCCCAATGGTCAGGCTACACCCTGGATTAATTACTTCAGAATCTCTCGGAGTAGGTTACAAACATTAATATTTTTTTCAGCCTTCCCAGTAGATTCTAAAATATACAGTAAAGGTTAAGAGCCACTAAAATAGAACCACTGAATCTTCAAATCATTAAAATGAATATTATTATTTGATAGGTCTAAGAGCAGAGGGGGGTGGGGGGGTGGGGGAAGGCTCTGGTGGCCTAGTGATAAGAAACCATGCTACAATCCCAAAGATACACAGTTCAAGCCCACCAGTGGTTCCATGGTGTGAAAGATGGGCAGTCTCCCCTCAAGTTATTTTTTTGCCTCTGGAAACTCATTGGGAGGTCAGCTACCAGTTAGTTCTGACTTGATGGTACAGATAACAACAAATAAGAGGTGTTAGTAGAATATTTGAAATGTGAGCATTAGACAGAACTGAGTTGAAAGGCTGGTTGAATCACGTTCTACTTCATGAATGGGGCAATATACCTGTAGTTCTCTGGGCTATTGGGAGGAAAACAAGAAATGAAAGAGCATATAAAGCACCTAGACTCCTATAGAGCACATAAAAGCACAGAATAAGTGTCCGTCTCCTCCCTATCATTCACCAATCTCAAAGTGGTTTTTTTGTCTTAATGTGCCTTCGACTGGAAATTGTCTCATGGCTGGTACTCCAGTGGGTTTTTATAAACGGCATAGAAGATTGCCCATCTTTCTACTGTGAAGCAGCTAGTAGATCCGAATACATGCCTTTGAATATGCAGTGCAACTCCTTATCACAAAGCCATTTGTTCTGTCTTGAACGTTCTCAAGGAAGCTCTGGTGGCTTATTCTGTGAGGAGTAGCCCTGCTAACCCAAAGGCTGTGCCTCTGGCTGTTCAAATTCACAAGCAGCTCTGTGGGAGAAAGGTGTACAATCTCCTCGTGTATGTTGGAAATAGACTGGAGGGTCAGCTATGACTCAGCTCCAAACAGAAACAATGAGCCAAAAGTTCCCTACTTCCTGATCAAATGGATCAGAACAATGACCTTAATCACAGGTCGCATGTCCCCTAAAAAGATTTTAGGAAAATATTAACTACAGACATTTATCATTTGTTGCTGTTAGTTGTTATCTAGTTCATTCCATTCATTGTGACTTTATGTGTACAGAGCAGAACTCCTCCAAGTAAGGTTTTCAAAGTTGTGACATTTTAGAAAGTATACCATCAGGTCTGTCTCCCAAGGCACTTCTGGATAGATTAAAAAACCTCAGGGTTTCTGGTATTAATTGGTTGCTTAATCATTTGCTGCTACTCAGGGGACTGTTCATAAATCAATAGGGGGAAAGACAGATGCATAAAAGGAGTCCCCATTTTACTGATAAAACCTATACAAAAAGCTCACCTGGAAATTGGTTGTTTGAAGCCAAAATCTTGTTGCTGTTGTTGTAAGATGCCGTCAAGTCAGTACCAACTCCACGTCCCACAGAACAAAAACTTGCCCAATCATGTGCAGTCTTTACAATCTCTGCCATGGTTAAACTCAATGTTATAGTCACTCTCTCAATCCATTTCATTGAGGGTCTTCTCTTTGGCTGGCCTTATGCTTTTGCAAGCAAAATGTCCTTCTCCAAGGTTTGATCCCTCAACACATTCAAAGTATGTGAGCTAAAGAAAAAAAAAATCTGTACTATTTTTTTTCTTTTTCTTTTTGTTAATTGTCTAGGGGGCAAAAAAAAGATAGATCACAACAAATTCTGGCTTACATTGAGAAGAATGGGGATCCCAGAACAATTATGCCGATGTAGTCTGAACAGATAAAGGGAACGTTGCATGGCTCCAAATCAAGAAAGAAGTAGTGCCTTTATGTCCGATGCCTTACTGAGGCTTCACTTGTGGCAGCTCCTCTCTGAGCTTGGTGATGCTGCCCAAGAATAAGAAGAAGAAAGATGCCAGGAAGTCAGCCACTAAGGGCAAAGACCCAATGAAACAATCTGTGGGTAAGACCAAGAAGAAGAAGTGGTCCAAAGGCAAAGTTCAGGACAAGCTCAATAACCTGCTCTTGTTTGACAAAGCCACATGTTACAAACGTTGTAAAGAAGTCCCCAACTATACGCTTATAACCCAGCCTGTTGTCTCTGACAGACTGAATATTCAGGGTACCCTTGCCAGGGTGGTCCTTTAGGAGCTGCTAAGGACTTATCAAGGTCATTTCAAAACACAAAGCTCAGAATGCAGCAGCCAGACGGGAGAACGCCGCCGCCAAATGGGAGAACGCCGCCGCCAGACAGGGTTCCACCG
>NW_006399793.1:16060055-16063773 GCF_000299155.1 Elephantulus edwardii | reverse complement strand
ACAAAGCTCAAGTAATTTACACCAGAAACACCAAAGTTGGCAATGCCCCAGATGCCAGTGATTATGCATGAACAGGTCCAACCAAATATATACTTTCAAAAATAAAACTTTATTCAATTTAAAAAAGAAGAAGAAGAAAGGGATAGGTCAGAGATGCATCCTATGTCCATACCTTTTTAATGTATATGCTGAACAAATCTTTCAAGAAGCTGGACTTTATGAAGAAGAGTGCACTATCAGGATTAGAGGAAGATTCATCAACAACTTGTTTTATGCAGATGACACCACCTTGCTCCCTGAGAATGAGAAGTACTTGAAGTACTTGCTGTAGAAGATCAAGAAATATAGCCTTGAATATGGACTGCATCTCAACATCAAGAAAACAAAAATCTTTTCCACTGAACCAATAGGCAGCATCATGTTAGATGGAGAACAGATTGAAGCTGTTAATGATTCCATCTTTCTTGGATTCATAATCCACACCTTTACAAAACATTGCCATGCTCTGGGTTACAACAGTCAGAAAATCAAACTACAAGTTGCACTGAGAACATCTGCTGTCAAGGATCTCTTCAGAGCACTAGAGTAATAATGTCCATCTGAAGAATAAGGTATACCTGATCCAAGCCATGATCTTTTCAATTGCTTCCTATGTACCTCAAAGTTGGACAATGGCATTTTCACTGCTTTGCATTCCAGGTTGGTGGGTTTGTGAGGAGCACACTTCTGAGCCAGGCTCAGCAAACAGGGGAGGGTCTGCCAGTGGGACAAGCTCGCTTCCCTTGGACAGAGCCACACCAATGCCTTCCTTCTGCCTGTGGCCCTTGGAGGTGGGGGGAGGGAATAAAGAAATCGATATACAAATCCTGCCAAGACATCACCTGCAACTAGTACAACAGTGAAGTCAAGGACATGCCATTCAACTGTCTCATACAGTAGAGAAAACAGGTACTTTGAGGGACAAACTGTTGGCTAGATACACCATGAGGGACCCCTTAAGCTCAAGCAGAAGGGTACAGAACATCTTGAATTGGGTGTAGATGCCAGTTCAGGAAGGGAACAACAGGCTCCCTGGCTTAGCATTCAGATACTTCGGGGGAAACACTGCTGTCAGGTCCTTTTCGCTATGGGCCTCAGGCCAAGAAGGGAGCACAAATATATAAATCCTTTACAAAACATTGCCATGCTCTGGGTTACAACAACCTAACATCTACTAAGAAATGAGTCACATAATGAAAAGAAAGCAGCAAACCGCCTCAGTAATCATGAAAAAATAAAATAATCTTTTCCCTAAAAATACAGACCCAATGAATACCACAGATAGAGAGAACCAAAATAAATATGTTGATGTGGAGATATTATGACAACTAAAAAAAAGAGATACAAATGTTAGAAGGAGCAATGAAAGCCAATAAGAGAACAAATACCTCAGAGACAACAATCCAGAAGAAATATATTGATCAAGATCAACTTGAACAGCTAAGGAAGAAAATGCAAAATATGGAAGAGTTGATAGTATAGATAAAGAGATACAAGAACATTAAAAGTCATCACAAGACCAAGAGGTTACAGCCAACACGTAACTGGAACTAACAGAAAAGCATGACAATGCAATTCAGAATATTAAGACTGAAAGCACAGAAATGTCTGACACACTAGTAGCACACACACAAAAGAACTGAAGAGATGGAACAGAGAGTTAGTAAGCTGGAAGGCAAGAACATCACAGGAAAACACTAGAAGAAAAACCTGAGATGAGATATAAAGAAAATGAAGAAAACATTAGAATCATGTGGGATGGTATCAAAAGAAACAGCAAATGTATGATTGGCATTCCAGAACATAAGAGTAAAAGGGAAATCACAGAGAACATTGTGAAAAAATATTAGAAGAAAACTTCCAAGGTATATTGAAGAACAGGGAAAATCACATACAAGAATCATAGTGAACACCAAATAGACTAGACCCAAAAAGAAAAACATCAAGACATTATAATCAAATTCTCCAAATTAAAAGATAAGGATGTTGTTTGTTGTAATGTCTCATCGAGTTGCCTGCGACTCATAGTGACCCTATGTGTAACAGCTCTAAAACCTAATCTACCCTGTGCCAATCTCAGTGTCTCCAATACACCTACCCCGATTATCCCAGTCACTGAATCAATCTACCCCATAGGTTTTCCTCCGGGGCCCGGTGGCGTGGCTACAGCCAAAGGGGGTAAGGGCCTATCACTCCCCGGGCAGGTGATTGGTCGGCTCCCTGCGACGGAAATTGCGACAGCGATGACTCATGCAACTGTCGCCTTGGACTGTGAGTCCTGGGTCGATGTTAAACTTTCTCTCCGGCTTCCGTGGTGCACCTGAACGCCCCGCAGTGATTGCCTCCGGCCATACCCAAGCTCTTAGCCTCCCGTGCCACCGCTTGGAGCAGAAGAGATCAGACCGGAAACTTCTCTCGAGCTCTCATTCACTCTCCTGTTCCCGGACATCAGGACTCCTCAGGGAATTTTGGTGATTAGGAAAGATGGAAGATCTGAGTCAAGCCCTGGCTAATAGCTTTTCTGTGTCCCAAGAATTGAATAGCACAACAGCCCCACACCCCCGCCTGTCTCAGTACAAGTCCAAGTAAAGTTCTTTGGAGCAGAGTGAGCGGCGACGACGGTTACTGGAACTGCAGAAATCCAAGCGACTGGATTAGGTGAACCATGCCAGAAGACTCGCTGAAGATGATTGGACAGGAATGGAGAGTGAGGAGGAGGAGGAAGATAAGAAAGATGATGAAGAAATGGACATTGACTTTGTCAAAAAGTTACCAAAATGCTATGCTAATCAGTTGATGCTTTCTGAATGGTTAATTGATGTCCCTTCAGATTTGGGACAGGAATGGATTGTGGTTGTGTGCCCCGTTGGAAAGAGAGCTCTGATTGTGGCCTCCAGGGGTTCTACCAGTGCCTATACCAAGAGTGGCTACCGTGTCAACAGATTTCCCTCCCTTCTGCCAGGAGGCAACAAAGCAAAACTCAACAACAGGAAAAGACTACACCATTCTGGACTGCATTTACAGTGAAGTAAACCAGACCTACTATATTCTGGATGTGATGTCCTGGTGGGGACACCCTTTTTATGACTGCCAAACGGATTTCCGATTCTACTGGATGCATTCAAAATTATCAGAAGAAAAAGGTCTGGGACAGAAAACCAAGCTGAATCCGTTTAAATTTGTGGGACTCAAGAATTTCCCATGTACCCCTGAGAGCCTGTGTAAAGTGTTGTTGGTGGATTTTCTTTTTGAGGTGGATGGGCTTCTATTCTACCACAAGCAGACTCACTACAGCCCGGGAAGTACGCCCTTGGTGGGCTGGCTGCATCCATACATGGTGTCAGTTATTCTTGGTGTTGCTGTGCCAGCTGGACCACTCACTGCCAAGCCAGAATACAATGGGCACCAGCTTTAGCAGATTATTGAGTATAAAAGGAGCCAGAAGGAGGAAAAAAATGAAAACCTCATGAAGAATGTGTCTAAGAGTGGGTGCTATGAGTTGAAGCACCTGTCTACACCTAAGTCGAAGAGCCCTCCCCATGGCCTGGAACACTCTGAGGCCCTAATGGAGAACTAAAGAGAACAACCTCCTTTGGGAGTTAGGGACAATGTCTGATCGTAGAAGGAAACCAAGGAGCAGGACTGTTAACTACAACAGGTGACTTCATTTTGGAATGGA
>NW_006399793.1:16041717-16043064 GCF_000299155.1 Elephantulus edwardii | reverse complement strand
CCAAAACCTATTCTCCCAGGGTGGGACAACATGTCCAGACATGTCCTTAGAGAATTACAAAATGGCTTCAGCTAGGTTGAACAAGCAGCTCTCAACATGCTCCAAGTATAAGTTTCACATTAGCACAATCAAGTGTTCTGGGATTCCCATGCTTCTTAGAGTTGTCCACAGTTTGTTATGATCCACACAGTCAAATGCCTTTGCATAATCAATGAAACACAGATAGACATTCCTCTGGTACTCCCTGCTTTAAGCCAAGATCACTGTAACATTTGCTATAATATCCCTAGTACCACGGCGCCTACTAAACCCCACTGGGACTTCTGACAGTTCTCTGTTGATGTGCTGTTCCAGTTGTTTTTGGATAATCTTCAGCAAAATCTTGCTTGCATGTGATTTTAATGATATTGTTTGATAATTTCTGCACTCTGTTGGATCACCTTTCTTTGGAATGGGAACAAATATTAAAAAACATAAAACTGACTTCCAGTCAGTTGGCCAAGTGGTTGTTCTCCAGATTTCTTGACACAATTTAGAGAGCACATCTAGGGCAGAATCTGTTACTTGAAATATATCAAATGTTATATCTTCAATTCCTGGGGCCTTATTTTTTGCCAATTCTTTCAAAGCAGCTTGAACTTCTTCCTTCACCACCACAGGCTTTTGCTCATATGTTGTTCCATGAAATTCTTCTGTGCCTGCCATTTCCTTTCTGTACAATGAGTCTATATGTTAGAATTCTAAAAGCAGCACAAGAAAAACAAACAGTCACCTACCAAGGGGAAACAATTAGATTAAGTTCTGATTTCTCAGCAGAAACCATACAAGCTAGAAGACAATGAAATAGCATATACAGAAAGTTGAAAGAGAAGAATTATCAGCCAACAATCCTATACCTAGAAAAGCTCTTCATCAAATATTAAGGAGAAATTAGATCCTTTGCAGGAAAGAAGGAACTTAAAGAATTTGTGAAAACAAGACCAAAACTACAAGAAATTTTAACTGAAGTCCTTCACACAGAGATGCCCAAGGAAAGTAAATGAATTATAGTAACCAGAAACAACTGCAACAAAAGAAGCCCAGCAAAATGGCAAAAGTAAAACCTGGCCCAACAATAATTACACTTAATATGACTTGAATAAATATGCCAATCAAAAGAAAAAGAGTAGCAGAATGAATAAAAAAAATAACAAAGCCCATCAGTATGTTGCCTATAAGAGACACATCTCAAAAAAGAGGAGAAAGACTCAGAATGAAAGGCTGGGCAAATAAATATACCACACTAATGACAACCAACCACAAAAAAGCAGGAATGCCAATATTAATCTCTGATAAAATAGACTTCAG
>NW_006399793.1:16040441-16041274 GCF_000299155.1 Elephantulus edwardii | reverse complement strand
AAAATACAACACACCAAAACCTCTGTGATACAGCTAAGGAAGTCCTCAAGGGGCAGTTCATAGCAATAGACACACAAATAAAAAAAGAAGAAGAAAAATTAATAATCTAACTCAATACCTTCATCAAATAGAAAAAGGATTACTATATAAACCTAAGGCCTCTAGAAGAAAAGAAATTGTCAGGGCAAGAACTGAAATCAATGACACAGAAAACAAACAAACAAAAGAAAAGAAAAAAAACAACAACAACAATTGAAACTATTAATAAGACCAAAACTATCAATAAGCTGGTTTGATGAAAGGGTCAATAAAATTGGCAACCTCTGACAAACTTAACAAAAGAAAGGGAAAAAAAGAGAGAGAGAAGACACAGATAACTCATTTAAGAAAGGATAGAGGTGACATCAAAACAGAACTGGATAAAATTAAATTAATATTAGAATACTAGAATTATGAAAAACTATACTCTGATAAATTTAAAAAAACTTAGAGGAAATGGACAAATTCTTTGCAACTCATGCCCTACCCAGATTGAAATGGACAAATTTAACAGACTGATCACAGAAGAAGAAATTGAAAAAGTAATAAAAAGACTTCCCCATGAGAAAATCTTAGACCAGATGGCTTCCCAGCTGAATTCTACCAAACATTCAGAGAGGATCTATCACCAATTCTACTTAAATTTAAAAAAAAAAAAAATTTAAAAGGAGGAAGACTCCCAGAGTCATTCTATAAAGCAAGCATAACCCTAATACCAAAAACAGGCAAAGATATTACCAAGAAAGAAAATTACAAACCAATCTCTCCCATGAATTGTTGTTGTTGTTGTTGTT
>NW_006399793.1:16038856-16039751 GCF_000299155.1 Elephantulus edwardii | reverse complement strand
GAAAGGAATTTCCTTAACATAGTGAAAAGTGTATATCCAAAAGTCAACATCAGCCTCAATGGGGGAAAACTAAAAGCATTTTCCTTGCAAACAGGGAATAGTTAAGAATACTCACTGTCACATTTCTATTTAATGTTGTATTGGGCATACTTGCTAGGGCAATATGAAGAAGAGAAGGAAATAAAAGACATCCAGATTGGCAAAGAGATGGTTAAACTATTTCTATCTGCAGATAATGTGATAGTGTACACAAAAAGCCCTAAAAAGTCAACAAATAAACTGTTAGTTGGCCAATTTATTAGAATGGCAGGATCTAATTTCAGTGTCCAAAAATCGGTGGGATTCCTCTACAATAAAAAAGAGATCTCTGGGAAGGAAACCAAGAAAGCAGTACAATCCCCAACCACAAATGGAGATACTTGGGAGATACAAAATTAAGATTAGAGATACAAAATTAGAGATACAAAAGGCCTATACAAAGAAAACTACAGAATATTTCTGCAAGACACAATAAAATGGAAAAAAGTGCCCTGTTCATAGATAGGAGGACTCAATATTTTGAAAATGACAATCCTACCAAAAGCAATCTACATAGTCAATGCAATCCCAAAGCAATCTACATATTCAATACAATCCCAATACAGATACCAAATTCATTTTTCAAGGAGATTGAAAGAGAAATTTTCAAGTTTATTTGAAGAGGCAATAAAAACCGAGTTAGCAAAACACTTCTGAGAAACAAAAATGAAGTGGGAGGCATAGTACTCTCTGACCTCAAAACCTACTACAAAGCGGTAGTAACTAAAACAGCATGGTACTGGTACAATGACAGGAACACAGACCAATGGGACAGAATTAAGAACCCAGAAATGGACCCAGCTATCTATGTACAACT
>NW_006399793.1:16032183-16038756 GCF_000299155.1 Elephantulus edwardii | reverse complement strand
ATGGGGAAAGACAACCTCTTCAACAAATGGTGCTGGCAAAACTGGACTGCTACCTGTGGAAAGCTGAAACAGGATCCTCATCTCACACCATACAAAAAAATCAACTCAACTTTACCTGGGAGTAAAGGTCAAAACCATCAGGGTCATCAGAGACAAAGTGGGATCAAACTTTGAAGGCCCAGTCTAAGGTATAAAGAGACAGCCAAATACAGCCAGAAATGCAAAATCTGAAGAGGATAAAATTGATGAATGGGACCTTCTAAAAATAAAATACCTGTGTGCATAAAAAACTTTTTTCAACAGGGTGAGAAGAAAATCTACTGACTGGGAACACACATTTAGCAAAACCATCTCAGACAAGAGTGTCCTAACAAAAGTTTACAGAATACTCCTGAGGCTCCACAAGAAAAAGACTGATAACCCAATTACAAAATAGACAAAAACATGGAAAGAGTTTTCACAGAGGAAGATATTTGAATGGCCAACAGACACATGAAGAAATGGTCAAAATCACTACTGGCAAAAAGAGAGAAGCAAATCAAAATCGAGGGGAAATATCACCTTGCTCCAGTAGCAATGGCAAAGTTTAACAAGATAGCAAGTAATAAATGTTGGTGAAGATGTGAAGAGATTGGTGGGATTATAAAATGGTATTATCACTCTGGAAGTCAGTTTGATGCTTCGTCAAAAAGATGACCATGAAATTCTATATGACCCACTACTTGGACTATACCCTGAGAACATGAGAACTGA
Source organism: Elephantulus edwardii (assembly GCF_000299155.1). Classification (NCBI taxonomy): domain Eukaryota; kingdom Metazoa; phylum Chordata; class Mammalia; order Macroscelidea; family Macroscelididae; genus Elephantulus; species Elephantulus edwardii. The sequence continues at coordinate 16,038,003 of NW_006399793.1, read as the reverse complement.
GGCACAAATGGAGACTTGTACACCAGTGTTCATAGGAGTGTTATTCACCATCGCAGGAACATGGAAACTTTCCAGATGTCCAACCACAATTTAATGGATTGAGAAATTATGGTACATTCACAGAGTGGAATACTTTGCAGCATGGAAGAGCAATGATTTTTCAAATTGTCTAGGAGAACAAACAGGTTCATCATAGAAAGGGTGAAACCAGGCTACTTCTTGGAGGCAAGGATTCTAAAGCTTTGCCTGACAAACTTGGAACATGTTGCAAGAAGGGGCCAATCCTTGAAGAGGGACATAATGCTTGAGAGGGTAAAGGGACAGCACAAGAAAGGAAAACCCTTGATAAAATGGATTGATTCATAACAGGGGTAATGAGCATAGGTGTGTCAGAGACAATAAGATTGGCACAGGATAGAGCATGATTTAGAGCTGTTGTACATAGGGTTACTATGAATTGCAAGCAACCTGATCACACATAACAACATCAACAACAATTTGGGAGGGACTTTACAACATTAAGCGGAGTGAACTAACTCAGTTCCATAAGGACAAATACTGTATAAAACCATTATTGTAGAATGAATATGAGGATCCAAGGGGAGGGAGACTGTGGAAGCAGAGGGATGGCAATGGGCAGAGAGGGAAGGTTAATCATAGGGTTATACAATTTGATGGGTGAGAGCAGAGAGTGAAAGTAATGGGAATGTTCTGGTGAGAAAAACATTGTATTTGAACTTTGTAAATAAACCAGTACAAATTAAAATAAAATAATAAAATAAAATAAAAACTGGACAATAACTAGAGATGACAGAGGAAGACTCAATATCATTTAATTGTGGTGCTAGAGAGGAGTATTGAACATTCCTTTGGCTGACAAGAGAACAAATATATCTGTCTTGGAAAAAGCCAAATAAGGCTGCTTCTTAGAGGCAAGAATGTTAAACTTTGTTTCATAGACTTTGAGAGTGTTGTCAGAAGGGGCCAGTCCTTAGAAAAATACATTATGATAGGAAAGGTAGAGAGTCAGTGAAAGAGGAGAACACCTTCAATGAAATAGATTGACATAATAACTGTATCCATGGATTTACTTATGTTAGATATCATACAGGATATGGTATAAGATAGGACAAGGTTCTGATCTGTTGTTCATAGGATCACTATGTGGAAATAGTCATGTTGACAGCACCTAACAAGCCATTTTGACAAAATCACTTTAGTAGCATAGTGTGTTAGACTGCTAACCAAAGGGTTGGAAGTTCAAAGGCATCAGCTACCCCATGTAATAATGATGGACAGACATCTCCATTAATATTTATGTTCTCAGAATTCCAATAAAAGTTCCCCATGAATCAGAATTGACTTAAGCAGTGAGAAGTTGCTCCCAAGAATAGGAGGTGAAGGAAGAGCATACTGTGATAGTTAATGTCATTTAAATTTAGCTAAGTTATGAGTCTTTGAACTGTGGTGTTGAAGAAAAGTACTAATACACGATGTACTCCAAGTACTGTAATGAAGACAGCAAAAATACAAACAAATCTGTCTTGGAGGAAGTGCAACCAGGGTGTTCCTCACAGGCAAGTATAATGAAGTTTTATCTCTCATATCTTGAACGTAATTAAGAAAGGTGTATACCAACATTGTATCCTTTCTCTAAACCTATTCAATCTGAATGCTGAACAAATTATTCGAGAAGATGGATTATATAAAGAGAAATGTGGTGTCAGAATTGGAGGAAGACTACTCAATAACCTGTGTTATGCAGATAGCACAACTTTGCTGGTGAATGTGAGGAAGACTTGCAGCTTTTTCTGTGGAAGATCAAATACTACAGCCTCCAATAATAATTGTATCTCAACATAAAGAAAACAAATAGGGAGCATATAAAAGATGGAGTTAAAGTTGAAGTTGTCAGTGATTTCATTTTGATTCCTTGGTACCAGCACGCAAGAGAGCAGGAGATATATTGCATTTGCAAAGTCTGCCATCAGGGACCTTTCAAAATTTCCAAGAGGCAATGATTTCAGTTTGAAGACTAAGGTACACCTCATTCAGTCTTTTCAATCACTTGCTGTGCTTCTGAGAGCTGGACAGTGAATAAGAATGGCAGAAGAATTGATGTCTTTAAGCTGTGGAGTTACAGAAGAACACTGGCTATCCCACGGATTTCCAAAAGAACAAACAGATAACTCTTGGTGAAGGTGAAGAACGAGTGCTCCTTGGAGGCAAAAATGATGATCCCTTGTCTCACATCCTTTGATAATGTTGCTAGAAAAAGCTGTTCCTTGGGACGTGATATCATTCTTGAAAAGTTAGAGTGTTGGCAGGTGGATTTGACAGAGTGATTGCAGTAAAAGGCTTAAGTATGTCAGAGATGATAAGGACAGCACAGATAGGACAGGGTTCAGATGTGTTGATCATAAGGTCAATATAAGGCACACTTGACTAGATGGCACAACAACAATTGGCTATGATTCTTACAATTCTATAATTATCCTCCATTTGTTGCCCAATATCATTATTCTCCATTTTAAGATATTGCATATTCATCCACCATTTTTTCATGTTGTAAATTCTAATCTTTATATGTTAATGAAGGGAGCTCTGGTGGTCTAGTGGGTAGGGAGTTGCACTGACAACACAACGGAAGGTGGTTCAAATCCACCAGCTGCTTTGTTGGAAAACAATGGGCATACTTCTGTGTGATTTACAACCTCTAAAAACCTGAAGGAGGGTCTGACATGAATTAGTTCTTACTTGACAGAAATGAGTTGAGTTCTATATTAATGAAGAAAGAATAGTGTAGGGTATCTTGACTAACACGTTGATTAAAGAACGTGAATCAAATAATAACCAAATCCTACCCGACATCGATACCCTACTTAAAACCATCCTCTTACTGCAATGTAAGGAGAGTTTCCTTGGGATCATGACCTGCATCCAGTGTCCTTATGGATACTCTGGCAAGGTTCTTCCTACTTGTGGATCCTGCATTCAGTTCATAATCATCTGACTTCTGGTTCCTGTGACTTGAGCTGGTAATCACTCTCTGTCTTCTTAATTTTAAGATTTACCAGCTTTCACAACATTATGAGCCAACAGCCTGTCATCTCCCTTGCCAATTGTGAATTCATCCATCAGTCCTATGAACAACCATACAAGTCAGGAGAACCCTTGTGAAGACCCATGACCCACATATTTGGGACTTACAAGCTTCCAGGACTGCAGGAGCCATTTCCTTTAGTTAAATCTGTTTCTATTTCTCCTGTCTCTCTTGTGTGTACAATTATGTGTATAATATGTGTACACTGTATTTTTACACAAATTATACACATATTATACAGTTTTTACCAACTGCACAATCCCCTTGGGTGCTAGTTTCCTATTTGTACACACTATTTAGGTTGGTGTACGTGAAAAATGATGGTATATGCTTCATAGGATTTTTGCTTCCCTGGAGAACCCAGCCTAAGATACACATAAAGCCAAAATTCTCATTGCTATTGTGCTGATTCCAATTCAAGAAAACCCTGTAGAATGAGAGGCAAAATAGAGCACACAAAATTCAAATTCATTGCTGTCAAACCAGAGCTAACTCGTATCTGATTTTCCATTGGGTTTCCAAAGCTATTAAATTGAATGGAAGGACACTGCCCTCTTTCCTTTGAGAAATTGCTGGTCGACTTTTAATAACACAACTCTCTACAGAGTCATCAGAGCTCCTTAACAGCTTGCAAAGTTATGGAAATGTAAATTAATCCACTCGTTTGTTTTTTTTAGACTATAATATGGCAGTATCTATCAAGATTTAAAATGTGCATACTCCTTCAAGCAACTAATCTTTCTCTTCTACCAACTCATCTTTATCTGGGCACTCATCCTAGAGGTATACCTAGATAAACACTTAAAGGGATAGTTTTATTAATTTCTTTCAAAGCACTTACCACTTTATGAAACCCACTGTTTCCTTTACAGTCTATCTTCAGCACTAAAAGACAAATCCCAGCAGGCAGTCTCTTCAGTCTTGCTCACCAGGTGAGAAGAGCTCAGCTAGCTGACAGAGCAAGAGTTTTGATTAAATTTGCTTCCCGTAAAATAATTTTACTCGAAATAATTTCTTCTTTGGTTTCTAAGACATTATCAATTCTTGCATGATCCTTTTTATTGTGTTTGTTTTACTTGAAATAACAAGTAAATACTCATGAACACTTGATCCAAACAATAGAAAATTAATAATAATTTAAAGCCAATTATTATCAGGTCAATTTCAACTCACGGTCATCCTGTGTGTGTCATAATAGAAAAAATGTTGTTATTATGTGTCCTCAAGTCTGAATCGATTTATAATTGGAGCTCTAGAGATTTTCTGGGGTTGTTAATCATACCGGAAGAGGTTACCCATCTTCCTCCAAAGGAGCAGGTGATGAATATGAATCGCATGCCTCTGTGTTGGCAGTGCAGCAACTCAAGGCCACTGGAGCTCTTCAGTAGAGCAAATATTCATCAGATTTTCAATGGTGGATTTTTCAGAAGTGTATTGTCAGGTCTTTCTTCAAAGTGCCTCTGGGCTGACTAAAACATTCATCCAATTACTTGGTTAAAAGTTGAACCTTTTCATAATTTTAATAATTTAAATCATCCAAGGATTCTAGCAATAACTTACATCAGTTTATACTCTTTCTCTTGGACTGTTCTCTAGGTGCCCTCTTGGATTTTTGTATCTATACAATATAAATATACAATGAAATGCCAAAGCAATAAATGACTATGTCCTGAAATAAGTGCTTGGAAAAACTGCCAGTCTATCCTTTACAAGGGGACATAATGATATTTTCTCTCGCATACTTTGGGTATCTTATCAGAAGGGTCTAGTTTCTCTAAAGTACTCAAGAGCAACGATGTCTCTCTGGAGACTAAGGTCCACCTGATACAGGCCATGGTTTTTGCAATCACTTGTTATGCATCAGAGAGTTGGACAATGACTAGGGAAGATAGAAGGAGAATTGATGCCTTTGAGCTGTGGTGCTGGAGAAGAGTATTGAATGTACCATGGACTGCCAAGAAAACAAACAGATTCATCGTAGAGAGGATTAAACCAGGCTACTCCTTGGAGGAAAGGATTCTGGGGCTTCGTCTGACATACTTTGGACATGTTGTAAGGAGAGACAGGTCTTTGGAGAGGGACATCATGCTGGGTAGAGTAGAGGGACAGCACAGGAGGGGAAAACCCTCTATGAGGTGGATTGATTCAGTGACTGGGGTACTCGGGATGGGTGTGTCAGAGGCAATGCAATTGGCACAGGATAGAGCAGGGTTTAGGGCTATTATACATAGGGTCGCTATGAGTCGCAAATGACTCAATGGCACATAACAACAACAACAACTAGTTTCTGGAAAGAACATCATGCCCAGGGAAAACAGAGAATCAGTGTAAGAGAGAAAGATCTTAATGCAATAGATTGACAACATTACTACAAGAGCCTAAACACAGTAGAGATTGTGAGGATACCACATAATTGGACAGGATTTTGATTTGTTGTATGTGGAATCATTAAGTTAATTCAAGGGCACCTAACAATAGCTAACACCCCTTTATGTTACAAAAAAAAAAAAATAGCATAACATCCCTTAGCATTATAAAAATGATACTGTACTATACAGGTTCCTGGAATCTTCTTTTCCAGTTAACATTTTATTAAAAAGATCTATTCAGTTGTATCTATGCTCCCTTTCTTCTCAAGTAAATTATCCATTGTGAAAGTTAACCATGTATTTAACCATCCTTCTATAGTCAGCAAGAGAAATACAGTTCGTAGGGCA
>NW_006399793.1:16027528-16029558 GCF_000299155.1 Elephantulus edwardii | reverse complement strand
AATAAGGGTTCCAGTTTCTCCACAACCTCGTCAGCATTTGTTGCTTGCTGTTCTGTTAAATTTTGCTATTTTGACTGGGGTGAGATGATATCTCATAGTTGTTTTAATTTCCGTGATATTTCTATAGGACTCAAATGAAATCCAATACCATTGCTGCTGAAAATATCCCCACTGATAGTATTGCAATAGGACAAAATAGAATTTCCCATAGGGTTTGTAATGCTGCAAATATTTAAGAAAACAGATTGCTACATCCTTATCCAGCAAAGGCTGGTAGGTTCACACCCCTGTCCTCTCTATTAGCAGCCACATACGTAAACACTGAACTATCAGGGTTCCTTTTTTATGGCATAGGCTTGATCTATTTCTCTCAGACAATCTGACTGTCATTAGACTAACTTCATTATGATGTTAAGGATTTATTGTTCAAAATTGCTTCCCTACCCATTAACTTGAGTCTATAACACCTAAAGGTAAAAACTGTTTCAGGAAGAGGTTTGAGGCCTTGAGCCCTAAGGAGCAAAACCCTGATGAGCTGTGGGAGGATATCAAGAATATCATCCATGAAGAATGCAAAAGGTCATCACTAAGACAGAGGATGAAGAAAAGACCAAACTGGAAGTCAGAAAAGGCTTTGAATATTGTACTAGAGTACCGAAAAGCCAAAGCAAAGGGGGGTGGGGGGGAGAGATCAAGAGGTTAAGGTACTGAATAGAAGATTTCAAAGGGCAGCTCGAGAAGACAAAGCAAAGTATTATAATAAAATATGCAAAGAGATAGAGTTGGAGAATTAAAAGGGTCAAAATCACCTGGCATTTCGTTTTTTTAATTGCTACTTTTTTTATTAATTTCAATGAACATTTACAGAGATTTTGGATTTCCATTCATTCATTGTTGAACTTTTCTTCCCACCCACCCCACCCCCACCCCCCGTTGACGCTTTTTTTTGAAAAGTAAAATAAAAATTCCCCACCCCTACCATGAGTATACGCCACTCTGCAACCTTCATTCCGGATTCTTATGATAATCATAATGCCCTGTAATATATTGTTTGTAAACTGTTTCACTTGGCATTTCTTAAGCAGAACTAAAGAATATATTCAATCCTTGAGTTGCAATACTGAAAGATGCCATAGGCAGAATTTCAAGTGATCCAGGAAGCATCAAAAGAAGATAGAAAGAGTACATAGAGTCACTGTGTCAAAAAGAATTGGCTGACACAGGAATTTCATAAAACAACATATGACTAAGAGGTAATGGTGATGAAGGAGAAAGTTCAAACTGCTCTGAAGGAATTAGTGAAAAAACAAGGCTCCAGGAGTTGATGGAAAACCAACAGACATATTTCAACACAGAGAAGCAGCCCTGGACATGGTTACCAGGTTGTGCCAGCAAATTGGGAGAAAAATTTCTTGACCAACTGCCTTGAAGAGATCCATATATATTTTCATATAAAAAAAATCCAAGGGGAGCTCTGGTGGCCTAGTGGTAAAGAGCTGCAACTATAATCCCAGAGGCTCACGGTTCGAATCCACCAGAGCTCTGCCGGGGAAGGAGGGACAATCTCCTCCTGTACCAGTCAGATTTGATTTGACGGTACACTCACACAAAAATAATAAAATAAAAATGAAAAAAAAAATCCAAAAGAGTGTGGAAATTATAAAAAAAAATCATTAATATTACACACAAGCAAGATCTTGCTGAATATTATACAAAAATGACTGGATTTAGAAGAGACCATGTGACTAGGGATATTACAGCCATATTAGACGATCTAGGCTGAAAGCAGAGAGTATTATAGGAATGTCTATCTGTGTTTCATTGTGCAAAGGCATTTGTGTGGATCACAACAAATTGTGGCTAACTTTGAGAAGAATTGGACTCCCGAACACTTCATTGTGCTCATGTGAAATCTATACTTGGACCAGGAAGCAGTCCTCAGAACAGAGCAAGGAAATACTGATAGTTCAAAATTAGGGAAGGTGCACATCAAGGATGCATCTTATCACCATACCTTTTCAATCTATATG
>NW_006399793.1:16023774-16026127 GCF_000299155.1 Elephantulus edwardii | reverse complement strand
ATTGGTCCAGTGGTGAGAATCTTTGTCTTCTTGACATTGAGCCTCAGTCCATACTGAAGGCTGCAGTCCTTGACTCTGCAGTAAGTGCATGAGGTCCTTCTCCGTTTCAGCGAGCAAGGGTGACAGCCTAGAGACTGACCTGTGCCTGATTCAGATTATGGTCTTCACGATTACTTGCTATGCATCAGATAGTTGGACAATAAATAAGGATGTTAGAAGAATCAATGCCTTTGAAGTGTGATACTAGAAAAGAGTACTGAACATGTCATGGACTGCTAAAAGAACAAACAAATCTGTCCTGGAGATGTTGAAACAAAGCTGCTCCTTGGAGGCAAGGATTTTGAAGTTCCATCTGACATACTTTGGCATGTTGCCAGAAGGGACAAGTCCTTGGGGGAGGACATCATGCTTCGAAGGATAGAGTGATGGCACAGAAGAGGGAGATCTTGGGTGAGATGGATTGACACAGTGACTCGAGTAATGGGGCTAGGAACATCGGAGATGGTGAGATTTGCTCCGGATAGAACAAATAGCAGGCATTCACCTGAACTAGAGTTTGTCTAAAGAAAAACAGCCTTGTGATAACAAGATGTCTCTACCGTGTACATTTCTCTCCCAGGTGAGAGAAAGAGGTTACCTTTGCCAAATCATCACTCAAAATTCTTAAATAAACATTCATTAGTACTATTACTCTAAACCCAGCAACCAATCAAATAAACTCTGCCTTCAAGTTAATTCCAGTTCATGATGCTCTCATGTATTAGAGAATAGAACTGAGCTCCAGAAGGTTTTCTTGGCTGTTAATCTTTACCATTTGTCTCCTTCAGAATCTTTAGGTGGATTTAAACTGTCAACATTTAATAGTTGAACATAAATGGTTTGCACCTCACTATGGACTTTCCTACTACTTTGCCAAAAACCTAAATCAAACCCACTTCCATGGAGTCATTTCCCTAAGATATAATACCTTTACAAGAGGAGACAGGGCATTTTTCTCCTATAGGATATCTGATAGAGTCAATAACCAAGTTTTCCATTAGCAATCAAATACTTAATCCAAGCTATGGCCTTTTCAACTACTTGCCATGCATCCGAAAGTTGAACAATGACTAGGAATGACAGAAGAATGAGTGCTTTTTTTTTAAGGAGTGCATTTTGAGTTGTGGTGTTGAAGAAAATTATTGACTATCTCATTGACTGTCAAAGGAGCAAACAAGTATGTCTTGGAGAAAGTGTAACGAGGGTTCTTCTTGAAAGCAAAAATGGCTAATATTTTTCTCACGCACTTTGAGCATGTTGGTAAGAGGGACCAGTCTTTGGAAAAGGACATCGTGCTAGGAAAGGTGAAAAGTCAGTGAAAGAAAGAAAGACAAAGACTGCATAGAACTGCTATTGTGTAAATAGGAGGGTAATGAAGGGTTGAGAGTGAAAGAAGGAGAGCAGAAATAGAATGTGTAGACAAAACACTATAAAGACAAGTGAGGATTAAACTGAAAGAATTGAGATAAGGACAATACAACTATTTCAATCAGCAAACAGAAGCAGGGTATGCATAACTTCTTAAAGGGGGAAGGGGAAAAGAGATGCAGAAGAAGGAATAGAAAATCATTGGACAGCAGAGATTTGTGAGTGGATGGGAGCATGAGAAGAAAGAGGCAAAGTGCAATGAGCATTTGAAGACACTGGGAACAAAATTCATAGATCAATAGTTGTTGTTTTTGTTGTTGTGTGCCATTGAGTCACCTGCAACTCATAACGACCTGTATACAATAGCTCTGAACCCTGCTCTATACTGAGCCAGACTTACAAACCCCAACACACCTAATCATGTTGCCCCAGTTACAGTGTAAGCACACCACATCCAGGCTCTTCCTCTTCTGCTCTGTCCCTCCATGCTTCTAAGTATGATGTCCTCCTCCAGGGACTGGTTCCTCCCGGCTGTGTGCTCAAAATACATCAGACAAAGCTTCAAAATCTTTGGCTTCAAGAAGAAACTTGGTTTCACCCTCTCTAGAGCAGACCTGTTTGTTCTCTTAGTGGCTCATGGTATGTTTAATATTCTTCTCCAGCACCACAACTCAAAAGAAATCTTTTTATAAATCTATTTCTGTCATTCTGAGTCATTCTCCAGCTCTCTGATGCCTAGCAATTAGTTGTAAAGACCATGGGATGGATCAAGTGCAAGGTAGTCCCTAGGCTGACATCATTGCTCTTTAGCACTTTGAAGAGGTCCCTGACAGCAGAATTCCTCAACCCAATTTCTCTTTTGATTTCCTGACTGTTAGTGCCAAGAGTGTTGATTGTGGAGTGGAGCAAGCTGGAATTAACAACCTCATCTCTTCTCTATCTATCA
>NW_006399793.1:15995271-16022667 GCF_000299155.1 Elephantulus edwardii | reverse complement strand
TCATTAAAATTAATTAAAAAATGATTAAAGAAATAAAAAATTATCAAACAATATAATTACTATCACATGCAAGCAAAGTATGTTTTAAGATCATTCAAAAATAGCTGGGACAGTACACTGACAAAGAACTACCAGGAATATAGACTGGGTGTAGATGAGGCCATGTCAACATGGGTTCCATTGTTGATATCAGATGGATTGTAACAGAAAGCAGAGAATATAAGAAGAACATCTATTAGTGTCTTATTGACTATGCAGAGGCATTTGGTTATGTGGGTCATAAAAATCCATGGTGAACATTGAGAGGAATGAGAATCCTAGAACTTTTAATTATGGGTCAGCAGATTGGGCTGGGTTTCAGGTGGGCAGGGGTCCGGAGCAGACTTGTTTGATAGAGGTTTGATCCTGTTTTCAGGGAGACATAATAGGCAATGTTTATTAGCCATTGGGGGTGAATTGATTGTATCCCACCTCCTATTTTAAAAGGTATTTGGGCACTAGAGCCTGCAGCCCTCAGGCCTGGTTTTGTTTTTGGTCAAACATTTTTCTAAGTGGTATAACACTTGTCTGTCCATTTGCTGTGCAGAGGTAACTTGTGGTTGCTGTGATGCTAAACACTGTGACCACTAATGTGTCAAATGCAATAATGTTTACCCATGGTGGACTGTGTTTGGTGGAGCTCCCTGATTAAAACAAGCTTGGAAGCAAGAGTGGCATCGACTTCCAAAATGGCTTCCTCCAGAAACTCTATGAACTTGGAGAAATGATGAAAGTTATACAAGTGTACAGGTCTTTGGTTCATAGAGTCACTATGAGTCATCTATGACTTGACAGCACTTAACAACAACACAAAAATATGAAAACTATATCTAGACCAAGAAACTATTACCCAAATAGATCAAGAAAACACAATATGGTTTAAAATCATGAAGTGTGTGTCAGGGCTCTAGCCTTTGGCCTTACCTATTCTATCTGTATGACACAACCTTGCTTGCTGATAGTGAGGAGGACTTGAAGTACGTGTTGCAGAAGATCAAAGAATACAGCCTTTAATATGGATTGTATCTCAATGTCAAGAAAAAAAAAATTCTTACCACTGGAACAGCAGGCAACATCATGATTGATGAGGAAAAGATTGAAGTGTCAACAATTTCATCTTACTTGGGTCCACAATCACTTGGTACCAACAGTCAGGAAGTCAGGAAACATATAGCAGTAGGCAAGTCTACGGTAACAGACTTCTCCAAATTATTGAGGAACAAGGATGTTGGCTTGAGGACTAAGATGCATCTGATTCAGGCCATGGTCTTTTTGATCACTTTTGATCACATTAGAGAGCTAAACAATGTATGAGGATGACAGGAGAATTGATGCCTTTGAGCTGTGGTGTTGGAAAAGAGTGCTGAATATTTCATGCACTGCAAAAAGAACAAATAAGTCTTGGGAAAATGTGTAGACAGAGTGCTGCTTGGAGGCAAAGTTAATAAAGCTTCATCTCACATACTTCAGGCATCTTGCTAGAGGAGGCTATTCTTTGGAGAGAGATATCATGCTTGTAAAGGTGAAGTGTCAGATGACCCTCCACCAGGTGGACTGACACATTAACTGCCACAATGGGTCCTAGTGTGTCAGGAAGTGTGAACATGACAGAGTAAGGGCATGGTTCAGCTGTTGTTCATAGGGTCACTATGGGTCATACTTGACTCTGCAGCACCTATCAACAATATTTTATTTGTATACTGAGCAAATCATAAAAAAGAATGTGGCACCAGGATTGGAGGGAAAGTCATCAACAACTTGTATGGCATGGTATACAAAACACAACCTTGCTTGCTAAAAGTGTGAAGCACATGAAACCCTTGCCACAGAAGATCAAAAACTACAGCCTTCATTTAGATTACATTTCAACATCAAGAAGACAGACTTTTTCTCAAGGTATACATACTCCAAGCAGTGGAATAGCTGGGTCATGTGGAATTTCTATGTTTAGCTTTTTGAGGAAGTGCCAAATGGACTTTCAGAGAGGTTGTACAATTTTACAATCCCACCAACAATATATAAGTCCCTATTTCACTACATCCTCTCTAACATTTATTACTTGCTGTCCTGTTAAACTTTGCGACGGCTACTGGAATGAGACGCTATCTCATTTTGGTTTTTCTTTTCCTCTCTCTTATAGACAGTGATTTGGACATTTCTTCATGTGTCTGTTGACCATTCGAATATCTCCCTCTGTGAAAATTCATTCCATGTCTTCTGCCCATTTTGTAATAGATTATCAGTCTTTTTCTTGTGGAGGCACAGGAGTACTCTGTAAACTTGCATTATGAGACTCTTGTCTGAAATGATATTTCCAAATGTTTGTTCCCAGTTCGTTGGTTCTCTTTTCACCCTGTTGGAAAAAGTTTTTGATGTGCACAGTTATTTAATCTTTAGAAGATCCCATTCATTAATTTTATCCTCTTCAGATTGTGCATTTGCAATATACCCTGAGAAAATGATAACAGGAGGGACTGGAGAACATTATGCTGAGTGAACTAACTCAGTCTCACAAGAACAAATATTGTATAAAACATTACTGTAGAATGAGTATGAAGAACCAAGGGGGGAGGGTGGAAGCAGAGGGATGAGGATGGGCAGGGGAAGGGGGGATTAATCATGGGGTTGTACAATTTGATGGCTGAGGAGTGAGGGAAATTGGGAAAATCTAGTCTGAAAAGCAATGTATTCAAATTTTGTAAATATAATAGTATAAATACATTTTTTTGGAAAAGAAAAAGACAGAAATCTTCACCATTTTGCCAGTTAGCAACATTACGATAGATGGAGAAAAGACTGAAATTTTGGACCATTTTATCTTACTGCAATTCACAATCAACATCCTTGGCACCAGCAAACAAGAAATCATGAGGTACAAACTCTGCTGTCAGGAACCTCTCCAAATTACTTAGGAGCAATAATGTCAGTTGAAATACTAAGGGATGCCTGATTCAATCACCTGCTATGCATCTGAGAGCTGGATGATGAATAAGATTACAGAAAAAGAATTGATGTCTTTGAGTTGTGATGGTGGAGAGTACTGAATGTCCCATGAATGGTCAAAAGAATAAACAGATAGATATATCTTGTGGAAAGTGCAGCCTGAATATTACTTGATGAATCTCCATCTTCCATACTTTGCAACTGTTGCCAGGAGAGGCTGCTCCTTGAAAACGACATCATGCTTAGTGAAAAGGGATACCATGCTTAGAAAAATAAAGGGCCAATGTTAATGAGGAAGACCACCAATGAGATGGATTGGCACAATAACTACAGTAAGGCTCTAGTGTGTTAGAGTTGACGAGGATGGCACAGGGTAGGACAGGGTTCAATTCTGTTATTCATAGGGTCATTATGACTCATACTTGACTCTTTGGCACAAAAGAACAATTCCTCTGTACCTGGAAATGTACTGTGCCCATACTTCCCAGCCATTATCTCCGCAGTCAGCCCTTGTCTTGTGGTCTATCCTTCCAACTCCAACTTGAGCTCACTCTTCTCAGCCATCTCCTTCCTCCACCATCTCCCTACACCAAAGAGCGCTGGTTGAGGAACTTACCTCAGCAGGAAGTACTCATTCCTGAGCTAATGGTCAACAACTTCCCCTGGTATCCACAATGTTTTGTTGTTCTTATTGCTAAGTGCCATCAAGTACAACTTACAGTGACCCTATAAACAAACCTAAACATTGTCCTATCTTGTGCCATCCTCATCAACTCTAATACACTTGAGCCCAGTGCTACATGTTACTGTGTTTATTCATCTCATTGGGGTGGGTGTGTTTCTTCCTATATTTTGCTAACCCTCTATCTTCCCAAGTATGGTCGTCCTTTCCAAGGAAAGGCCTCTCCTAGTAACATGTCAAAAGCATAAGAGACTTAACTTCATCATCTTTATCTCCAAAGAGCACTACAGCTGCACCCTCTCCAAGACATAACTGTTTGTTCTTTTGGCAGCCTATGGCATATTCAATATTCTTCTCCAGAATCACAGTTCAAAGGGATCAGTTCTTCTTCTGTCATTTTTATTTGTTGTTTAGCTCTCGGATGAATATCAGAGGATTGAAAGACCATGATCTGAATCAATTGCACCTTATTCTTCATGTTGACATCATTGTTCTTCAGTATTTTCAAGAGGTGCCCACAATAAGTTGGTAAAACTTTTTCCACTCTTCTTAACTCCAGGGTCCCTTGACAGTGCCATTCTCACCACAGACCTCTTCACAAAGACTACTGAATTATCAGCACAGACTTCCTTAATGGTTTACTCCCCTCCCCCAACTCCTTCCCCACACTTTTATCTATTTTTATTCTAATCTTTTCAACCTGTATGCAGAACAGATCATCCCATCCGGGAGGCTGGGCTCTATGAGGAGAAATGCAGCATCAGGATTGGTGGAAGACCTATCAACAATCTGTGTTATGCAGATGACACAACCCTGCTTGCTGAAACTGAGGAGGACCTGAAGCACTTGCTGCTGAGAGTCAAGGACTTCAGCCTTCAATATGGATTGAAGCTCAATGTAAAGAAGACAAAGATTCTCACCACTGGGCCAATTGGCAGCATCAGGATGGATGGTGCAAAGACTGAGATTGTTCACAGCTTTAGTCTGCTTTGCTCCACAATCAACACTCTTGGTACCAGCAGCCAGGAAATTAAAAGATGTATTGCGATGGGAAAGTCTGCTATTAGGGACCTTTCTAAAGTACTGAAGAGCAACGGTGTGTCTCTGGAGACTAAGGTACATCTGGTACAGGCCATGGTCTTTGCAATCACTTGTTATGCATCAGAGAGTTGGACAATAACTAGGGAGGGGATAGAAGGAGAATTGATGCCTTTGAGCTTTGGTGTTGGAGAAGAGTGTTGAGGGTACCATGGACTGCAAAGAAAACAAACAGATTCATCCTGGAGAGGGTTAAACCAGGCTGCTCCTTGGAGGCAAGGATTCTGAGGCTTCGTCTGACATACTTCGGTCATGTTGTAAGGAGAGACCGGTCCTTGGAGAAGGACATCACGCTTGGGAGGGTGGGGGGCAGGTGCAGGAGGGGAAGGCCTTCTGGGAGATGGATTGATTCAGTGACTGGGGCAATCAGGATGAGTGTGTTGGAGACAATGAGATTAGCACAGGACAGAGCAGATTTTAGAGCTGTTGTACCTAGGGCCGCTATGAATTGCAAGCGACTCGACGGCACATAACAACAACAACAACAACAACATTCTAACCCATCAGCACTAGCTTTCCTCTCATTTCATAAGAAGTAATCCCCCTTGTTTCGATCTAATTCCTTCACCCGTGCCAACAAATTCCACTCCCTTCTGCACATTTAGACTTAATCTTTCTTTCTCTAGATTGGCTACATTCACTTCTGGTGGAGTAGTCCACTCACTAAAACTAATAAACAAAACTCCATCATTTCTATGTCTTTGTCCTCCATACAACTAAAGTTTAAGTTCCCTAGTTCCCTAAAAGAACAGAGTTCATACAGTTCAGCTCCTTGTTCACTTTCCTCACTACTTTTCTTTTACTACCTTTTTTCTTTTCTCACTCCTACAGACTAATCTGAATTCTAATCCTGCCATTCCACTCAAGTGTTTCTGGCTAAACTGTGAACTATAGTCACTAAATCCTTTGTGGGTTGGTTTGTTGTGTTTTTGGTTGGTTTTCTTTTTCTTTTTTTTTTTTCATTTTCCCTCCACTGATTTACCTAGCAGTTGAAAATATTAGCCACTTCCTTCCTCTTTAGATATCTCCTCTTTAATCATACAACGCCTGCTTCTCAACTGTATGACCATTTTCCTATTTGTTTCTCTATATCTTGTTCATTTATTCCTTTTAAAGGTTGATGATCCTTATGACTCTAGCTGACTACTCATTTTCTCTACACTTTCCTTTGGAAAGTACCATCTTCCCAATATCTATTCTGAAATTCTAATATCTCTTTGAACTGCAAAGCCCAAAAAAATCTTCAGGGCATCTTCATGTACATCTCAAGTACAACATATCCCAGACTGAGTCTATAATTCCCCCATTCCCAGCACCATCACCAAGAATAATCCTGACATTCTTTCTGTTTGAATCTACACACTGTTTGGTGAATGAAAAACAGTCTCCTCTCATTCAATTTACGAACTCTAAAAGCCTGAGGAAAATCAGATATGAGTTGATGTTTGTGGTAGTTGTTTTGTTGTTGTTGTTGCTTTCAGAGAACACTATAAACCAGGAATTTAGCATGCATATTTCTCATAAGGAAGTCTCTAAATGGTGCAAGTGACTGACTCTTTCAGTTGTTAACTAAAAGAATAGTGGCTGAAGACTACTTGGGAAGAAGGATCTGACAATCTAGTTCAAAGCAAGCCAGCCATTGAAAACCCTGTAGAGCACAGCTCTGCTTAGAGGCAACTGAATGTGGTAGTGGTGGTTGTTATGCGCCTTTGATTTGCCTGCAATTCCTAGTGACCTTAAGTCCAACAGCTCTGAAGCCTGCCCTATCCTGAGCCAGCCTCACTGTCTCCAACACATCTACCTCCATTACTCCAGTTACTTACTGTGTCAATCCATCTCATCTGGGGTCTTCCTCTCCTGTGCTGTGCCTCTACCCATCTGAGCATGATGTCCTTCTCCAAGGACTGTTCCCTCCTGGCCACATGCCCAAAGTATGTGAGATGAAGCTAAATTTTAATCCTCACAATAAAGAATGCCAGAAATTACCATTCCCTACATTATTACAGATGAGAAAGTAAAGATACACAGAGGATGACTAGCTTCTGGGGTCACACAGTTTCACAGTAGCAGTGTCAGGGTTTGTTCACATCTTTCTGATTCCAAGGGTGATGCTCTCTGCCATTTTTGGCAGCTTCTCACTAGCCTTCCTACTCTTTGTCTCATATTCCAAGTCTAGTCCAAGCTACACTGAAATCAAAACCATACACCTTTTTTTCTTAAAAAATAATTTTCATTGTGAAAAATAAGACACAGGAAAAGTGCATAGTGTAAGAAGAGCTGAAATTATTATTAAGTTGTCTTTCTGAAATGCAAATCTAATCTTATTCCTGACATTTTCCTAACCTTTTAAAAATCTCCCCAGTGCCTTTTTCATAAAGGCAAACTAGCAAAGCACAGAGGGTCCTCCGTGTGTCACCCTAGCCTGCTCCTTTAACCTTATCTCTGGCCAGGACCTCTCAGCCTTGCAGCCTGAATCTCCATGCCCTAGGCTCTGATCTTACATGATTCTCGAGTGAGAATGCCCTGGATATTCTCCCCTTGTTTCATCTCCTCCGCCAGACATATTGTTTGTTTCCTCATGTCTTATTTTTCTTTTTAGAAAATGTTTTGTCAAAGGAAAAAGAAAAGGACTCATCATCACTGCATGACCAAAGCATCATACTCCGTGAAAAGTTACACTGTTTATCTGCATCATCAGAAATGAAGTTCTAACATACTTGAGTTGTGTCAATGTGTTTATTAAAAATACAGAGATTTGAGACAATCATACTTAATTATTGAATAATTTATAATGGGGTATAAGCTCATTAAAGACTCTATGACTTTCCACAAGTAATCTAATTACCAGGTGCCTCAATTTCCTCAAACCTAAAATAGGAATGATATTGGGATCTATACCATCAGACTGAAAACATACCTGGCACATAATCCACACTCTTTAAGTATTGTTGTTATTATTGTGTGCCATCCAGTTGGCTACAATTCATAGTGACTGCTTGAACGACTTTGAACTTGCCCTATCCTGAGCCAGCTTCTTCCATTGCCGATGTGGCTGTGTCAATTCATCTCATCCAGGGTCTTCCTTTCCTGTGCCGACCCTCTCTCTTCCAAGCATGGTGTCCTTTCCCAAGGACTAGTCTTAACTGCTGTTATTATTAATTTATTTTAATTACTAGTGTTAAGCTCCATGAAAATCTGTTGTTATTGTTGTTACATGGTGATGCTGTGATGCTGGAACGAACTCATAGCTGACCCTCCAGTGGGTTTTCAGAGGCTGTAAACCACAAGAGAAGAGATTTCCCATCTTTCTCCCATAGCTGGTAGATTCAAACCACCTGCCTTTGGGTTGGCAGTGCAACTCCTTACCCATTAGGCTCCCAGAGTGTCTGAGCATTCATATGAAGGCATATGCTTACAGCCTAAACAATACCTGGCAATAACTATAAAACCGTGTGGTCCAGCTATTCCTCTGCTGCGAGTAAGCCTCAGGAAGATTGAAACGAAGACACGGACGGAAGTTTGTGCAGCAATGTTAATGGCTGTGTTATTCACCTTCGCGGGAGCAAGGAAGCAGCCCAGGTGTAAAGCCAAGGTCTAGAGGACTGAGAGGTTGAGATGCATTCACAGGATGGAGTGCTGTGCAGTACTCAGGAGCAACGATTTTGGAGAGGCTGTATAGTTGGGAGAGGCTGGAGAGCTTTGTGCTGGGTGGACTGGGGCAGTCTCTGGGAGACTGGTACTGCGTGGAACCATTGTTGGAGAGGTGGAGAGAATACTGGTGTAACGTGCACAGCTCAGAAGTGGGAGAGTGGAGCGGAGGGGTGGAGATGGGTGGGGGTGGTGCTGTGAGGTTGCACTGTTTGGTGACAGGAGGGAGGTAGGGAGGCAAGAGAGAGGGATCCTTTGAAAAGACAGGGTAATGATGGGCAAGGTCCAGTGGTGATGATTTTATAAAACATAATGTATTAAAATGATTGTATGAAACACAATGTGAATGAAGAATAGCGTGAAACACAATGTATATAAACTTTGTAAGCAAACTAATTAAAAAATTAAAAATGTAAAATAGAACATAAATGAATGATTGTATGAAACACAATGCAAATAAAAGATTGTATAAAACAATTTATATTAATGAAACATAATGTAAAGGAATTATTATATGAAAACCAATCGAAAACATTTTAAAAACAAACAAACAAATAAAAAACATATTCTTAATTACAATTCAGAGAAGCTCTCCATTGAGTTTCCCAGGCTTTTAAGTTTGGGTATGAGAAGACTGCTCATTTTTCTCCTGTGAAGCAACTGGTAGATTTGAACTACTGACGTTTTAGGCTGAAGCCTGATTCATTACTCAACTATACCACTAATTCTTCCTTCTACCTGGCAACAGTCACTGACTATTTACTAAATGAATGCTATTTTTTCATCTGTATATTTTTAAGGAAAAATATTTATTCAGTAAGACAGGAAAAAATACCAATCATAATTATATATTCAGTAAATTTTCATACCAATAAAGAAACCCTACAACAAAATAACTCCAGCGGTAACCACAATTTTACTTCTAGCATGATAGATTAAGTTGCTTATTTTTGTAATTTATCTGAATAGAACTATTCAGTATTACTGTAGTAACTGACTTCTTTCTGTCATATTGTGGCATACAGAAAAAATTCATTCACTCTCATTGCTGTATAATATTCTGTGAACATAGTATCAAGTAGAAGATTGTTGTTGTGTACTGTTGATTCAGAACTAATGAGAGGAGATAGCTTGTCTTTCTTCCTTAGAGAAGTTGGTGGATTCTAACTATATTCCTTAAGTTGGCAACTTGGCTCTTTATCAACCCACCAGAAGTAGAAGATTACAATATAGTACATCAGTGTGTGTCTATACAACTTACTTATTCATTGTATTGGTTGATGAGCATGTGTGTGGGTGCTTTCCAAATGGATAGCTTTGTGAATTGCAATGAATTATTAGAAATTGCAATGAATATTCTTCCATCTCTCTGTGGTACACATAAGTATACACATGTATACACCTAGAAAATGAAATGCTAGTAGGTAGTCAATATTTGGGTTTACTGGAAGTTCTGGTGGCCTAGCATTCAGATACTTCCCTGCAATCCCCAAAGCACCTGGTTCTAATCCACGAGTTGCTCCTCAGGAGAAAGATGGACAATCTCCTCCCATGCTATTCACTGCCTCTGAAAACCTGCTGGAAGGTCAGCTATAGGTCATTTCCAACTCTATGGCACAAAACAACAGCAACACCACATGCAACAATGTCCCTAGTGCATGTACCATTTCACATGTCTAACTGTAGTGTGTGAAAGATCTCATGTGTGTGTGTCTTTAATCACAAAAACATTGGGTAATAGAGCACAAATTCTTCTTCACTGTTTTCATTGAACACTATATGTTTTCAAGATCTGAATTTGTAACTCTACATTTGTTGCTTCTAATTTCTGCATTAAACAGTTGATGCATTTGAGTTGTTGTGTTGGAAAAGAGTGCTGAATAGCTATGGACTGCCAAAAGAACAAATACATAAATCTTGGAGAAAATACAACAGATACGTCTTGGAGAATGTTCTTTGGAAGCAAAGAACATATATTGGACTCAGAATATGTTCTAGAGAGGCCATTCCTTGGAAAGGGGCATCATGCTTAGAAAGGTGGAGGGTCAGCAAAGGACAGAAAGATGGTCAACGAAATGAGTTGGCACAGTGTCTGCAGCAATGGGCTCAAATATGTTATGGATGATAAGGATGGCATGTAATAGGATAGGGTTCCAGCAGGACTTAGTTGTTCGTAGAGTCATACTTGACTTGATGGCGTTTAACAAGAGCAACTTAGGTATAGAATTATGTAACAGACTTTCATCAAGTGAGTTCCTCTTCAGAATTTTTTAATCTTTTTTGTCACTTTACCTGACATTTTGGCTGTCCAGTGTCCCAGGCTGTCTTCTCACTCGTGACAGAATTACTTTTCTCTCTCTGCTCAATTATCTAGTTTTGTCTCTTATGTGGTTGTTATTGTTGTTATGTGTCATCAAGTAGCCTGTGACCCATGGTGACGCTATGTACAAAAGCCCTAAACTCTGCTCTATACTGTCTCAATCTTCTTGTCTCTGACACATCAACCTGCATGACCCCAGTCACTGAATTAATCCATGTCATTGAGGGTCTTCCTCTCCTGCACTCTCCCTCCACCCTCCCAAGTGTGATGTCCCTCTCCACGGACTGATCCCGGCTTTCAACGTGTCCAAAGTATGTCAGACGAAGCTGCAGAATCCTTGCCTCCAAGGAGCAGCCTGGTTTCACCTTCTCCAGGACGAACTTGTTTGTTCTCCTAGCAGTCCATGGTATATTCAATACTCTTCTCTAACACCATAGCTCAAAGGCATCAACTAATTCTCCTTCTATCATCCCTAGTCACTGTCCAGCTTTCTGATGCATAGCAAGTAATTGCAAAGATCATGGCCTGTATCAGGTGCATGTTAGTCTCCAGACTGACATCGTTGCTCTTCAATAGTTTGGAGAGGTCTCTGACTGCAGACTTTCCCAAATAAATTTGTGTTTCCACTTCCTGGATGCTGCTACCAAGAGTGTTGCTTGGAGAGCCAAGCAAACTGAAGCCATTAACAACCTCAATCTCTTCACCATCTATCATGGTGCTACAAATCGACCCAGTGGTGAGATTCTTTGTTTTCTTCATGTTGAACTTCAAAACATATTGAAGGCTGCAGTCCTTGACTTTCTGCAGCAAGCACTTCAGGTTCTCCTCAGTTTCAGCAGGCAGAGTTGTGTCATCTGCAAAGGGCAGACTGTTGATGGGTCTACCTCCAATCCTGATGTCACATTTCTCCTCATTGAGTCCAGCCTCCCGGATAATCTGTTCCACATATAGATTGAAAAGATATTGAGATAGGATGCATTCTTGGCCAATACACTTCCCAATTTTGGACCATGCGGTGTTTCCTTGCTCTGTTCTGACGACAGGCTCCTGGTATAGATTTTGCATAAGCACAATCAAGTTTCCAGGATTCTCATTCTTCTCTGAGTCAGCCACAGTTTGTTGCAAGATTAAATATATATATATATATTTTTTTTAAGGTACATCTAGGGAAACTTACATTACATTGATTGAATTAGGACTGTGACAGAGTATTGTATCCCACTGCTAATAATTTTACAACTGATTGGCTACAATCAGGATCATTGCATAGCTACCACATTGCGTCATTACTTACTAAACAACTGAGAATTAATGTTCTAGTCAAGCAAATCTGTATTTTGAGGATGCCACAATTCAATTCATGACATCTGTTATTAGTATGAAATCTTAATACAATTGCTACAACCAACCTAACATGGGAATACTCTGGATCCTTCCTCACAGCACTAGAGACAAGTTCACACAAGAATAGGGCTAGTTAAATAACAAAATTATTTTACTTTTCTCAGTCCTGACAGAATTACTTTCTCTCTATATTCAGTTCTCTCTCCTTTTACCTCTTGCAAAATAAAAGATATTTCAATTGAAATTTCTTATTTGCAACTCAAATATTCTCCTTACAATGATTAAAATGCTAACACCGAATTGTTTTTCAATAGCTTGGACAGCAACAGCAATTTAATATTTTAAATAGATTTCTGTTTTACCACTAATGATTAGAAGACAAAATGTGTGTGTTTTTAAAATACTGGTTTATTTGCAAAATTTTAATACATTGTTTTTCACACCAGATCTTTCACATTTCCTTCACACATCCCCACTCATCAAATTGTGCAACACTATAATTAACTCCCTTACCCTTACCCTTCTGCTTCTACCCTCCCCCCAAAACCTGTCAATCATTCTACAATAATGGTTTTACACAGTATTTGTCCATATCAGTTAGTTTGTCTGTGACCGAATTACTTCACTCAGCATAATGCTCTCCAGTCCCTCTCAAGTTAGGTAATAATTTATAAAATCTGTTCTGGAAAACAATGTATTCAAATTTTGCAAATAAACTCATAAATAAAAAAATAAATATTTTAACATTTTAAAAGATTATGGAAAGAGCACAGTCACTGTACAAAAAAAAGGTTCACACTGAGACATTTCAGGAAGTAGCAGACAATCATGAAATAACGGCAATGAAGGGAGATGTTTAAGCTGCACTGAAGAAACAGGCTAAAATTAAGGCCCCAGGAATTGATGGAATACCAACTGGCTTGTTTAAACAAACAGGTGTATCCCTGGACATGCTCACTTGTTTATGCCATGAAATTTGGAAGACATCTACCTGGCCACATAACTGGAGAGATTAATATTTTGCCCTCCCCCCATTCTCTAACAAACTGACAAAATATGCATACAGTCACTTGTGTAAATTTTTGTCTTAAGAAACCATTTCTTTATATTGTTTTTTTGTATAATTGATTACTGTTGATCATCTATAACTTATATTACCCCATCTCATCAGGGTAATTGTATTAAGCACAATGTAAATGAAAGAAGCATAAAGTATATGAACAATTGTATGAAAATCAATAAAAAAGTAAAAATAAATGATTAAAAATACAAACCAAAAAAAGGTAATCCAACAGAAGATGGAAATTATAGAATAGTATTCCATATTTTGCTTTACATAAGATTTGCTATATTTCATAGGCGACTCAAAGGCACATACCAACAATAACATACTGTGACAGGTTTGGAAGTAGGAGTAGCATCCACTTTCTAAACAATATGCCTCCAGAAACTCTATGAACGTGGATAAATGTCGATGGTTGTAGAGGGGCTTGAGGCCTTTGGTTCATAGTGTCACTATGAGTCATGCTTGATTCGAAGGCAATCAACAATAACAATATCATTTATAAGTAAAATCTTGCTAAAGATTATTCACAAACATCTGAAATTGTACATTGATAAGAAATCAGCAGAAATTCTAGCTGGATTCATAAGAGGCCATTGCACGAGAGATTTAACTGTTTACAAAAGAAAATACTAGAGAGATTTTTATTTGTGCTTTACTGACTATGCAAATGCATTTACCTGTTAATCATAATAAATTATATATAACACGAATAAGAATGGGAATCCCTGAACATTTAACTGTGTACATGAGAAACCACAAGGACCACAAAGTTACTGTCTATTCAAAACAAGGAAATAATGCTTGACTTAAAATCAGGAAAACTCTGTGTCGGTATTGTATTTTTTATCCCTACATATTTAATATGTATGTTGAGCAAATTATTAGAAAAACTGAAACATATAAAGAAGAATGTGTCATCAGAAATGGAGAAAGACAATAACCTGCCTTATGTAAATAACATAACCTTGCCTGCTGAAAATTAAAAAGGCTTGAAACCCTTGCTGTAGAAAATCAAAGACTACAGCCTTCGTTATGAGTTACATTTCAACATAAAATCTGTACCATTAGATCAATAGACAACATCATTATAGTTGGAGAAAAGATTGATATTTTCAAAGCTATCACTCAATCAATATTCATGGTAAGAGTGGTCAAAAAATCAAGATATGTAGCATTAGGAAAATTTGCTATCAAGAACCTCTTCAAAGTGCTAAAGAGAAATTATATAAATTTAAGGACTAAGGTGTGCCTAATCCAAGCCATGCTCTGTTTAATTAGTTCCTGTTCATCTGAAAGTTGGGCAGAATGAGAGAAGAATGAATGCCTTTGCACTGTGGTGTTGAGAAGAGCACTGACGGCCCCATAGACTGATTAAAAAAAAAAAAAGCAACCAAATCTCTTTGAGCAGACAGAAACAAGGGTCTTCCTTAGAAACAAGGATAGTGAAATTTGGTTTCACATTCTTTGGGCATGTTGTCAAGACAAACAAGTCCTTGGGAAAAGATAACTCTCTGAAAAGGGTAGAAAGTCAGCAAAGAAACAAAGGCTCTCATTAATAAGGATTGATACACCAACTGTAACATCAGGCTTGAGTATATCAGAGACGGTGAGGATGACACAATTCAGATCTGTTCATCGAGTTGCTATGAGTCATAGTCAGCTTGATAGTATCTAGCAACAACAGCAAAATTATGCAGTCCTTTTATTTTACTTGAAATTATTTTAATTTACTACTCTTTATTGACTATGAGTTCACTTATGTCACTGAGACCATGTAGCATGTAACCACTTTCAATTTTTAATTTGTTCAATTATAATTTTAGAAGATAATAGTTAATTTTGGACAAATACGTTCTCACTAAAGGACAATATGTATTGTGTTATTGTTGTTGTTGTTAGGTACTGTCAAATCAACTATGACTCATAGCGACCCTAGAAACAAAAGTTTGAACCCCATTCTATCCTGTGTCATTTTCATACATCCTGACACACTAGAACCCATTGCGGCAGTCACTGCATCAATCCTCCGGGTCAAGAATCTCCTTCTCCTTCACTGGTCCTCCACCCTTCTTAGCATCATGTCCCTTTCCAATGACTAGACTCTGCTAGCAACATGCTCAAAGTATGTGAAGCAAAGGTATAGATTTCATATGAGCACAATTAAGTGCTCTGGGATTTCCATTATTCTCAATGTCAGCAGAACTTATTATGATCCACACAAAAACATTTGCATAGTCAATAAAGCAAAAATAGGCATTCTTCTGGTATTCCTGACTTTCAGCCAGGATCCATCTGACATCAGCAATGATGTTCCTGGTGTCACAGTCTCTTCTAAATCTTGTTTACACTTCTGGAAGTTCCCTATCTATGTACTGTGCTATCCATTTTTCACTGATCTTAAGCAATATTTTGCTTGCATGTGATATTTATTATACTGTTAAATAATTTACACACTCAGTTGGATCACCTTTCTTGGGAATGGAAAAAACTATGAACCTCTCCCATTTTGTTGACCAGAAAGTATTAATGATTTTGTTAATACTTTATAATCATATTTAATCTTACATCTTGGAAACACTAAGGTAGACTCAAGTTGTCAAACCTAGTAGGAGGTATATATATTTCCTTTAGTTTTAAAAATAGTTCCTAAAATTATTAGAATAAATGAGTTTCATTAATTTTAGTTTTTAGATAGTTAGTATTTACAGCTTTATGAGGAAGAATGTGGCATCCGGATTGGAGGAAGACTCATCAACAAACTGCATTATGTAGATGGCATTACTTTGCTTACCAAAACTAAAGAGGACCTGAAGTATGAAGTATTTGCTACCAAAGTTCTAGGACTGCAGTCTTCAATATGGATTGAAGCTGAACATCAAAAAAGACAAAGATTCTCACTAATGTACCAATTTGCAGCACCATGATAAATGAAGAAAAGATTGAGGTTGTTAAAAATTTTAGTTTGTTAAGTTCCACAATCAATACTCTTGGCACCAGCAATCAGGAAATCAAAAGACAAGTTGCTTTGAAAAAATCTGCTTTCAGGGACCTCTGCAGAGTGTTATTAAGCAAGATATCAGTCTAGAGACAAAGTGTGCCTGATCCATGCCATGGTCTTCACTACCACTGGCTACACGTGAGAGAGCTAGGACAATGGTGTCTTTGAGCTGTGGTACTGGAAAAGAGCATTGAACACAGCTTGGACTACCAAGAAAAAAAAATGGATTTATCTTGGAGACAGTGAAAAACTGAATTGCCCTTTGGAGGCAAAGGTTTTGAAGCTCCATCTCACATACTTTGGCCATATTATTTATTAGGTGAGATCAGTCTTTGGGTAAGGACATGTTTTGAATGGTGGAGAGACAGACAAGAGATGAAGACCCTGTTGTTGTTGTTGTTATGTGCCGTCAAGTCGCTTGCTACTCATATCGACCCTATGTACAACAGTCCTAATCTCTGCTCTGTCCTGTGCCAATAGCACTGTCTCTGACACTTCCATCCCAATTAACCCAGTCACCTGATAGAGGGCCCTCCCCTCCTGCACTGTTCCTCCACCCTACCAAGCATGATGTCCTCTCCAAGGACCGGTCCCACCTTACAACATGCCCAAAGTAGGTTAGACGGAGCCTCAGAATCCTTGCCTTCAGAGCCGCCTGGTTTGACCCTTTCCAAAATGAATCTGTTTGTTATCCTAGCAGTCTATGGTTCAGCCTCCAATATGGATTGAGGCTCAATGTCAAGAAGACACAGTTTCTCACCACTAGACCAATTGGCAGCATCAGGATGGATGGTGAAGAGATTGAGATTGCTCACAGCTTTAGTTTGCTTGGCTCCACAGTCAACAGTCTTGGCACCAGCAGCCAGGAAATTAAAAGATGCATTGCCATGGGGAAAGTCTGCTGTTAGGGACCTCTCCAACGTACTGAAGAGCAATGGTGTCTCCCTGGAGACTAAGGTGCTTTTGATACAGGCCATGGTCTTTACAATCACTTGTTATGCATGAGAGAGTTAGACAATGACCAAGGAGGATAGAAGGAGAATTGATGCCTTTGAGCTGTGGTTCTGGAGAAGAGTATTGAGAATACCATGGATTGCTAGGAAAACAGATTTGTCCTGGAAAGGGTTAAACCGGGTGGCTCCTTGGAGGCAACATTCTTTGGACATGTTGTGAGGAGAGACCAGTCCTTGGAGAAGAACATCATGCTTGGGAGGGTGGAGGGACGGCGCAGGAGGGGAAGGCCCTCTATAAAGTGGATTGATTCAGAGACTGGGATAATCAGGATGGGAGTGTCAGAGACCATGCAATTGGCACAGGCAGAGCAGTTTAGGGCTGTTGTACATAGGGTCTCTATGAGTCGCAAGTGACTCGACGGCACATAACAACAACAACAATGACATGGTTCTCAATATTCTTCTCCAACTCTCTGATGCATAAGAAGTGATTGCAAAGACCATGGCCTGTATCAGACGTAACTTAGTCTCTAGAGAGACACCATTGCTCTTTAGTACTTTGGAGAGGTCCCTAACAGCAGACTTTCCCATGGCAATGCGCCTTTTAACTTCCTCGCTAATGGTGCCAAGAGTGTTGACTGTGGAGCCAAGAAAACTAGAGCTGTGAACAACCTCAATCTCTTCACCATCCATCCTGATGTTGCCAATTGGTCCACTGGTGAGAATCTTTGTCTTCTTGACATTAATTCACAATCCATATTGGAGGCTGCAGTCCTTAACTCTCTGTAGCAGGCGCTTCAGGTCGTCCTCAGTTTCAGCAAACAGGGTTGTGCCATCTGCATAATGCAGATTGTTAATAGATCATCCACCAATCTTGACCCCACATTTCTCCTCATAGAGCCCAGCCTCCCGGATAATCTGTTCTGCATACAGGTTGAAAAGGTATGGAGATAGGACGCATTCCTGGCAAATGCCTTTCCAAATTTTGAACCATGCAGTGTTCCCTTGCTCTGTTCTGACGACTGCCTCCTGGTCCAAGTATAGGTTTTGCATTAGAACGATCAAGTGTTCTGGGATTCCCAGTCTTCTCAGAGTCAGCCACAGTTTGTTTTGACCCACACAGTCAAATGCCTTTGCATAGTCAATGAAACACAGATAGACATTCCTCTGGTATTCTCTGCTTTCATCTAAAATCCATCTAACATCAGCTACAATATCCCTAGTACCACGACCCCTTCTAAACCCAACCTGGACTTCTAGCAGCTCTCTGGTGATGTGCTGTTCCAGTCGTTTATGGATAATCTTCAGTAGAATATTGCTTGCATGTTAAATCAATGAGATTGTTCTATAGTTTCCACACTCTGTTGGGTCACCTTTCTTTGGGATGGGAACAAATATAGACCTCTTCCAGTCAGTTGGCCAAGTGGTTGTTCTCCAGATTTCTTGGCACAACTTGGTGAGCACGTCCAGTGCAGCATATGTTAGCTGTTTTCAGGGTACCCTGAAAGGCCTTAGATGAGATATATTGACACATTAAGCAGGGTGATGGGGTTAGGTGTGTCCATGACAGTGAGATGGTTCTATTTAGGACAGAGCTATTGTGCATATGGTCACTTTGAGCCATAGGTGACTCAATGTCACATAACAACAATATATGCAGTTATACAAGCAATTCAGAATTGTCACTTCCATGGATTCCTCATGTGCTTGATTATCTTTTACGGGCTAATTAGCATTTCAGTATCTGATAACATTTCAGGTTCTGATAACAGCAAAATAAAGCTGAAACAGGCAAAAATCAACTATGCAGTTTGTGTTGAGATAATTCAAAACAAGCAGTATTAGACAGGATATAAGGATGACATTTGTTTCATTACCCAGAAGATATCATTTGGCCAGACATACATGATAAAAGTTTAGCAAGCTTTTCCTCTCAAGTAAAATTTTTCTTTTGTTTTGTTTTGTGTTTTTTTTTTAACCTCTGAGATTGTTAGAATAATATTCTGATCAGAGAAACATTTCTCCACAGAGACAGTTTTTCCAAGAATATTAAAGACTAGAATAGACTAGAAAGCCAATTCTTGTCCTAAGTAACTGTTATTTAGTGGTAGTTTGAGTAGCAGTTAAGTAATCTTGGTTAATCTGCTATCTGCTTAGCAATTAGTCATAGAAAAGTAGACATCTCAACCGAGTTTTCACATTGCAGAACCTTTAAAAGTTCAGAAATCTTGAATCTTTAAGATGTTTTCTAGCATCATAGTAGGAAAGACGTGTCACTATTTGGGCCAAAAAACCCCTCCTATTGGCACTTTGTTAGGTTTTAGGTCCATTCTATCCGGGTAGTGGGCCATATTACTTTTCTACAGAGACCAGACACTTCCTGAGTTAATAGTTCAAGGAGGAGGAATGAATTGGGGAAACAAGGCAAAATATACCTCCAGAGATAAGATTAGTGTGAAGATTAGATTACAAAATTCAAGGGGATTATGGCACTCAGGTTTTTGGGGTTCCCCCCACACACACAAGAATGGTTAAATTGGTTTCTTGTTTTATTTTTTATCCCATTTCTCTCTGTATTCAAATTTCTCACTACTCTTTGAAGGCAGTGTGCTCTCAAACTTTTTTTTGCAAATATATTTAAGCTTAGTTAATAATATATGTTTATTTTATTCATAATTTTAATAAGTAAGTCTAGTTTAACTTTATCTTGGTATAATGAAGAAACTATTTGCCTAACAAACTAAGAGAATGATGAAATTAAAACTCTCATCAAAAAATGAAACACACTTAAAAAACACCACTACCAGTGATTTGATTCTGACTCATAGCAACGCTATAGGAGAGTGGATCTGTCATTACAGAATTTTCAAGACTGTGGTGTCAATAGTTTCTTTCTTTATTTTTTTAATCATTCAACCTAAACTTCTATTTTAAAAGAAATTAAAATTGTTGTTTTACTTTTTATTATTATACTAGCATATTTACAAAATTCAAATACATAGTTTTCCAGAATAGATTCTTCCAAATTTCACTCAACCCTAACCCATTAAATTGTACAACCCCATAAGTAATCCCCCACCCCCTGCACATTCTCACCCCTCTGCTCCCCACCACCCCAGATCCTTATACTCATTCTACAATAATGGTTTTATGCAAAATTTATCTTGTGAGACTGAGTTAGTTCACTCAGCATAATGCTTTCCAGTCCCTCTCAAGTTAGGTAATAATTTACAAACGGTTTATTTTTAAAATGCCTTCCCTAGCCACTGACTTTAACTTAACCACATGGACGTGCATGATCGTACAAATATGATGTGTTGGTCTGTCCACAATTTGACTAATCCTCCCATTAAATTGAGTGATTCAGCAGCAGAATTTGGGAATCTCACCATCATCAATGAAGACATATAGAATGCAGCATGCACCCTTTACAGCTGAAGATCCTTGCACCACTCATATATGAGCCTACAGAAGCAACAGCTGTAGCAGATAACTAGAGTTCTAGTGTGAGACCGAACCAACTTTGGGATTGCTACCTCACAGAACCAGAGCTAGGAGCCTTCACTCAAGCTTGATGGGGGACTGAGTGGGAGATACCATAATTGGTTCAATTATTGAAACACTGGCCTAAAGCTGCGAAACTGAAAGTTTAAGTGTCTATTAGCACATTTCAGAAACTGTCTTGATGAAAATGTGTGTACGGTTGCCAACTTGAATTGTAACCTGTTAACTTCCCTAATAAATCCTATAAGCTTGAGGATGTTTCTGTGAAGTCTATGTAGCTATTGTAATGGATTTAAAGTCTGGTATAGCAGTAGGATCACTGTTGAAATCAGTAGAAAGAGGAGTGAGAGCATGAGGGACATATCCGACCTCATGAGAATGAATTTTTTACTGAGGATACTGTTGATGGGGGTTGTTCTCCCTTGTGTAGTTAGTAGAGGTCAGACTCAGCTATCCTCATACTGTTTTTACTCTTTTTGCAATGTCCTTTAAGTCTCTATGGAAGCTTATCTTTCTCCCATGGAACAGAAGGTGGATTTCAACTACAAACTTTTCTGTTATCACACCAATATCTAATCCACTATTCCATGGTTCCTTAAAATAATACGTTTCTTTGAATATCCAGCAAATAGTGCCATGGTTTAGAGACATAAACTCCTTTAGGCCAAACATAGTGTCTGAATTGGAACCCGAGCAGCTGAGGACCTGATATGGAGCTAGAACTTTGAAAAATGTCTTTTCTATCCATAGGCTCACTATGAGTCGCAGGCAACTTAATGACACATAACAACAACAATATCCATTGTGTTAGCCCTTACTGGGATCATGGTCTTCAGTCTTCAGCTACCTCAATTGCTGACACATGGTCTTGTAAATCATCAACAGCTGTAGGATCATTATAAGAGAGAACACTTTTCACAATGTGGTTACACTGTGAAGGGAGTGTGATGAAACAGAGAAGAGACTGAAGAGACTGGGGAGATTGAGGAGAGACTTTGAGTAGACTATAGCAAAGTGCAGCCTGGCAGAACCCTGAAGATGGAGCCAAACTTAATGGTCTTGCTTCTGGATGACCAAATTAAGAGCTGGCTTGTGATGGCTATAAGACAAAGCTTGCTGGACAATTGAGGAAACTAGAGATTCATTGTGGAAATTGTGCTGTGGAACTGAACCTAGACTTTCATTTGTTGACCAAGAAGTTATCTGAACTAACTGAGGAATTATGTCTTTTTAGTTTGGCTTGTGGCTGCTGTTCACAAAATCTGAACTTTCACTATGTTATATCCTTTGTCTCTCCCAACTCCTAATCTATTTCCCTAATGAACCCAACAACTGTAAGTAAAGTGTGCGAGTCACTTTGAAACAAATATTAGACCAAATTATTTCTAGAAATAGATGCAGGACCATAGGGAGTGAAATGTCTCACCAGTAAGCTATTTGGTCAACATCAAGAAGACAAAGATTCTCACCACTGAGTGAATTGACAGCCCCACAACAGATGGAGAAGAGATTGAGGCTGTTAACAATTTTGGCTTGCTTATCTCCATAACCAACATCTGTGACACCAGCAGTCAGGAAATCAAAATTGCATTTGGGAAGTTTGTTGTCAGGGACCTCTCCAAAGTGCTACAGAACAGTGATGTCAGTGTAGAGACTAAGGTATGCCTGATCCAGGCCATGGTCTTTGCAATTATTTGCTATGCATCAGAGAGCTGGATAATGACTAAGGATGACAGAAGAAGAATTGATGCCTTTGAGTTGTCATGCTGGAGAAGAGTATTGAGAATACCAAGGATTGTCAAGAGAACAAACAGATCTTCCCTGAAGAGGATGAAACCAAGTTTCTCCTCATAGGCAAGAATTCTGAAGCTCCATTTCACATAATTTGTCCCTGTGGCCAGGGCTCCAACCAGTCCTTGGAGGACATAATTTTTGAAAGAGTGGAGGGACAGCACAGGAGAGGAAGACCATGGATGAGATGGATTGACATAGTAACAAGGATAAAGGGGGTAGCTGTATCAGAGTCAGTGATAGGATAGGATAGGCTCAGAATAGGACATGGTTCAGAGCTATTGGACAAAAGGTCACTATGAGTCACAGGCAACTCAAAAACACATAACAACATGTTGGAGACAGTTCCCCTTTCTGAAACAGGTAGAAGTCAGACTCAGCCATCCCTATGTTGCATCTGTTCCTTTCACACATGATCTTAAAAAATATTCAATAAATGTTTGATGAATAAATATGTATGCTTAATTGTTTTTTCTACTAGTTTATTTACAAAACTTGAATACAAATTTGAACAAATTCTTTCAATTTCCCTCAACCCCCCATCCATCAAATTATATAACCCAATGATTAATACCCCCTCCCCCTGCACATCCACATCTCTCTGCTTCCAGCCTCTCCCACCCCTCCTGAATCCTTATACTCATTCTACAATAACGGTCTTATGAAATATTTATCCTTGTGGGACTGAGTTAGTTCACTCAGCAGAATGTTCTCCAGTTCCTCCCAAGTTAGGTAATAATTTACAAATTTATTGCTCCTGCATGCTGAACAGTGATTCTTTGATTTACATGTCTAGATATATGTGATATGGAGGTATCAAATGGTAGAAAAGAGAAAAAAAAAAAAACAACAGTGGCTATCTGGATAATTTTCACCCATGGTCATTCCATGTGCGTTAGAATAGAACTAGAATAGAACATAAAATAATGATTTTCAAGGATCATTTTTCAAATGTAATTAGCCAAGTCTTTTTTAACAAGGCATCTCTGGGTGGACTTGAACCAAAACCTTAAGCAGTCTTACTGAGTTTGACCTACATATGTTATATTGTTTTATTTAAAAGACAATGAATTTATATGGCTCATATACTCAAAAAGAAAAGACTACATTGAGAGATGCCTTACATCTACCTCTATGTTATATCTCCCCATCTCTCTTCTATCTGACTTGTCCCATTTATCTCAACGTAATCACTTTTACTCATTTGTTATATATTCTTCTAAAGTCCCTTAAACAAATTATAATGGATTATGCATAAAAAGTCATATTCTCTCCGTTTTTTATCATCTTCAGACAGACAGTTTCACACAATGTATTTCATGCTCAGTAACAGCAAGCATTTGAGTGATAACTGCAGGAAAAATATTATCAAAGATAGAGTGAAAAGGAGGTATTTTGCTAGTTCATTATACCAAAGTAGCTCAGAAGAGATGAGGCAGTCACTGTATAGCAGCAAGCTGTCACAGAGGTGGGCATATCTGGCATACTGATAACAGCAAATTAATCACAAATATAGCTGCCACATATCTACTTACTTACAGAGAGAGAGATATGGAAAGATTAAATCAGATAGCAGCAGTCAGGGGCTCAGGAGACATTGCGATGGGATCGATCTAATGGGAAACCTATACTTGGACCAGGAGGCAGTCGTCAGAATAGAGCAAGGGAACACGGCATGGTTCAAAATTGGGAAGGGCATACACCAGGGATGCATCCTATCTCCATACCTTTTCAACCTGTATGCAGAACAGATTATCCGGGAGGCTGGGCTCTGTGAGGAGAAATGTGAGGTCAAGATTGGTGGACGACATTAAAAAACAAGGAACTCATGCAATATTATTCAAAATGGTTGACTCTGGAGAACATTATGCTGAGTGAAATATCCCAGTCACAAAAGGACAAATATTACATGATGCCACTGTTGTAGAATGGGACTGTCCTTGGGGTTGGGGAGAGACTGAGTAAGATGGGTTCAATAATGTATACTGCACTGAAACAGAGGAGGGAGAGAACCGTCTAAAAGAGAGATGTAACTGGGTATTTCTGTCATCACAGGAGACTAGAGCAAGGGCTACATGGTGGAGGGGACCTGGGGGAGTGTTTGTAAAACAATGAAGGAATCTTTTCTTTTACTTTTCCATAATTTTTGGACTCATGTACTTATAACTTGTTAGTCAAATTTGTGTCTTCTAGGTTGCAACACCCCCATGATACATCTTGAAGGATATGTACATGTACAGCCAAGCACAATCAATAAGAATGCATCTGAATTCCAAAATCAATCTCCATAATAGTTTATGTGTTTCCTACTGCCAAAGGGGCCCTTTAGAGTAGTGAGAGAAGATCTTCACCCTGAAACCCACAGCGTCCCTTTTCAGCAGGAAGTAGCTAAGAGAATACGCCATCCCCTTTTCCTTATGACTCAGGGGGAAGTCTCTCTCAGGGAGGAGTGATAGGGAATGGCAAAGGACACACTGACAAAGAAGATTAATCAGAACTGGCTTTGACAAGCACTGTGGCATTTGGACAAGAACAAACTGGGAGGAGGGTAGAGAGAATAGTGCAACAATGAATGAGTGGAAGCCCAAAATCTCTGTAAATGTTTATGAAAATTAATAAAATATAATTACAGAAAAAAAAAAAGATTGGTGGACGATTTATCAACAATCTGTGTTATGCAGATGGTACAACCATGCTTGCTGAAACTGAGGAGGACCTGAAACACTTGCTCCTGAGGATCAATGATTGTAGCCTGCAATATGGATTGAGGCTCAATGTCAAGAAAACAAAGATTCTCACCACTGGGCCAATTGGCAGCATCAGGATGGATGGTGAAGAGATTGAGATTGTTCACAGCTTCAGTTTGTTTGGCTCTACAGTCAACACTCTCGGCACCAGCAGCCAGGAAATTAGAACATGTATTGCCATGGGAAAGTCTGCTGTTAGGGACATCTCCAAAGTACTGAAGAGCAATGGTGTCTCTCTGGAGACTGAGGTGAAGAGAATACTAGCAAAATACTTGCCTGTCTTTTATTGGCTACCCAAAGGATTTCAAATGTTTGAATAATAGCAAATTACAGATAATATTGTGAAGACTGAGAATTCCAGAACATGTAATTGTGCTCATATGAAATCTGCATGAAGACAAAGAAATAGTAATTTCAGCAGTTCAAGAGGACATAATCGTGTTTCAAATCAGTAAAACTGTACATCAGAGTTGTATCATTTCTTCATACTTATTTAATCTGCATGTTGAGTAAATAATCTTAGAAACTGGACTATATAAAGAAGAAGCAGATAACAATATTAGAATTGGATATTGTTGTTGTTGTTGTTGTTGTTATGTGCCATCAAGTCGCTTGCAACTCATAGTGAACTATGTGCAATTGCCCTGAAATCTTCTCTATCCTGTGGCAACATTACTGTCTCTGACACGTCTACCCTCATTACCCCAGTCACTGTATCAATCCATCTCATCAATGGTCTCCTTCTCTTTTTCTGTCCCTCCCCGCTTCCAAGCATGATATCCCTCTCCAAGGACTGATCCCTCCTTACAGCATGCTCAAAGTATGTCCACGAAGCCTCAGAAGCCTTGCCTCCACGGAACAGCCTGCCCTCTCCAGGATGAACCTGTTTGTTCTTCTGGCAGTCCATGGTGCATTCAATATTCTTTTCCAGCACCACAGCTAAAAGTCATCAATTCTCTTTCTATTATCCCTACACATTGTCCAGCTCTCTGACGCATAGTAAGCAATTGCAGACTATTGCCTGGATCAGGCACACCTTAGTCTCCAGACTGACATTGTTGCTCTTCAGTACACTGGAGAGGTCACTGGCAGCTGACTTTCCCAATGCAATTTGTCTTCTGATTTTCTGTCTGCTAGAACCAAGAATGCTGATTGTGAAGCCAAGCAAACTGAAGCTGTTAACAATCTCAATCTCTTCACCATCTATCATAATGCTGCTAATCAGCCCAGTGGTGAGAATCTTTGTTTTCTTGGTCTTGAGCTTCAATCCATATTGAAGGCTGCAGTCCTTGACCTTCTACAGCAAGCACTTCAGATACTCCTCAGTTTCAGCAAGCAGGGTTGTATCATCTGCATAACATAGGTTGCTGATGAATCTTCCTCCAATACTATCTCAGACAAAAGTCTTATAACAAAAGTTTACAGAATACTCCTGGGCTTCCACAAGAAAAAGAGTGATAATCCATTACAAAATGGGCAAAAGACATGGAAAGAATTTTCACAGAGGAAGATATTTGAATGGCAAACAGACACATGAAGAAATGCTTCAATCACTGGCAATAAGAGAGATGCAAATCAAAACCACAATGAGGTACCATCTCACTCCAGTAAGCGTGGCAAAGTTTAACAGGGCAGCAAGTAACAGATGTTGGAGAGGATGTGGCAAGAAAGGAATTCTTAAACATTGTTGGTGGGATCGTAAAATGGTGCAACCATGTTAGAAGGCAGTTTGGAGCTTCCTTAAAAAGGTGAACATAGAAATTCCATATGACCCAGCTACTCCACTACTTGAAATATACCCCGAGAAAATGAGAATGGAGGCACAAACTGATATTTGTACACCAGTGTTCATAGAAGCATTATTCACCATTACAAGAACACGGAAACACCCCTAAATGTCCAATCACAAGCAAATGGATTGAGAAATAATGGTATATTCACACAATGGCATACTATGTGGCGCGTAAGAACAATAACTTTGTGAATTATTACCTAACTTGGGAGGGACTGGAGAGCATTCTGCTGAGTGAATTCAGTCCCACAAGGATAAATATTGTATAAAACCATTATTGTAGAATAAGTATAAGGATACAAGAGGGGTAGGAGAGGTTGGAAGCAGAGGGATCCCATCAACAAACGAATGGCTAGAGAAGCTGTGGTGTATTCGCTCAATGGAATACTATGCTGCATTAAAAAACAAGGAACTCATGCAATATTATTCAAAATGGTTGACTCTGGAGAACATTATGCTGAGTGAAATATC
>NW_006399793.1:15986590-15987779 GCF_000299155.1 Elephantulus edwardii | reverse complement strand
GGTTCATAGGGTTTCCGGAGGCAAGCTATTATGGAAGTGGATGCCACTCCTCCTTCCAAGCTTGTTTTAATTGGGGAGCTCCACCCCACTCTCTGCCCCCTGCTGCCTTAAACCCTAGGCCAAGCCTGGCTTGCCTGGCTTCTGGAGCCAGCATAGTGCTTCACGTCCAAAAACTGCCACAACACCCATGCACACAGCACCATGCTCTCTCTGGCAACCAGGTCATAGCAGCCCTGGGTGGAGTAAACCTGGGAGAACACGGCCGTCTTCTCTCCCTTCTTCCCCTTTTAGACTTGAAGCCCCCTGCTGCCTTAAACCCTAGGCCAAGCCTGGCTTGTAGAAGGCTTAGCCTATAGTATAAAAAGACTGAAAAATACAGCCAGTAATGCACAACCAAAAGAGGATAAAACTGATGAATGGGATGTTCTAAAAGATTAAATTCCTGTGCACACTAAAAACTTTCATGAATACGGTGAAAATAAAACCTACTAACTGGGGAAAACATTTGGCAATATCATCTCAGAAAAAAGTCATAACAAACTCTACAGAATACTACAGGGCCTCGACAAGAAAAAGACTGATAGCACAGTTACAAAATGGACAAAAGACACAGAAAAACTTTTCAGATATTCAGATGGCAAACAGACTCATGAAGAAATGTTCAAATAAAAACCCAAAGAGATCTACAACCAGGAGAAGATAAAATAGATGAATGAGACCTTTTAAGAATCAAATCCCTATGCACATCCAAAAACTTCTCCAACAGGGTAAAAAGGGAAACCACAGACTGGGAAAAAGTATTTGGCAATGACAGGTCAGACAAGGGACTTATATCTAAAATTTATGATATACTTGAGCACCACAAAAAGATAAAGGTAAATAACCCAATTGAAAAATGGGCACAGGATATGAACAGACACTTTACCAAAGAAGATGTTCTGATAGCCAACAAGCACATGAAGAAATGTTCCAAATACCTTTTTTCTAAAAGAGATGCAAGTCAAAACAACTATGAGATATCATCTCACCCCAGTCAGAATAGCAAAATTTAACAGAACAGCAAGGAACAAATGCGGGCGAGGTTATGGAGAAACTGGAACCCTTATTCACTGTTGGTGGAAGTGTAAAAGTGGTGCAACCACTGTGGAAGGCTATGTGGTGCTTTCTCAAAAAGTTGCAAATAGAGATA
>NW_006399793.1:15974195-15985919 GCF_000299155.1 Elephantulus edwardii | reverse complement strand
CTCTTCCCAGTAGCAGTGGCAAAGTTTAGCAGGACAGTAAGCAATAAATTTTGGAGAGGATGTGGAGAGATAGGAACACTCATGCACTGTTGATGGGACTGTAAAATTGTACAACTACTCTGGAAGGCAGTTTGGGATTTCCTCAAAAAGCTGAACAAAGAAATTCCATGTGGAAAAAAAGAAAAAGAAATTCCATGTGACCCAGCTATACCACTGCAAGGAACATACCTCAAGGAAATTAAACTGAGACACAAATGGAGATTCATATGAAGCAATGTTATTTACAATCAAAAGAATGTAGAAACATCCCAAATATCCAACAGTAATCAAATGAAGTGATAATTGTGGTACATTCACACATTGAAAAGTATGTAGCACTCAGGAGTAATGATTTGAAAAATTACTACATAACTTAAGTGAGTCTGGAGAGCACTATGCTGAGTGAACTAACTCAGTCTTATAAGGACATATATTGCATAATAACATAATTGTATAAATAGAATAATAACTAGTAAAATATGTATGGGCTCCAAGGGGGGAAGGAGTGGGAGCAAACGGTGAGGGTGAGCAGAAAGGATATCACAAGTTCACACAATTTGATGGGTGAAGGGAGGAAGTAAAGAAAATGGGAAAGCTCCAGTGGAAACGTGAAAACATGGGGTAATAGTGGGCATTACCACCATTCAGTGGAGATTATAAAACCCCATGTGTGGGATTGATTGTATGAAATAAAATGTGAGTGAAACAAAGTGTGAACTGCTATGTGTACAAATTCTGTATGCAAACCAATATAAAATAAAAATTTTTAAATGTGGATCACTATTTAGTAGTGATAATATTAGACAAAAGGAAAGTTATCGAGCTTAATAACACTATGCAGATTTAAAATACAACAAATGGCATTTATTGTGATGTTTCAGAAATTGGCTCAATAGCGATCTTACATTGATATTTGCAAAGAATTTGACACAAAAATAGATTTTATAAATCTGTAAGTAATTGTGTACTTACTGAAGATGAAAATTATGTAGACAATAACCTACTGTCATGGATTGACTTAGGTCCCTTCAAAATATATGTATGTTATGATATAAAGTGAAAGCTGTGTAATGATCTCACATAGTCTGGTAAACCAAAAGATTGTAAAATCATTAGGGGTGGAATGCAACGTTCCATAATTCTACTACAGTCCTGATCTGTTTTAAAGGGAATGTCTTTAGGGTGTAGCCTGTAATGTCTATCATTTCACGTGAGGTAAAGCTGAAAGAGGTGACCAGAACTTCAACAACAGCAAAGAAACATTAGTAGTGTTTTGAATTCAGGTTATTGGTATTGGAAGTAACTCAACATTGATGAAGGTCTGGACACATCAAGATCTCCAAGGAATGTTGCGCTTATAAACACTGATGGAATTGAGGACCTTCCTCCAGAATCATCACAACAAAGGCCTTCTAGAAGTAACATCTTTACTTTGTATTTCTAGCCTCCTGAACTATCATATTCATCAAAAAATTACTAACTTTGAATAGAGGTGTTACAAGGAGCTCTGGCAGCTTAGTGGTAAGAAGTGGCTCTGAGAAACCAAAGATAGGAAGTTCAAACCCACCAGTTGCTCCTTGGAAGAAAAGTAGTTCCATAAAGATTTATGGTCTTGGAAATTCTATAATCATTTTTACTCTGTTTTATAAGGTTGCTATTACCTGGAATCTTTTTGAACGCAGGGTCTGGGGGTCCCTCCTTTTTTTTTTTAATCCTAATGGCTATTTTAGGGAGCTCTGGTGGATTAGAGTAAAGACTGCACTGCCAACCTGAAGGGATAGGGTTCAAATCCACCACCAACTCAGCAGGAGAAAGGTGGGGAATCTCCTCCCATGCAATTACACTGTCTATGAAAAACTATTGGAGTTATGGAGCTATGAGCTGGTTCCAACTAAATGGTCCATAATAACAACAACAACAATGCCTATATTAGGCAGATCTGGTGGCCTACTGAATAGGCAGGTTTGCTCCTAAAGTTAGGCACTTCAAATCTGTCAGCTGCTCCAAGAGGGAAAGGTAGGAATTACCCTCCTTTACAGTTTATAGCCACTGAAGACCTGCTGGAGGTTCAGCATGTGCTATTTCTGACTCAAAAGCACATAACAATGATAATAATAGCTATTTTAATGAAATTCTCTTTTTCATAACAATGCTTTGCCAATTTTCCCACAAAGAAAAGCATCTAAAATGTTACTATTTCATTTGGCACATTGGAAAAGGTCACTTTCTCTGAAAATAGCCTCTGAGTCTCTGGAGACATGACAAAGTAGAAGTGATGATTCTCTGCACTATATTAGGAGACTTCTTTGGTGACCCAGTGAGTAAATAATCTACCAGGCTCTCCACATGAAAAACATGAGCAATCTCCTCCCATGCAATTTATAGACTGAAAAGACACTGGAGAATCAGCTATAAGGTGGTTCTGACTACAGAACAATGGCTTTGCTTATCAATATCTTGATAAGAAAAAGAAAAGAAACTTGACTTTGTTTACAAATAAACTTAATTCCATCAAGTTGGAACCAACTCATAGCTAACTCTTTGGCAGGTTTTCAGACTGTAAATCAAAAGGGAGGAGAGATTCCTCATCTTCCTCCCACAGTGCAGCTGGTGGATTCAAACCACCTGACTATAGCAGCACAATTCTTAGTATATTAGGCAATCAGAGATCCCTGACATTTATGTTTGTTGTTGCTGTTAGGTGCCATCAAGTTGAGTACGACTCATTACAACCATATGAACAAAAGATCGGAACTCTGGTGTCTCTTTTGCCATCCTCACAATTCCTGATATACAAAAGCCCATTGTGGCAGTCACCACGTCAGTTCACCTGGTTCAGGTTCTTCCTCTCCTCTGCTGACCCTCCACCTTTCCCAGCATCATGTCCATCTCCAAGAATAGCTCATCCTAGCAACACGCCCGAAGTATGTGAGGTGAAGCCTCATCATTCTGGCCTCCAAAGAGCACTCTGGCTGCACCCTCTCCGAGACATGTGCATTTGTTCTCCATTCATGAGATGTTCAATGCTTTCCTCCGACACCACAGCTCAAAGGTGTCAATTCTTTTTCTGTAATCCTTATTCATTGTCCAGCTCTCATATGCAAAGCAAATGATTGAAAAGACAATGGTCTGAATCAGAATCAAGTTAGTGTACAAACTGACAACATTACACCTTAATAATTTGGAGAGGTCCTTAATTGCAGATTTTCCCAGTACAGTGTGTCTCTTTATTTCCTGACTGCCGGTACCAAGGGTGTTAATTGTAGATACAAGCCAGGTAAGGCTATTGACAGTTTCAATCTCCTCTTCATCCATCATGGCACTGTCTACCAGGCCAGTGATAAGAATCTTTGTTTTGTTGATATTGAGATGCAATCCATACCTAAGGCTGCATTCCTTGAGCTTCTGCAACAAATGGTTCAAGTCCTCCTCACTTTCAGCAAGCAAGATTGAGTCATCTGAATATCTTAACATTTATAAGTCTTAATATTGCTGATGTCAAATAGATCTTGGTTGAAAATAGAAGGCTGTGTACTTATGTTTTACCAACTATACAAATGCATTTGACTGTGGATAACAACAGATTGTGCCTAACATTGAGAAGAATGGGACTTTATTTATTGTGCTCATGAGAAAACTATACTTAAACCAAGAAGTCTGAACAAAGTAAGTAACACTGCCTTGTTCAAAATCATTAAAGGAGTGTATCTGAGATGTATTCTTTCTCCATACCTGTGGAGTTAATGTTCCAATATGACGTTCCTAGACATCGAGTCTGACTTGACCATAAGGATGTGAAGAAATAAGCAAATAGGGCATGTTAGCCTATCCACAAGCAGAATGACTATCTACCAGTCCGTAAGGGAATTGGCTAGTCTCACTAATTCAAGGGGACTGGTTAATCTCATCACTAAATGCAGCAATCCAGCTGCAGGAGGATTAAACCTTCCCCCACCTCCAGCAAAGAAGCAGCAAAAGAAGTTAGCATGTCCTTAGGACCTAGAACTTTTTGTTTCAGCTACAACTCTGGCAGCAGTAGCCAGAGGCATAGAGATACCTGACATGTGACAGAGCTGACTGCTACCCAACCCTCCCACCTCCCACACAGGACCACAGCTCTTTTTACAGTATCTTTTCAATCTAAGTGCCAGACAGCTCATTCAAGAAGGCTAGACCTTATGAAGAAGAATGTGGCATCAGGATTGGAGGAAGACTTAT
Organism: Elephantulus edwardii; assembly: GCF_000299155.1. Lineage (NCBI taxonomy): Eukaryota > Metazoa > Chordata > Mammalia > Macroscelidea > Macroscelididae > Elephantulus > Elephantulus edwardii. Next base: position 15,981,662 of record NW_006399793.1, on the reverse strand, counting down.
CAACAACCTGCATTATGCAGATGACATAACTTTACTCACTGAAACTGAAGAAGACTTGAGGTTCTTGCTGCAGAAAATCAAGGACTGAAGACTTCAAAATGGATTACATGTCAACAGCAATAAAACAAGAATCTTCACGACTGGGGCAATATACAGTAACATGATAGATGGAGAAAAGATTGAAGTTGCTAAAGATTTCATCTTGCTCATATCTATAATCATTCTTGACACCAGCAATCAGAAATCAAAAGATGAGTTACACTAGGAAAATCTGCTGCCAGGGACATCTCCAGAGTACTAACAAGCAACAATGTCAATATAGAGACTAAGGTGCACTTGATCCAGGCCATGGTCTTCTGAATTGCTTGCTATGCATTTGAAAGCTGGACAACAACTAAGGATAACAGAAGAAGAATCAATGTCTTTCATTTGTGGTTCTAGAGAAGATCATTGAACATATCATGGACTGACAAAAGAACAAATAGGTCTGTCCTGGAGAGGGTGAAACCAAGATACTCCTTGGAGACAAGGATTTTGAAACTCCATCTCACATACTTTTGGCATGTGGCAAGGAGCGGCCATTCTCTGGAGGATGACATCATGCTTAAAAAGGTCAGGGGAAGCACAGAAAAGGAAGATCCTGGATGAGATGGATTGACACAATAAGTGTGGCAGTGAAGCCAGGGACGTTAGAGACAGTGAGACTGGCTCAGGATAAGAGAAGGTTCAGAGCCACTGTTCATAGAGTCACTATGAGTTGTAGTCAACTCAATAGCACATAACAACAATAACATATCTTAAATTATCCTTCATACTAACACCTTTATCTTCAATTATAACCACTAAACATGCACAGGTGTGTATTAATGCTTTCATTTTTAAAGAAAATCAAACTAAGCTAGATTTAAAGGAAACCACTTGCAAGGGGAAAGCTGGGAACTAGAAATCTGAACCAGTGTTTCTGCCTCTCAGGTTCTCTCTCTCTCTCTCTCTCTCTCTCCCTCTATCTTTTTGCCTCAAAGGGTAGTCAATAAATGTCTTAAATACTGATGTACCTTGTGTGATTCAGTTTCTTCTTCATTACTAACTGAAAGATTCATAGTTCAAATCCACCCAATGATACTGAAAAATAAAGACTTGAAATTCAGCTTCCTAAGAAGGTAAGTCATCACTGTACCTCATTAGGATGATGTTAGTTTTTTATATGCTGTCAAGTCAGAACTGACTCATAGCTGACCCTGCAGCAGGTTTTCAGAGGCTGTAAGTCATACAGAAGGAGATTGTCCATCCTTCTCCCATAGTGCAGCTGATAGATTTGAAATTCCTGACTTTGGGATGACAATGCAGCTTCTTATCACTAGGTCACAAGAGCTCCTTATTTTATGACAGCTATATATGATCATGATCATTAAATCTGGAAGAGAAACACATTCTCGAGCCCTGACAAATTTTGTTTTTGTTTTTTAAAAGAATTCAACTGGTAAATGCATTTTTAAGGACATAAGTATTTCCACCCTCCAGTGGGTCAGCACCTTCTGTAGAGTCATCATCAGGTAAACGAACAAGAGTGTAACATATTCCTGGTTGGTTGTAAGTGAGGCTAGGGGAAGGGATACAATACAACATTTCATAAAAATCTGATAGTTCAACCTGTACTATCACCTTCTTGAGCAATTGGTCATTGTTAGTATTGGTACAAGTAATTTTTTTTTTATGTCACAATCTGCAGTTCTTAATTTATTGATTCACTCTTTTACTTTTTTTAATATTATACGGTTTATTTACACAATCCAAATACATTTTCCAGAACAGATCCTTCCAATGTTCCTAACCCTCCCCATTCATCAAACTGTTCAACCCCATGATTAATCTCACCCTCCCTCTAAACATCCTCATCCCTCTGTTTCCACACACCCCCACCTTAGATCCTCATACTCATTCTATAATAATGGTTTTATAAAATTTTTGTCCTTCTGGGACTGAATTACTTTATACAGCATAATATTTGGCAGTCCCTCCCAAGTTAGATAATAATTTACAAAATCATTGCTACTGCATGTTGCATAGTATTTCATTGTGTGAATGTATTTTAATTACTCAATCCATTTGATTGTGGTTGGACATCTGGGCTGTTTCCAGGTTCTTTCAATGATGAATAATGCTGCCATGAACATTGGTGTACAAGTCTCCATTTGTGCCTCAGTTCTTATTTACTCAGGGTATATTCCAAGTAGTGGAATAACTGGGTCATATGGAATTTCTATGTCCAGCTTTTTGAAGAAGTGCCAAACTGCCTTCCAGAATAGTTGTACCATTTTACAATCCCACCAAGAATTTACAAGAGTTCTTTCCTCAAGAACTGTATAAAAAGAATATATGATTAAATATTATTGGTATGACAAGAGTCCAGAATAAGAGATGCATAGTAAAGGGGGGGGGGAAGGCGGGCAGGGAACCATATAAAAATGAAAGAACTTTTTTCCAAAGGAAAAAGTGAACTGGGGTAGGGGGAAGAGGGGCAAGGAGGGAAATGTGCAACAGTGAATGCATGGAAACCCAACTTTTTTATAAGCTTATAATAAAATCACAATTTTTTAAAAAAATAGTTCCTTTCTCACCACATACTCTCCAACATTTATTACTCACTTCCCTGTTAAACTTTGCCACTCTTACTGGAGTGTGATGGTATCTCATTGTGGTTTTTATTTGCATCTCTCTTATTGCCAGTGATTTGAAGCATTTCTTCATGTGTCTGTTTTCCATTCCACTGTGAAAATTCTTTCCATGTCTTTTGGCCACTTTCTAATTGTCTTATCAGCCTTTTTCTTGTGGAGGCCCAGGAGTATTCTGTAAACTTTCATTATGAGACTCCTGTCTGAGTTGATATTACCAAATGTTTATTTCCAGTTGGTAGGTTTTCTTTTCCCTCTGTTGAAAAAAGTTTTTGCTGCACACGTGGATTTAATCTTTAGAAAGTCCCATTCATCAGTTTTATCTCTTCAGATTGTACATTTCTGGCTGTATTTGGCAATCTCTTTATACCTTGGATTAGTGCTTCTAAGCTTCATCGCAGTTTGTCTCTTATGAGCTTTATGGTCTTGGGTTTCACTCCCGGGTCTCTGATCTACTTTGAGTTGATTTTTGTGTATGGTATGAGAGGTGTTTCAGCTTTCTTCTGGTGGAAGTCCAGTTTTGCCAGCATCATTTGTTGAATAGGCTGCCATTTTCCCATTTGACAGCTTTGATTTCCTTGTCAAAATATCAGTTGACTCAAGATAGCTGGGTCTATTTCTGGGTTCTCAATTCTGTTCCATTGGCCTATGTATCTGTCATCATACCAGGTACTAGTATTGTTAACTCATTTCTGCAGTATATTGGAAGTAGAAATAATCCTAGTATAGTCTAAAGATCATAGACTCTATCTCTCCTCCACTATAAAATATCAAAATATTTAAAAGGAAAATTCAAATATTTCCTGTACTCACAGGTATTTCAGATAAGAAAACCTTGTAAAGTGTAATTGTATTCTCAGGTGCAAGGGGTCATGATGAGTCAATTTCAACTCAATAGCAATGACCAAAGAATATTAAAGAATAACTCAAATGAAGTGTGTGTCTCAGATGCATTTTGGCTTCAATGGTAATTCTTGAATGTTCTGGCCACAACTCTTCAGGTTGGCTTCTGGTTGACCTTGATATCTCCTTGTATTCACACCGTGGCATTCAATACATTGTATTGAGACTGGTCTGTAGGACCAATAAAATACAGCAGAAGTAAAGGCTTTGAAGGCATAATCCCTTGGTCTGGAGAAAATCAGCTACCATGTGGCATGGACCAATGAACAGGACTACAGAGAGGCTCATGGGGTGAAGAAATGCCCACAGTTCTGGGAATGAAAATCCTCAAATTACACAGCCACAGTTTGTGTCTTGACCACAACCTCAAGATATCTAGCTAATTCAGGACACAAAACTGGTGAGATAGTTTTTATTGGTTTAGACACTAAGCATTATAGCAATCTGTTACACATCAACATATAACCAACATAGATTTCTATCATAAGGATGAGAGGGAAAAAAACTAAGTAAAACAAAACATTCCCTTGTGTGTATTTTGATCTATGTTATTACAGATCACTTAAGGCAAAAAAAATTTTTTTTGTTCTACTTAAAGATTTGGGGTTTTTTTATGTGTCAAAGACGAGCTGAAAACAGTGCAAAAATAACAGGGTGATGCCACTTCAACTACAAAACAAGGAAAGGGATCTACAAGAAATTGATGTTTGAATCAGTATAACTGAAAAATGAATCGTCTACCAAGTGTGTTGAAGTAATGTCTTTGTAAATTCAACTCAGGGCTCTGCCAAATTCTGACATGCAGTCTCAGATGAAAACTTCCTTCTGAAGGCTAATGATAAAACACATGTTTGCTCTTTTGTCTATGAAACAGAAACAAAAAGCATATGCTAATTACAGAGAGAATACCTGGAGAAGACAGACTGAATAAATTTTCTTCAGGTTCTAGTGCACAGTTTCAACTAACAAATGCAACTCCGAACTACCTCATTAGTCTAGGCTAAGAAATTTAGAGGAGAGCTACCTGGCCAACTGACCAGAAAATATCCATATTTCTTCACATCCTCAAGAAAGATGATCCAGTAGAATGTGCAAATTATCAAATTATCATTAATATAATATGCAAACAATATATTGCTAAAGGTCATCCAAATAACAGAACAGTACATTGGCAGAACATTACATTGTTAGTTCACGCATTGTTTAGAAGTGGTCACAGCACCAAGAATGTCATTGCTAATTTAAGATGGATCCTAGCTTAAAGTGGAGAATATCAGAAGACTGTCTTTGGTCAGAGAAAAAGTAATAGACCCTCAACTATATGGATTGACATAGTGACTGCAGCAATGGACTCAAGTGTGTCAGTGATGATGAGGATGGCATAGTATAGGACCAGGGTTCAGATTTGTTGTTCAAAGAGTTGCTATTAATCACACTTGACTTGCTGGCATCTAACAACAACAGGAGTCGTCATCAACTCAACAGCACCAAAATACAATAACATAAAATATTTCTAAGAAATTGGAATCTAAGTGGAAATATAACAAGCAAGTCAAAGTTCATAATAAATAAGTTTGCAGTGTGTTATCAAGCAAAATCCCAAACTTCTTGACTTGAGTGCTTCCTGCAGAAGATCAAGGACTACAGCCTCAATATAGATTACATCTTATAGATTACCTCCATATATATTATATTACCTCAATATACTAATTACACAATATACTAATTAAAAGAGCAATATAATAATATATACTATATTACCACAATATAGATTACCTCCAGGAAAATAAAGGTCTCACCACTAGACCAATAAGTAACATCATAATAAATAAAGAAAGGATTGAAGTTGTCAATTATTTCATCTTGCTTGGATCAACCACCAATCAATACTCTTGGTATTTGCAGTTAAAAGATCAAGACGACATTTTGCATTAGGAAAGTCTGTTGTCAGGAACCTCTCCAAAATATTGAACAACAAAGCTATCAGTTTGAAAACTATGGTGCACCTGACTGAGACCATGATCTTTTCAATAATTTGCTACACATCTGAGAACTAGACATTAAATAAGGATGACAAAAGAATTTATGCTTTTGAGTGTGGTTTTGGAAAAGCATACCGAATATCCTATAGACTATCGAATCAACAGATATGTCTTGGGAAAGTGCAGCCAGAGTGCTCCTCGGGGAAAAAGACAGCAAAGTTTCTTCTCTTATACTTTGAACATGTTGTTAGAATAGGCTGTTCTTTGGAGAGAAACGCCATGCTTACAAAGATGGAAGGCCTGCAGAAGTGATGAAGACCATCAATCAGATGGATTGACATGGTGATGGTAGCAATGGGCTCAAGCATATTGGAGATGAAGAGGAGAGCACAGGATAGGACACAGCTCAAATCTGTACTTTATAGGTCACTAAGGGTCATACTGGATTCAACGGTACCTAACAACTATTCCCTTCAAGTCAAGTATGACTCTAGGCAACATCATGTGTTCCAGTGTATAACACGTCTAACTTTAAACCAAAGTAAGTAGTCTGACTCCCAAGTCTTTCTTCTCAGGTGTCACTAAATGGATTAGGAACTGATAACCATCCAGCTAGTAACCAAACAAAACTATTGGTGGTGCATCCCAGAGCCCTAACAGGATAGTAATTATTATTAAGGTAACTCATTTGTCCTTTCTATTTTGCAAAGTATTTTGTGTATATCTGGAGAACTCTACAAGTCTGTTATTGTTGTTGTTATGTGCCATCAAGTCGCTCACAACTTATAGTGACCCTACGTACAACGTCCCTAAACTCTGCTCTGTCCTGTGCCAATCGCACTGTCTCTGACACTCCCAGCCAGATTACCCCAGTCCCTGAATCAATCCACCTCATAGAGGGCCTATCCCTCCACCCTACCAAGCATGTTGTCCCTCTCCACGAACTGGTCCCTCCTTACAACATGTCCAAAATATATTAGATCGAGCCTCAGAATCCTTGCCTACAAGGAGCTGCCCAGCTTAACCCTTTCCAGGATGAATCTGTTTTCCTAGCAGTCTATGGTACCCTCAATACTCTTGTCCAACACCACAGCTCAAAGGCATCAATTCTTCTTCTATCCTCCTTAATCATTTTCCAACTCTCTGATGCAGAATTGATAGCAAAGACCACGGCCTGTGTCAGATGCACCTTAGTCTCCAGAGAGATACCATTGCTCTTCAGTACTTTGGAGAGGTCCCTAACAGCAGACTTTCCCATAGCAATACGCCTTTTCATTTCCTGGCTACTGGTGCCAAGAATGTTGAATGTGGAGACAAGCAAACTAAAGTTGTTAACAATCTCAATCTCTTCACCATCCATCCTGATGCTGCCAACTGGTCCAGTGGTGAGAATCTTTGTCTTCTTGACATTGAACCTCAATCCATATTGGAGGCTGCAGTCCTTAACCCTCTGGAGCAAACGCTTCAGGTCCTCCTCAGTTTCAGCAAGCAGGGTTGTGCCATCTGCATAATGCAGATGGTTGATAGATCTTCCACCAAACTTGAACCTACCTTTCTCCTCATAGAGCCCAGCCTCCTGGATAATCTGTTCTGCATACAGGTTGAAAAGGTGTGGAGAAAAGACATATCCCTGGAGTACGCCCTATGGGAACAAATATAGATCTCTTCCAGTCAGTTGGCCAAGTGGTTGTTCTCCAGATTTCTTGGCAAAACCTGGTGAGCACATCCAGGGCATTATCTGTTAGCTGAAATATGTCAATTGGTATACCATCTATTCCTGGGGCCATATTTTTTACCATTTCCTTCAAAGCAGCGTGAACTTCTTCCTTCATCACCATAGGCTCTTGCTCATATGTTGTTTCATGAAATTCTTCTGTGTCTGCCAATTCCTTTCGATACAGTGACTCAGT
>NW_006399793.1:15953662-15973490 GCF_000299155.1 Elephantulus edwardii | reverse complement strand
GTCATTGATTGTGCAAAATTCAATCATTCTCTCTCCAGCTCCATTTCTGTCACCGAATCCATGTTTTCCAACTACTGAATCTTCTTCTCTGTTCCCAACTTTTGCATTCCAGTCCCCCATTATTATCAATGCATCTTGATTGCATGTTCGATCGATCTCTGACTGTAAAAGTTGGTAATGAGATACTACAAGTCTAGGTTATAGAAAATTGCACTGCTAACCCAACAGTTGAATCTCTCTGGCAGTTCAAATCAATGTGTGGCCCCATGGGATAAAGATGGGGCATCTCCTGCTACGTAATTTATAGGCTCCAAAAACCCACTGAAGGGGAAACTATGAGTCAGTTCCAATTCTAAAGCATTGAGTTTTAGTTGCGTTTTTGTTTCGGTTTTGGGTGGAGAATTTTTTTGTAGTTTATCAAATCAATATAGTATAATATGTCAATCCATAACTTGCAAACCAGAAATATAGGCAGATAAGATTAAGGCAATTTTATTGTTGTTTTTGGTAAGCATTAGGACTACTGTTGTTGGGTACCTTTTGGTTTGGTTTTATGTACAACAGAATGAAATAGTCTCCTGTCTTATTTATCTGCCTGATCATTACTATGTTTGAGTCTTTCTTTTTTTTTTTTTTTTTTGTAGTCTCTGTGTCAATACATCTGATTAGGGTTTACCTCTTTTTCCCTGACCCTACCAAGCTGCTGTCATTTTTCAAAGACTAGTCCCTCCTAACAACACGACCATAGTATGTGAGATGAAATCTCACCACCTTCGCTTCTAATCTGGCTATGTTCCTTCTAAGATTGATTTGTTCCGTCTTCAAGTAGTTCATGGTGTTTATAGTTGTCTTTCTCAATATCATAATTCAAGCCTATTCTTTTTATTTAGTTTTCATTATTCATTGTCACAACTACATGTTGTATTTATGTGTCATCGAGTTGCCTGTGACTCATAGTGACCATATGTTCAACAGCCCTAAACCCTGCTCTGTCCTCTGCCAATCTGATACCCCTACCCCCATTACATCAGTTACTGAATAGATCCATCTCATCAAGGGTCTTCCTCTCTTGCTCCACCCTCCCAAGTATGACGTCCCTCTCCAAGGACGGATCCCACCTTGCAACAAGTCCAAAGTATGTCAGAAGAAGCTTCAGAATCCTTGCCTCCAAGGAACAGCCTGGCTTCACCCTCTCCAGGATGAACTTGCTTGTTCTCTTAGCAGACAAGAGTATGTTCAATGCTCTTCTCCAGCACCACAGCTCAAAGGACTCAATTCTCCTTCTATCATATCTTGTCATTGTCCAGTTTTCTGATGCATAATTGCAAAGACCATAACCTGTATCAGGTGCACTTTAGTCTCCAGACTGATATCGTTGCTCTTCAGCTCTGAAGAGGTCTCTGATAGCAGACTTTCCCAATGAAATCTGTCTTTTAATTTTCTGGCTGATGGTAACAAGAGTGTTGATTGTAGAGCCAAGCAAACTGAAGCTGTCAACAATCTCAATCTCTTCATCATCTATCATGTTGCTGTCAAGCTTCTTAGTGATGAGAATCTTTGTTTTCTCAATGTTGAGCTTCAATTCATATTGAAGGCTACAGTCCTTGACCTTCTGTACAAGCGCTTCAGATCCTCATCAGTTTCAGCAAGCAGATTTGTGTCGTTTGCATGCCAGGTTGTTGATGAGTCTACCTCCAATCCTGATGCCTCATTTCTCCTTATAGAGCCCAGCCTCCTGGCTAATCTGTTCTGCATAAAGATTGAAAAGATATGGAGATAGGACACATCAGTGGCACATACCCTTCCTAATTTTGAACCACACGTGTTTGGAAGTAGGAGTGGCATTCACTTCCTAAATAACATGCCTCTGGAAACTATATGAACTTTGATAAATGTCGAAAGTTGTAGAGGGGCTTTAGGCCTTTTGTTCATAGGATTGCTATGAGTCATGTTCTACTTGAATACAATCAATAAAAAGAACAACAGTGGTTCCTTGTTCTGTTCTGACAACTGAATTCTGGTCAAAGTATAGGTTTCACATGAGTACAATCAATCAAGTGTTCTGAGATTCCCATTCTTCTAAGAGTCAGCCAAAATTTGCTGTGATCTATGCACTCAAATGCCCAACCTGTTCTGAATAAATTTGCACAAAACAAGGCTCTAGGAAAGGATGGCATACCAATTGGCATATTTCAACAAACAGATGCTGCCCTGGCTATGCTCACTCAGTTGTGCAAGAAATCTGGAGGATAACCACCTGGCCAACTGACTGGAAGAGATCTATAGTTGTCCCATTCGAAAGAAAAGTAACCCAACAAAGTGAGGAAATTATCAGACAATATCACTGATATCACATGCAAGCAGGATTCTGCTGAAAGTTTATCCAAAAACAACTGGAATAGCACATCACCAGAGAACTTCCAGAAGTGCAGGCAGGGTTTAAAAGAGTCCATGATACTAGGGATATTATAGCTAATGTCAGATGGATCTTGGCTGAAAGCAGAGGGTATCAGAGGACTGTCTATCTGTGTTTCATTGACAATGCAAAGGCATTGACAACTACATGAGGCAACTAAAAATGTTGCAGTTTGAGTCAGATGCACTTTAGTCTTCAAAGCGTTATTTTTGCTTTTTAGCACTTAAAGAGATAGTTTGAAGAAAATTTACCTAATACCCTAAATGTGGCATCTCTCGGGTTGTTCAAATCCACCAGTGGCTCCGCTGGAGAAAGATGAGCAATCCCCTCCCTTTCAGTTCATAGCCTCTGAAACCCTGCTAGAGGGTCAGTTGTGAGCTGATTCTGACTCAAGTCAATGAGTAGGAGTAGAGTAGTAATTTCCATGAGTATTGATTTTCTATCCAAGTAAAATTAAAACCTTGACAATTTCAGTCTTTTCTCTGTTTATTATTTACTCATTAGCCCCATTGTGAGGATTTTTGTCTTCCTTATGTTGAAGTATTCTAAAATTCCCATTAAAGATTATTGTTTAAAAACAACTTCCTCCCACATTCTCATCCTTAGGCATCTGGTGCTGTCAGTTCTTTCCTCCCACTCTAAATATTTTGAAGGAAACAGAAGTAGAGTTGCCTGTTATCTATTTTTATAACCTAACTCCACGATTCTTATCCTAGCAGTCATGAACCTAAATGAGGCTGAGTAAGCAAAATACAAACATGATTGACACAATACATGGACAAGAAACTGGAAGAGGCTCAAACCTAATTCAGATGAGCAGGTAGAATTAGGGATATCATTGTTAATATCGGATATATGTTTACTGAATTCAGAGAATAATAGAAAGATGTTTACCTTTATTTTTTCAGCTCCACAAAATTATTGCTTTGTTTGGAACATAAAAATGTATGGGTTACATGAAATCATAAATTACCTTAAATTATAGATTATATTCCAGGCCACTTAATTGTCTTCATGTAGAACCTGTATACAAATTAAGAAGCAGTAATCCATTTAGAACAAAGGGATATTGGTGGCTTAAAATTGGAAAAGGTGTGTGACAAGTTTGTATTATTTCACCTCATTGATTCAATCTGTATACTGAGTAAATAATCTGATAAACTCGTTTACATGAAAAAGAAACACCTTACAATATCAAGATTAGAGGAAGATTCATTTAAAAAATACAATGAACAGATGACAAACATTACTTAATGGAAGATGAAGATGGCTTGAAGCACTTATTCTTGAAAGAAAACGACTAGAGCCTTCACTGTGGATTATGTCTGAACATAGAAAAACCTACACAACAAAATCAACAAGCAATAAAATAATAAATGATGAAAAAAATTAGGTTACTAGAGATTTCATTCTTCTTGGATAAATCGCCAGTCAAAAAAAAAAAAAATCAGATGACACAGGGAAATCTTCTATAAAAGAACTCTTTTAAAATAGATTTTAGTATTAAAAAGCAATAGCTCTTTTATAACTCAGGTGTATATAATTCAGGTTATGGTCTCTTCAATCGCTTCATATGCATGTGAAAGGCAGACAGTTTCAAAAGAAGACAGAAGAGTTCATATACTTGTAATTGCAATATTGCAGAAAAACATTGAATATACTATAGACTAACAAAAGAATGAGCAAATCCATCTTGGAAGAAGAACAACCTTAGAATAGAGAATGTTGTTCAGTTAGGAAGGACCTGTAACTGACTCTCCAGCAGATATTCATAGGCAGTAAGACATTTGGGAGGAAATTGTCCATCTTTCTACTGCAATGAACCATCAAGTGAGAACCAACTCACAGCTGACCCTACAAAAGGACAGGCAATCACAAGAGAAGAAAGCATTTCTCTTTCTCTTGTGGAGCAGCTGGCAGGTTTGTGCCTTTGGGTTGACAGTGCAACTCCTTACTACTAAGCTATCAGATAGTGAGGCTTACTTTGAAAATCATAAAGAAGGATGATTAGTACAAAAAGATATTGTGTTTGGTAAAGAATGGGTCAGTATAAAAAGAAGAAAATCTTCCAGTAAACAGATTGATATAGTGACTGTAGCAATGGGTTTAAATATACCAAAGATTGTGAGGATGGTGTAGGACCAAGAATTGTTCATTTTACATATATACGTGTGTATGTATATGTGTATGTATATGTACCCACATTGATTTGCTCACATAGTTCTTACACATTGTGCTCAAACTATTCTTTGTTCATATAGTCATTCCCATGCATTAGGTTTTTTTTTTTAAATCAATCACCATTGGACTTGAAAAGCAATGTTTATTTTATACATAAGGTCTCCATGAATTGGAGCCAATTTGACAACAACTAACAAAAAAATTAAGGGTTTTTTCCAATTCTTCCTTTAACTAATGGACTTAACTTTTTACAATATGTGAAACCAATTGTATTATCAATGTGAACTTCATTTTCTCTTCTGGTAACAACAAAAAATTAAATCACACCCTACCCATTTCTTCCCAGTATTCTTGCTCTCAATAGTCCTTCTAATGCCATCTGAACTTTATTCTTGGCAAATATTGCCCTTTTGATGCTATGTAGTTGGTTGTTCTAAGGAGTGAATGCCTCCCTGATATTACCATTTATTTTTATAGGCTTATTTCTTATTTTCTATATAAGATATTTCTTATTTTCTTAGTATAAAATATTATATCTTATTTGGCTGAATTATAAGCCATGTGGATGAGTTTTGTTCAAAGTTCTATGGGCAACTTAGTGAATCTCACGGGTTCCACCAGTCTTTGTCACACTAGTAAGCTTTCCCAGGTCTAGAAATTGTGTGTTTATTTGAGTTCAGCTCTGGTAGAACAGTCCTTAGGTAGTCGTGTGGCTATTCCAAGGGCTGAGCCTCTTAGGCAGCTTGGATCCACCAATGGCTCTGCAAGAGAAAGACAGAAAAATCAACCATGCCATTTTCAACCTCAAGAACACAATGGAGGATCTGCTATGAGTTGGTCACAACTCAATGGCAATAAAATGTGTTTTTTGTTTTGTTTTGCTTTGGTTTTCTTAATTTGTGTGCAAAGAATGCTTCATGTTCTTGTAATTGGCAATCTCGTTATTGTCGCAAACATATAGACTATCTTTTAGATTACTGGTGAAATATTGAATGACAATAACAAAATAATTGGTTTCTAGAATGATTGTATAAAACTATTATAACTTTATTATCTGAAATAATTTTAAATGAAATAAAATATTTTTAAATGGGAGTGAAAAGAGTTGTATTCTCTCTCCATACCTGTTCAATATCTATGGTCAACAAATTATCTGAGAAGCTGGATTATATAAATTGGAGTGTGGAATCAGGATTGGAGGGAGGCTCATCAATAACCTGCATTACACAGATGACACAATTTTGCCTGCTGAAGTGAGGCGAACTAGAAGCACTTGTTGAAGATCAAGGAATGTAAACATTGGTATGGACTGTGTCTCTCAATGTCAAGGAAACAAAGATTCTTACCACTGGACCAATAGACAGTGTCATGATGGATGTAAAGGAGATTGAAACTGTCACAAGCCTTATCTTGTTTGGACCATAATTAATACCCTTGGTAGCAGTAGTCAAGAAATAAGGAGATGCATTGCAATTAAAAAAAATTGCAGTTAGGAACCTCTCCAGAGTCTGATTCAGGCCGTAGTCTTTCCAATCACTTGCTATGTATGTGAGAGCTGGAGAATTAATAAGGATGAGACAAAAAGAATTGACACCTGGAGCTGTGGTGTTGGATAAGAGGACTGGACACCCCATGCATGGCAAAAAGAATGAACAAATATGTCTTGGAGAGTGTTCTTTGGAGGCAAGAACGGTGAGGCTCCGCCTCACATACTTTGAGCATGTGACTAGGAGGAGCTATTCCATGGAGAGGAACATGATGTTCAGAAGGGTGAAAGTTCGGCGACGAAGAGGAAAACTCTCAACCAAGTAGACTTACATGGTGATTGCTGCAAAGGGCTCTTATGTATTAGAAAGTTAATAGGGTTGTTATGAGTCATACTCAACTCAATGGTACCTAAACCAACTACGGTTAAAGAGCATTATGCTGAATGAATTAACTTAGTCCCACAAGGACAAATACTGTATAAAACTGTTATTTCAGAATGGTATGAGGAGCCATGGTTGGGGAGGAGGGTGGAAGCTGAGGGGTGAAGATGTGCTGGGGGAGGATTAATCATGAGGTCATACAATTTGATGGGTTGGGAGTGATGGAAAAGGGAATGATCTGATGTGGAAAACAATATATTTGAGTATTATAAATAAACTATTATAAAAAATTCTACATCTACTAAACATTTAGAGAAGATCTATCACCAATTCTACTTAAAGTATTTCAAAATACAGAAAAAGAAGAAACACTCCCAGAGTCATTCTATGAAGCAAGCATAACCTTAATACCAAAAACAGGCAAAGATATTACAAAGAAAGAAAACTACAGTTCAATTTCTTTCATGAATATAGATGCAAAAATCCTTAATAAAATCCTAGCCAATAGAATCCAATGCTGTTGTTGTTGATTGTCTTTGAATTAAGCACAACTCATAGCAACCCTATGAACAAAAGGCTTGAAGACTTTCTATAACTATCAACATTTATCAAAATTCATAGAGTTTCTGGAAGCATGCTGTTTAGGAAGAGGATGCCACTCCTGCTTCCAATGGCAAATAAAAAATACATCATCATGACCAAGTAGGATTCATAGCAGTCATGCAAGGATGGTTCAAAATAAGAAAAACAATAAACATAATTCACCACATTAATTAAGCAAATAATAAGGACCATATGATCTTAGCAATTGATGCAGAAAAGGCATTTGATACAATCCAACACCCCTTTCTGATCAAGACACTCAGCATACTTGGAATAGAAGGTCATTTCCTCAGCATAGGGAAAAGTATACATGCAAAACCAAGAGCAAATATCATTCTCAATGGAAAAAGCCTAAAAGCATTTTCCTTGCAAACAAGGACTTGACAAGGATGCCCACTATCCTCACTTCTATTCAATATTGTATTGGAAGTGCTTGCTAGGGCAATACAACAAGAGAAGGGTACAAATGGCATCCAGATCAGCAAAGAAATTCTTCAACCATCCCTATATGCAGATGATAGGAGAGTGTACACAGAAAACCCCTAGGACTCAAGAACAACGTCAAAAAAAACCAAAATAAGAAAACTGTTAGAGCTAGTAGACAAATTTAGTAGAGAAATGAGATATAAGATCTATATCTAAAAATCAGTGGAATTCCTCCACAGTAACAAGAACTCAGGAGAAGGAAACCAAGAAAGCAATACCATTTACAATAGCCAACCACAAACTGAGATACTTGGGAGTGAACCTAACTGGAGACACAAAAGACCTGTTCAAAGAAAACCACAGAACATTTCTGTAAACCACAAGAAAAGACCTAAATAAATGGAAATATGTGTCCTGTTCATGGATAGGAAGACTCAATATTGTGAAAAGGGCATTCCTAACTAAAGCAATCTACATGTTTAATGAATCCCTATACAGATGCCAACTTCATTTTTCAAAGAAATGGAAAGGGAAATTATCAAGTTTATTTGGAGAGGAAAGAGACCCCGAATAAGCAAAACACTTCAGTGTTTCCTCAAAAAGCTGAACAGAAATTCCATATGACCCAGTTATTTCATTGCTTAGAATATATCCTGAGCAAATTAGAACTGAGGCACAAATGGAAAATTGCACATCAGTGGTCATAGCACCATTATTCACCATCACAAGAACACGGAAACAGCCCAAATGTCCATTGAGAAATCATGGTACATTCACTTGATGGAATACTATACATCACAGAGGAGCAATTCTTTTTAAAATTACTACCTAACTTGAGAGGGACTGGAGAGTGCTATGCTAAGTATACTAACCCAGTAGCAAAATGAAAAATACTGTATAAGTCCATTACTGTAGAAATAGAAAGATAACTAGTAAAACATGTATAAGTATACAAAGGAGGGAGAGTATGAACAGAGGGATAAGGATAGTCACACAATTTGATGGGTGGAGCGAGGAGTGGGTAAAGGAAATGGGAAAGGTCCAAGGTGAAAAAAAAGTATATGAATTTTGTAAGTAAACTAGTATAAAATAAAAATTTTATTTAAAAAATTTTTAAATAAAAATGCTACTATATTAAAGCAATGCAAAAATCAAACTATCTTTTATTAGAAATGTTCTCACACTGTTTAAAGAATGTAGTGCTCCCATTTGTTAAGATCCAGAAAAATTGTCTACAGAAATTCTTCTCCAATTAGCTGAGTTCCAACCATTATTTTCAGTATTTTTATTGTGGACATTTCAGAGTTGCTTTTGTTCTTCCAGGTTATGGACTTCTTTTTCATGTTCATTGTACTAATTAGTAATTAAGCCTTCCTTTCATAAAGTATATACAAAGTTGCAGTATTTATTTTGGATTTTGTTTTTTTAATTGAACTCAATGCAGATATGGATTTGATAAAATAATTTTCTTGTTAATTTTTACTCTATTGATTAATAGCTAAATCTTGATTAAATAAGTTTTAAAATCCTCTTATTTATGAAGGTCATGCACAAGATTGTTATGAGTTAAAATTGGCAGGAAGACAATGGATTTGGTTATTATATTTTTCAACAGAAGTATACCATAAGTAAGTCTCTCTCTCTCTCCTTTTGAATTCTCCATTTCTACCACAATCTTCACTACCTCTTATTCTCAAAGATATAAAATGTTAAAAAGTAAAATATTGTGTTTTAGAAAGGATAAACATTTTTATATTTTCGTGGTAATTTCCACCACTTATCTGTCAGTTTTCCATGCTGTGGTGGCCTGCTTGCTGCTGTGATACTGGAAACTATTCCATCAATATTTCAAACATCAGCAGTGTCATCCATGATGGACATGTTGCAGAGCTTCCAGACTAAGACAGACTAAGAAGCAGGACTGGCTATGCACTTCTGCAATAACATGTTGTAAAATACCTTGTGAGTAACATTGGAACATTGTAACACAGACTGATGGAAGATGAGTCTCTCTGGCTGACAGGCAAGCAAAATACGACTAGAGAAGAACTGCCGTCTCAAAATAGAGTCTACCTTAATGACGTAAATGGAGTAAAGTTTGCATCCAGTGAAGGACTTGAATTTACTGATTTGGCACCTTTCAAAATGAAACTTGTTGTGTGTCACTGAGTCAGAGCCAAACCATAGCAGACCAGCTAGCACATTTTCTGTGGTTGTAAATTGTATTTAAGGAGCCGATGGTGAATTTGAACTCCTTGCCTTTAGGTTGACAGTGTAACTCTTTACCACTAGGCCACCAAAAATCTCTCAAAATGAGGAGAAACAGCTTAAAACATTCATTAGTGACTAGAAGGTGGAGTATATGAAGTATGAATCTAAGAAAATTGGAAGTTGTCAGAAATGTAAGAGAGGCATCTCAGTGAGCTGAGATGGAATGGTATTGATCCGTTTGTTTGGCAGTCCGGCCCTTAATCTGCTGTGCCACCAGGACCTTTGTATGGACCATCTTCAGTCAGATAATCGTATCATTTACTATGCCAGAAATGGCTAAATGCAGAATGGTGTTGCAGTCAATGTCAAAAAGAAGAGTGCAAGATCTATCCAGAATTCCATCTGCATACAAGAAAAATCTCTTACTACAAATAGCATTCAAATGTGCCTTGTTATTGTTGTTATCATGTGCCATTGAGTCATCTGACTCATAGTGGCCCTATGTACAACAGCCCTACACCCTGCTCTGTCCTATTCCAGTTTCACTGTCTCTGACACACCCACCCCCATTACTCCAGGCATTGAATGAATCCATCTTTTAGAAGGTCTTCCCCCTCTGCACTGCCCCTCCACCCTCCCAAGCATGATCTCCCTCTCTAAGGACTGGTCCCTCCTTGCAACATGTCCAAAATATGTCAGACGAAGCTTCAGAATCCTTGGCTCCAAGGAGCAGCTCTCTCCAAGATTAACTTGTTCATTGTCCTACCAGTCCATGGTATAGTCAATACTCTTCTCCAGAACCACAGCTCAAAGGTATCAATTCTCCTTCTAGCCTCTCTAGTCATTGTCCAGCTCTCTGATGCATAGCAAATGATTGCAGAGACCATGGCCTGTATCAGGTGTACCTTAGTCTCCAGAGTGACACCATTGCTCTTCAGTACTTTGGAGAGGTCCCTAACAGCAGATTTTCCCATCACAATATGTTGTTTAATTCTCTAGCTGCTGTTGCCAAGAGTGTTGACTGTGGAGCCAAGCAAACTGAAGCTGTTAACAATCTCAATCTCTTCACCATCCATCCTGATGCTGCCAATCGGCCCAGTGGTGAGAATCTTTGTCTTCTTGATATTAAGCCTAAATACATATTGAAAGCTGCAGTCCTTGATCTTCTGCAGCAAGTGCTTCAGGTTCTCCTCAGTTTCAGCAAGCAGGGTTGTGTCATCTGCATAACACAGATTGTTGATGAATCTTCCACCAATCCTGATGCCACACTTCTCCTCATAAAGCCCAGCCTCCTGGATAATCTGTTCTGTGTATAGATTGAAAAGTTATGGAGACAGCGTACATCCCTGACACACCTCTTCTCGATTTTGAACCATTCAGTATTTCCTTGCTCTGTTCTGACTACTGCCTCCTGGTCCGAGTATAGGTTTTGCATTAGCCTGATCAAGTGTTCTGGGATTCCCATTCTTCGCAGAGTCAGCCACAATTTGTTGTGATCCACACATTTAGATGTCTTTGCATAATCAATGAAACACAGATAGACATTCCTTTGGTACTCCATGCTTTCAGCCAAGATCCATTTAACATTAGCTACAATATCCCTAGTACCATGACCCCTATTAAATCCAACCTGCACTTCTGGCAGTTCTCTGTTAATGTGCTTTTCCAGTCATTTTTGGATAATCTTCAGCAGAACCTTGCTTGCCAAAGATGAAAAAACTGATGATTTCTCCCTACACACTGATTTTTAATCAATCTGAAATTGATCAAAAATCCAATCAAGATTTTCTTATAATAATTAGTGACTAGAATGCAAAAACTAGAAACAAAAAGAAAGATTGGTAGTTGGAAAGAGTTACCTCAGAAAAAGAAATGAGACTCAACATCATACAATAGATTTTTAAACAATCAATGAGTTATTCATAACAAGTACTTTTCCAACAAAACATAAATGATGACTACACATACAGATCTCATCTAAGGAACTACACAGAAATCAGATTGAGTGTATCAGTGAAAAAAGATGGTATTGATAATGATATTCAGAAAAGGTCAGGAATCAACTGAGGAACAGAATGTCAATTCCTCATAAACAAGTTTAAAAGGAAGTTGAAGAAAACAAAAATGAGTTCATAAGGGCAAATTGCCTTAAATTTATTTCATCTAATTTTAAACACGTATAAAGAGTAGATTTGATACATCAAATACTAATGACTGAAAATCAGGGGAGTGGTGAGATGACATCATCTATGAAACACAGCAAAAAGTGACTAAAAAACCCAAAAAAGACCAAAATGGATACCACAGAACAGACTTTTAAACTTGGTTTTGACAATAGAGAAGATAGAATTGATAAACGTCAATAGTTGTAGAGGGGCTTCAGGCCTTTTGTTCATAGGGTCACTATGAGTGTCGTGCTTGACTCAAAGGAAATCGACAACAATATAAAAAATAAAGTAAGAGAGCTGAGCAGAAAAGTTCAAAGGATAGTTTGAGAAGACAAAGCAAATTATAATGAAATGTGCAAAGAGCTGGAGTTAGGAAATCAAAAGGGTTAGTTATTTCTGGATATGCCAAATATTTCTCAAGTTGAAAGAACTAAAGAAAAAATTCAGGCTGTGAGTTGAAATCCTGAAAGATTCTAAGGGCAAATATTGAAATGAGGGGGTGGTGGTTGTTGTTGTTCTTGTTGTTAGGTGCCATCAAGTCGAACACAACTCAGTAACACTATGAACAAAAGATCTGGACTCTGTTCTGTTTTTTGCCATCCTTATACTTCCTGACACACAAGAGCCTATTGCAGCAGTCACCGTGTCAATCCACCTGGTGGAGAGTCGCCCTCTCCTTCACCAACCCTCCACCCTTCCCAACGTCATGGTCCTCTCCAAGGAACAACACCTCCTAGTAACATGTCCAAAGTATGCCTCCAAAGAACACTCTAGCTGCACCCTCTCCAAGTCATGTCTGTTCATTCTCTTGGCCATCCGTGGGATGCTCAGTGGTCTTCACTAACACTACAACTCAAAGGTGTTAATTCTTTTTCTCTCATCTTTATTCATTGTCCAAGTCTCTGATACATAGCTAGTAATCAGACAGCCTATGGCCTGAATCACCTTAGTCCTCAAACTGACATCACTATTCCTCAACAATTTGAAAAGATACCTAACTACAGATTTTCCCAGTGCAATTCATCTTCTTATTTCCTGACTGCTTGTACCAAGGGTGTTACTTGCAGATCCAAACAAGATGAAGCTGTTTACAGTTTCAATATCCTCTCCCTCTATCATGACACAGTCTATTGGTCCAGTGGTAAGAATCTTTATTTTGTTGATATTGAGACATAGTCCTTACAGAAGACTGTATTCCTTGATCTTCTGCAATAAGTGTTCCAAGTCATCCTCACTTTCAGCAAGCAAAGCAGTGTCATACGCATAACACAGGTTATTGATGGGTCTCCCTCCAATCCTGATATCACACTCCTTTTTACAGAGTCCAGCTTCTTGGATAATTTGTTCAGCATACAGATTGAACAAAAGCTCAAATGTATTAATTCTCTTTCTATCATCCCTAGTCACTGTCCAGCTCTCCAATGCATAGAAGGTATTTGTGAAGACTATAGCCTGGATAAGGCGTACCTTAGGCTCCAGCCTGATGTCGTTTCTCTTCATTCCTCTGAAGAGGCCCCTGACAGCCAACTTTCCCAAAGTAATTCGTCTTTTGATTTCCTGGCTGCTGGTACCATGAGTGTTGATTATGGAGACAAGCAAACAAAGCTTTTAACAATCTCAATCTCTTCACTATCCATTCTGATGCTGCCATTTGACCCAGTGGTGAAAATCTTTGTTTTCTTGATGTTGAGCTTCAATTCATATTGTAGGAGGCAGTCCTTGACCTTCTGCAGCAAGCGCTTCAGGTTCTCCTCAGTTTCAGCAAGCAGGGTTGTGTCATCTGCATAACACAGGTTGTTAATGAATCTTCCACCAATCCTGATGACACATTCCTCCTCGTAAAGCCCAGAGTCCCAGATGATCTGTTCTGCATACAGATTGAAAAGTTATGGAGACAGAATACATCCCTGGTGGACACCCTACCCAATTTTGAACCATGCAGTGTTTCCTTGCTCTGTTTTGATACCTGCCTCATGGTCCAAGTACAGGTGTCGCATTAGCATGATCAAGTGTTCTGGGATTCCCATTCTTCTCAGAGTCAGCCACAACTTGTTGTGAGGTGACTAGGGATGATAGAAAGAGTTGATGCCTTTGAGCTGTGGTGCTGGAGAAGAGTGTTGAATATACTATGGACAGCTAGGAGAACAAACAGGTTTGACCTGGAAAGGGTGAAGCTGGAATGCTCCTTGGAGTCAAGGATTCTGAAGTTTCATCTAACATGCTTTGGGCATGTTGTAAGGAGGGAACAGGGGAGAGAGATAGTATGTTTGGGAGAGTGGAGGGACAACGTAGGAAAGGAAGATCCTCAATGAGATAGACCGATTCAGTGATTGGGGTAGTGGGAGTAGGTGTGTCAGAGACAATGAGATTGGCACAGGATAGAGCGAGGTTTAGGGCTCAAGAGCCTCAAGCCACTTGACAGCACATAACAACAACAATATAGATTGAACACATATGGAGAGAAAAAAGCATCAAAAGGTTATAGATAAAGCCAATGTACATAAATAATTAATCATTATGAAAATATTTCTGGAGTATAGCATATCATCAGGAACCAATGGTAACGAAGTTCAAGCTACAATGAAGGCTTTGTTAAAAAAAAAACCAAAAAACAAAAAAAACACAATTCCTGGAGCTGAAGAAATACCAATTGAGGAGTTTCAACAAATGGAACTAGCCTTAAAGATACTAGTTTTTGACAAGAAATTTGGAACTTAGTTATGTAGCCAATCAAAACAGGAAGAGATCCATATTTGTTCCCAGCCCTCCACCCAAAAATAAAAGTGATCCAAAAATAATGTGGAAATTATTGAACAATACAATTAATATCACACACAAGTAGAGTCTTTCTGAAGATATTCAAAAGTGGCTGGAACAATACATCAGCCAAGAACTGCCAGAAATTAAAGTTGGATTCTGAAGAGGCCAAGGTAACAGGGATATCCTTGCTGGTGTCGTATGGATTTTGGCTGAAAGCTTAGACTACAAGAAAAATGTTTGTTTTATTGACTATGCAAATCCTTTTACTTGTGTAGACAATAATACATTACCAATAACATTGAAGAAGATTATAAGAATTCCAGAATACTTAATGTCGTGTGAAACCTGAACATAGACCAGAACAAGAGATAATACTGCATGGTTTAAAATCAGGAAAGGTATATATCAAGTTGTATCCTTTCTCCATATCTATTCAATCTATATGCTGCACAAATAATTCTAAAGGCTAGAGTATATGAAGAAGAATGTGACAACAGAATTAGATAAAGACTCATCAACAACCTAGATTTAGCCGATGACACAACCTAGCTTGCAGAAAGTGAGGGCGACTTGATGCACTTACTGTAGAAAATCAAAGACTTCAGTATGGATTACACTTCAACACACAAAAAAAATACCACCCAAAATCCTCACAACTGGACCAATAAGAAGCATCACGTTGTCACTACTACTCATTGCCATGAAGTAGGAACCCACTCACTGCTGACCTTCCAGTGAGCTTTATTTTAGTTATTAGTTTTTTATTTGGGTGTGAATCATATGGGAATAGATAATTCATTCTTTTGCAGACCTGCTAATGGATTTGAATTGCAAAAGATACATGACTTTTGTGTTAGTGAAACTCTTTATGGACTATGGCACCAGCACTCCCAACATCATCAAGAATATAGCAACTCCGAACAATGAATGAGGAAGCCTAAAGAGAATGATGTCTTTGAATTATAGCTTGTTTATGTTATAAAGCATGAAAACTCTATTTGGCTTCTTGATATGATAACATATTACATGTTCACAGCTATGTTCCAATGAAAACTCCAAAATGTTATGGGGGAAAATGTACTGAAATACCCACTTTCATGGTTGGCATGTCTTTTAAGGTATCCTTAGAAATATTTTCAGAGTTAGTAAATTCTTTAGTGTGGCCTTGGAACATAATCAACTTCATGAATAAGTATATTTTCTTCAAATCAAGATATTTGAACACTGACTTACATAGAAACTAGGAAATATATTTTCTAAGATAATAACTTTTTTTTTAGTGAATTAATATTTATCCTCAGCCCACCTGGAAACTAAGAAGCTAGGAAATACAAACATTTCTGGAAAGATTCTTGACTTATTTTTTCCCAAGCTTTCACTCTACCACCATGAAATCATTTGTTTATTGTAGGATGACTTTTTTCTTGCTTCTGCTAAGAAATTGAAAAACTAGAAGAACCAAGAAAATGATGGCAATGTGTCTCTATACTTTCCCATTTATTTTGTATACAAGATATTTAGTTTGAAAGACATTTAGTTTCTGTCTCTTTAACAATTTCTCCTGAACTTTTGCAAAAAGACAGAAAAATTGGAATTTAAAAACTGGACATGATTTCACAAGCCACAAAATTACTGTTGTTAAATTGAATCAGCAGCAAATGTTTTTCAGGAGGCAGATTCCTTCTCTCCTCACTTGAGTCTTCATATTTTAAGCAATGGCATAATTACTTGGCAATTGTGAGTCAAGTTGGGGACAAATGGAGCATCTCATTCTCACGTGACTTGCAGAAATGGTTATCTTTATCGCAACCAAAACTGAACTTCTACAAATAATACTCAAGGACAGAGAATGCAAATAAGAGAAATGTGGAAAATTCACACTAATTGCTGTCCAACTCAAATGATGAAGCATTGCCTTTCCTCTTCAATCAGACCCTCACCGAGCAACACTAAGGAGTAGAATATTTTGTTAACACATAAGAAATTACTCCAGGGGTAAAAATGAAGCCCACAGACAGAAAAAAATATTTACCAACAACATATGTTATAAGGTACTATTGTTGTTATTGATTGCTGTCAAGTCGGGCACAACTCATAGTGACCCTATGAACAAAAGGCCTGAAGCTTTTCTGCAATTATTGTCATTTATCAAAGTTCATAGAGTTTCCAGAGGCATGTTGTTTAGAAAGTGGATGCTACTCCTGCTTCCTATAAGGGACTAATATAGACTATTTATCGAATATTCTATCACCTAAAAAGAAAAAAAAGGCAAACAACCCAATCACAAAATGGGCAGAACATGAAGAGATACTTCATCAAAGAATAAAATCAGATGGCTGACAAATATATGAAAAAATATTCCAAATTCCTGTTTACTAGAGAAATGCAAATCAGAACAATGAGACGTCATCTCAACCTAGCAATAATAATAAAGATCAACAGGACAACACACAAATGCTTGCAAGGTTATAAAGAGATTGGAACACTCATACGCTGATGGAGGGGATGTAAAATGATACAATCACAATGGAAGGAAGTCTGGGAGCTTCCTCAAAAAGATGGAAATAGAAATACCATTCAACTCATTCAACTCAGCTATCCTACTGGGAATACACCTCAAATAAATCAGCACTGTGAAAAATAGATATATGCACACCCATGTTTATCACAGTATAGTGCACAACAGCAAAAAAAAAAATGGAAGCAGTCCAAATGCTTGGATAGAAAAAAAGAAAAGAAAACTGTGGTACAGTCACACAATGGAATATTACATAGCACTGAAAAATAATGAACTTGTAAAGCACTACACAATATAGATGAGAATGGAAGACACAGTTCACCTGGTCTTCACTCATTAGTGTTCCAGGCCTCAAATTTGTTCCTGAGATGAATTTTAAATCTAGGTGGGATAGACCCAAGGTCAAATTTTGGTTCCTGAGGCTTTGATTTAATTTTCCTTAGCTTCACCTTGAACTTGCATATGAGTAGTTGGTGGTCTGTTCCACAATCAGCATCTGGCCTAATTTTCACAGCTGGTATTGAGCAGTTCTTTCCACACAGATATAATCAATTTGATTCCTATGCATATCATCAGGTGAAATCTATGTGTATAACCTGCATTTGTTTCCTATAAAACATATTTGCAAAGAACAAGTCGTCCATTGTGCAAAATTCTGTCGTTCTATCTCCAGCTTCATTTCTGTCACTGAATTAATGTTTTCCAAATACTGATCCTTCTCTGTTCCCAGCCTTTGCATTTACATCATCCATTATATTAATGCATAATGATTGCATGTTTGATCAATCTCTGACTGCATAAGTTGGTAGAAATCTATTTCCTCTTCTTTGGCTCTGGTTGTTGGTGCATATATATGAATGACAGTGGTATTCACTGGACTTCCTTGTATGCTTATGGATATTATCCTGTCACTCACAATAATGTATTTCAAGATGGATCTAGAAATTAATTTTTAACTATGAAAGCAACCTCAGTTTTCCTCACCTTTTCATCTCCAGCATAGTAGAGTATTTGATCATCTAACTCAAAATGCCCCATGCCAGTCCATCTCATCTCACCAGTCCTTAATATGTCAATATTTATATGTTCCATGTCTTTCTTAACAATATCCTATTTTCCTACATTCATGATTCTCACATTCCATGTTCCAGTCACTAGTGTCTGCTTACAATTGTTCCTCCTCCTTTGCGTTTCCATACTTGAGGGCTCCACCTCAGTTGCTCTATCTACTAGTCTAAGTGTGTTCTATTATACCTAGCATTTCGAAGGCCTGCTATTTCAGATGGCTCATCACAACAACAACATGAATTTGTTTTCATTTTCTCCCAATTCAATTTGAACTTGCACATGAGTAATTGATCTGTTCCTCAGTCAGCACCTAGTCTGGTTCTGACTGCTGATATTGAGCTTCTCCCATGATTCCTTCCAAAGATGTACTCTGACTGATTCTTATACAGTCCATCAGGTGAGGTCCATGTATAAAATCACCATTTGGGGTTTTTTTTAAAAAAAACAACAACAATGTACTAGAGATGAATAAATCATTAAGCATACAAAATTAGATCATTCTATTTCTCATTTCTTTCACCAAATCCATATTTTCTGACTGTCATTCCTTCTTCATTGTTTCCAACTTTCACATTCCAGTCAATGATTATCATTAACACATTTTAATCGCATGTTTGGTCAACTATGGATACAAAATTTGGTAAAAATCTTCAATTTCCTCCTCTTTGGCATTAGTTTTGGTGTATATATTTTCATAACAGTCATATTAGTAGGTTTCCCTTGCATGTCTATGAATAGTATATAGTCAGTCACAACATTGTACTTCAGGATAGAACTTGAAATTGGTTTTTTTAACTATGAAAAGCATTCTTCTTCTGTTATTCATTTCCAGAATAGTTTACTATGTAAATGTCTGATTCAAAGTGGCCAAAACCAGTTCATGTCAGCTCACTAATGCCTAGAATGTCAGTGTTCATTTGTTGCATTTCATTCTTGACAACTTCCAATATCCGTACATTTATACTATGTACATTTCACATTCCAGTTATTAAAGGATGTTAGTAGCTGTTTCTTCTCATCTTTATTGACTTTCTGTATAGGCTTTACCTCTAACAATATAGTTACCCCTGCTCCTTTATTGTTCATAGGTTTTTCAGAGTCCTGCTACTTCAGAAGTGAATGACAAATCCTGCATCTTAGACTGACAATCATATTGGACATATTGTTTGGAGAAGCTGTTTCTTGGAAAGGGACTAGATGCTTAGAAATGGGGAGGATAGGCAAAAAGAGGAAGGAATTTTAAGAGATGGATTGACACGGCATTTTGTTCAAGTATGTCAGAAATTATGAAGATGGCAAAGGAGAGGACAGAGTTTAGAACTGTCATTCATAGGATCACTATGAGTCACATAGGACTTGACAGCATCTAAAAACATCACTGAAATCTCACTATTCTCTCCTGTCCCTTCAATTTACCCATTCACTTTCTAATTTCTCCTTCCTCTCAAACCTGTCAATGCTCTTTAATTGTTTCTGTGATTATAACTTCCCTTATACTTTCCCTATCCCAAACATTTGTTCCTATCCCAAAGAAAGGCGACCCAACCGAATGTGGAAACTACAGAACAATTTCACTGATTTCACATGCAAGCAAGATTTTACTGAAGAT
>NW_006399793.1:15947916-15952454 GCF_000299155.1 Elephantulus edwardii | reverse complement strand
TTTCCTTCTGCACTCATCCTTCTCTTATTAGATCAGTTATGCATATTCTGTTCTAGATTGCTAGTTGCAGTACACATACTTCTGATTGTCTATTTCAGGTTGATCTTTATCCCCCCTGATCCATTACTGTGTTCATTCTCTGTCCGTTGTATTCCTGCTCTCCCTGACCCTTGATCAATAACCATCATATTTTTATAACAGTTGTCATACAAAGTATTTGTCCATTTGTGATTGAAATAGTTCACTCAGCATAATGTCCTCTAGACTTGTGTACATTGTGGAGTCTTTCACAAGTTCATTCTTTTCCAGTGCTCTGTAATATCTCATTGTGTGAATGTACCACAATTTTTAATCCATTTATTTATAGATGAGTACTTAGATTGCTCCCATCTCATTGTTATTGTGAATAATGCTACAATAATTGGATATTCCTAGTAATGGAATAGCTGGATCAGTACTATTTTCTAATATCACAATTCAAAAGCATCGATTCTTCCTCATTCTATTTTTTAAAATAAAATTTTATTTTAAGTTGATAAGCTTACAAAGTTTGTATACATAGTTTTTCACCACATTTTTCTCAATTCCTTTACCTACCCCTCCCTTTACCCATCAGATTGTGCAACATTGTGATCACCACCCTGTTCATCCTCACCCTTCTGCCCCTACCCCCATCCCTCCGGATACTTATACACATTTTACTAGTTACCTCTCTTATTTCTACAGTAATAATCTTATATAGTATTTGTCCTTAGGGGCCTGAGTTAGTTCCCTTAGTATAATGCTCTCTAATCCTTCCCAAGTTAGGAAGCAATTTTCAAAATCATTGCTCCTGCATGCAGCGCAGTATTCCATAGTGTGAATGTACCAAAATTTCTCAGTCCATTCTAATGTGGTTCAACAGTTACAGCTGTTTCCATGTTCTTGTGATGGTGAATAACGCTGCAACAACATTGGTGTACAAATACACTTGTGTCTCAGATCTAATTTTCTCAGGGTATATTCATTCCAAGGAGTGTAATTGCTGGGTCATATGGAATTTCTGTTCAGCTTTTTGAGGAAATGCCAAACTGCCTTCCAGAATGTTTGTACCATTTTACAATTCCACCAACAGTATATAAAAGTTCCTGTCTCCGCATCCTCTCCAACATTTGTTGCTTACTGTCCTGTGCTGTGCTACTGGGATGAGACAGTATCTTATTATAGTTTTGATTGCATCACAACTATTGACAGTAATTTTAACCATTTCTTCATGTGTCTGTTGGCCATCCAAATATCTCCTTCTGTGAAAATTCTTTCCATGTCATTTGCCCATTTTGTAATTGTGTTATCAGTCTCTCTCTCTCTCTCTCTCTCTCTCTCTCTCTCTCTCAATAGAGGCCCTGCAGGATTCTGTAAACTTTTGATATGGTATGGGACCCTTGTCTGAAAGGGTATTGCCAAGTGGTTTCTCCCAGTCACTACTTTCTTTTCACTCTGTTGGAAAATGTTCTTGATGTGCACAGGGTTTTAATCTTTAGTAGGTTCCATTCATCAATTTTACCCTTTCCTGGTTGTATATTTTTGGTTGTATTTGTCAGCCTTTTTATACCATGAGCTGGGCCTTCTAAGTTTG
Source organism: Elephantulus edwardii (assembly GCF_000299155.1). Lineage (NCBI taxonomy): Eukaryota > Metazoa > Chordata > Mammalia > Macroscelidea > Macroscelididae > Elephantulus > Elephantulus edwardii. The sequence goes on along the minus strand of NW_006399793.1, from coordinate 15,950,839 downwards.
GTCCTTCATTGCTTTTTATTATCTTTATGGTTTGGGGCTTCCTCTAGGTCTCTATCCATCTTGAGTTGATTTTTGTGTATGGTGACAGGTGTGAATCCTGCTTCAGTTTTCTGCAGATAGTAGTACAGTTTTGCCACCATCATTTGTTGATGAACTTCTCATTTCCCCATTTGATATCTTTTTTTTATTTTTTAAAAATTCTTATTTATTTATTTTATGTCTGTACCGTCAAATTGGATCTGACTGGTACAGGAGGTGATTGTTCCTCCTTCTTCGGCAGAGCATCTGGTGGATTTGAACCGCACACCCCTGGGATTGCAGTGCAGTTTCCTGCCACTAGGCCACCAGAGCTCGCCAAATCAAGCTTAGCAGAGGATGGTTACAATCCATCGACCTCTGGGTTATGAGCCCAGCACGCTTCCGCTGCGCTACTCTGCTTGACCCATTTGATATCTTTTGTTTCATCGTCAAATAACAGTTGATGATAGAAGGGTCTATTTCTTTTTTCTTCTTCTTTCATCATCCTTTTCTAAAATTTTATACTAGTTTATTTACAAAATTTGAATATATTATTTTCAAAATCAGATTCTTTCAATTTCTCTCACCCCATCCCCATTGAATTGTACAACCCAATGACTAACTCCCCTCCCACCACACATCCTCATCCCTCTGCTTCCATGCTTTCCTGCCTTTCTTGGATCCTTATACTCATTCTACAATAATGGTTTTATACAATATTTATCCTTGTGGGGCTGAGTTAGTTCACTCAGCATAAGGCTTTCTTTTCCCTCCCAGTTAGGTTATAATCTACAAAATCATTGCTCCTGCATGCTGCATAGTATTCCATTGTGTGAATGTACCATAATTTCTTTTGTTTGTGGTTGGACATTTGTTTCCATGTTCTTGCGATGGTGAATAATGCTGCTATGAATATTGGTGTACAAATCTCAGTTTGTACCTCAGTTCTCACATTCTCAGGGCATATTCCAAGTAGTGGAATAACTGGGTCATATGGAATATGTTCATATGTCATATGTTCAGCTTTTTGAGGAACCGCCAAACTGCCTTCCAGAATGGTTGTACCATTTTACATTCTCACCAACAATGTAGAAGAGTTCCTTTCTCACTACATCCTTGCCAACATTTATTACTTACAGCCCTGTTAAACTTTGCCACTGTTACTGGAGTGAGCTGGTACAGCATTGTGGTTTTGATTTGCAACTCTCTTATTGCCAATGTGTCTATTTGCCATTTTAATATCTTCTTGAAAATGTTTTCCATGTCTTTTGCCCATTATATAATTGGGTTATAAGTCTTTTACTTGTGGAGGCCCAGGAATATTCTTGTTAAAAGACTCTTATCTGCCATGATATTTTGAAATGTTTGTTCCCAATCTGTAGGTTTCTTTTCACCCTGTTGGAAAAAAATTTGATGCACACATGGATTTAACCTTTAGAAAGTCCCATGCATCAATTTTATCCTCTTCAGATTGTGCTTTTCTGGTTGTATTTGGCAGTCTCTTTATACCTTGGACTAGTACTTCTAACCTTGATTCCCAGTTTGTCTCCTATGAATGTTAGGTTTTTGGCTTTACTCTCAGGTCTCTGATCCACCTTGAGTTGATTTTTGTGTATGGTGTGAAATATGGATCCTGTTTCAGCTTTCTGCAGGTGGATGCCTGCACAATTTGTTGAAGAGGTTATCATTTCCCCATTTGATACCTTTCATTTCCTTGTTGAATATTAGTTGACCATAGATAGTTAGGTCTATTTCTGGGTTTCCAATTCTATTGCATTTGTTTATGTGCTTGTCATTGTACCTGTACCATGATGTTTTGGTTATTACAGCTGTGCTGTAGTTTTTGAAGCCAGGGACTGCTATGTTTTCCACTTCAATCTTGGTTTTTAAAAAGTGCTTTGCTTATCCAAGGTCTCTTTTCTCTCCAAATAATGGCACTAATTGCCTTTTTTTTATTTTTTTAAAATGAATTTGGTATCTGTATTGGGATTGGATTAAAAATGTAGATTGATTTTATTTGTGGTGATTTTTGCTGTTATGTGCAGTTGAGTTGCATGAGACTCATAGCAACCCTATGTACAATGGCTCTAAACCCTGCTCTAACCTGGGCCGATTTTATTGTTTCTGACACACCTACTCCCGTTACCCCATTTGCTGATTCAATCTATCTCATTGAGGATCTTCCTCTCTTGTGTTGTTCCTCCACTGCATGACATCCTTCTCCAAGGACTGATCCCTCCTTGTAACATGTCTAAAATATGTCAGGTGAAGCTTCAGAATCCTTGTCTCCAAGGAGCAGCCTGGTGCAGCCCATGGTATATTCAATACTCTTCTCCAGTATCACAGCTCAAAGCATCAATTCTCCTTCTATCATCCCTGCTCATGGTCCAGCTTTCTGATGCATAGCAAGTAATTGCAAAGACTATGGCCTGGATAAGGCAAACCTTTATCTCCAGACTGACATCATTGCTCTTCAGGACTTTGGAGAGGTCTCTGACAGCAGATTTTCCCAGCACACTACGTCTTTTAATTTCCTGGCTGCTGGTGCCAAGAATGTTGATTGTAGAGCCAAGCACACTAAAGCTGTGAACAATCTTAGTCTCTTCACCATCAATCATGATGCTGCCAATTGGCCCAGTGGTGAGAATCTTTGTTTTATTGATACTGAGCTTCAATCCATATTGAAGGTGGCAGTCCTTGACCCTCTGCAGCACAAAGACAGAGGAGAAAGAAAAGACCAAAATGATTATCAGAAAATATTTTTAATATTACACTAGAGTGCGGAAGACGGGAAGCTGCGCACTGGGGAAGGTCACCCCGGATAACAGCAAAGAGGCATCTTTCAGGTACACAGAAAAACCAGAAAGGAAAACATAATCTACACAGGAGTTCTACAGGACACGTC
>NW_006399793.1:15941564-15943621 GCF_000299155.1 Elephantulus edwardii | reverse complement strand
AGAAGAATTGATGCCTTTGAGCTATGGCTATGGTACTGGAGAAGAGTACTGAATATATATCATGGACTGCTCGTAGAACAGGTTCTTCCTAGAATGAGATCAGGCTGTTCTTTGGAGGCAAGGATTCTGAAGCTTCATCTGACATATTTTGGACATGTTGCAAGGAGGGACCAGTCCTTGGAGAGGGTTGTCAGGATCTTCTGCTGCAAGTGCTCTAGGTTCTCCTCAGTTTCAGCAAGCAGGGTTGTGCCATCTGCATAACACAGGTTGTTTATGAGTCTACCTCTAATCCCAATGCCACATTTCTCCTCATACAACCCAGTCTCCCAGATAATCTGTTCTGCATATAGAGTGAAAAGCTATAGCAATAGGACACATTTCTGGTGTGCACACTTCCCAATCTTGAACCATGCAATGTTTCCTTGTTCTGTTCTGATGACTGCCTCCTGTTCTATGAATAGGTTTGCATAAGCACAGTTGTTGTGTACCGTCAAGTCAGAACCCACCCATAGCTGACCCTCTGGTGGGTTTTCAGAGGCAATTTATCTCATAGGAGGAGATTGCCCATCTTTCTCCCAAAGGGCAGCTTGAGGCCTCAAACTGTGTGCCTTCTGGATTGCAGTGCAGCTTTCTGCACTTTTATTATGTATCACAGGAATGTTTTTTAGTTTTCTTTGTATGGGTCTTTTGCGTTTCTAATTAGGTTTACATCCAAATATCACAACTTGTGGTTTGCTATTACAAATGGTATTGCTTTCTTGGTTTCCTTCTCTGAGTTCTCTTTGTTACTGTAGAGGAATCCCACTGATTTTGGATATTATCTTATATCCTGCCTCTCTATTAAATTTGTCTATTAGCTCTAACAGGTTTCTTTGTTGAGTCTTTGGAGTTTTCTGTGTACACCGTCATATCATCTGCATATAGTGGTAGTCTAACCATCTCTTTCCTGATCTGGATGTCTTCTATTTTGTTCTCTTGTCATATTGCCCTAGCAAGCATTTCCAGTAGAGAATTGCACAGAAGTGGTTAGAGTGGGCATCCTAGTCTGGTCCCTATTTGCCAGGAAAATGTTTTTAGTCTTTCTCAATTGAGAATGATATTTGCTTTTTTGTTTATATACTTTTCACAATGTTGAGGAAATTTCCTACTATTCCATTTTTGCTGAGTGTCTTTATCAGGAAGAGTGTTGAATTTTGTTGAATAACTTTTCTGCATCAATTGCTAAGATCACATGGTTCTTGTTATTTACTTTGTCAATATAGTGAATTATGTGGATTGTTTTTCTTATGTTGAACCATCCATGCATACCTATCATGAATCCCACTTGGTCATGATGAATTATTTTTTTAGATGCTTTTTTGGATTCTATAGGCCAGGAATTTGTTAAATATTTTTGCATCTGTATTCATGTCTGTAGTTTTCTTTATTGGTAATGTATTTACCTGGTTTCAGTAGGGTTACTCTAGCATCATCGAATGACTCTGGAGTGTTCTTTCTTTTTCTATTCTTATAAATACTTTAAGTAGCTTTAGTGATACATCTTCTCTGAATATTTGCTAAAATTTAGCTTTGCAACCATCTGGTCCAGGACTTTTCTTATGAGGAAGTCTTTTTATGACCTATTCAATTTCTTCTTTTGTGATGAGTTTCTTCAGTCATTCTTATACATTGTCCAAATTTCAGAGGTAGAGGAAGCAATTTTAAAAACTATAGTTTGGGCATTTTATTGACATCATAGCTCTTTAGATTTTCCAAAGCAATATAACTTAAAAACAAAACAAAACACGGGGGTTCCCGTGAGTATAGATTGTAGAGTTAAATAAAATTAAATCATTGACAATTCTAATCTTTTCTTCATCTGCCATGATATTATCTATTAGTACAGAGGTAAGGTTTTTTGTTTTCTTGATATTTAGATATAACCCATGTTGAAGGCTGTAGTCTTTGATATTCTCATTATGTTGTTGTTATGTGCCATCGAGTCGTTTCCGACTCATAGTGACCCTATGCACAACAGCTCTAAACCCTGCCCTATCCTGCGCCAACTGCACCGCCTC
>NW_006399793.1:15935660-15940129 GCF_000299155.1 Elephantulus edwardii | reverse complement strand
CATCTTCCTTTAATACTTCCTGGATCATTTAATATTCTTCCCAAAGCATCCTTGATTACAGCAACTCTAGGTTTGAATCTGTTCTTCAGTTCTTTGAGCTTAAGAAATGCTGAGCGAGTTTGGCCCTTTTGATTTTCTGACTCTAGTTCCTCGCACATTTCCTTGTAGTATTTTGCTTTGTCATTCTGAGCAGCCTTGTCACAGCACTTCTTTGTTTAGGATATATGCATAATAATAAGATTGCTGTATCAAATGTTACCATAAGGTTTCCAAGGCTGTAAATCATTACCTTTCTGTCATAACAAGTAGCTAGTGAATTCAAAACTCTGAACTTTTGGTTAGCAAACAAATACATTAACCATTACTCTAGCAGGGCTTCTTAGAGAAAGAATCCAAAGTCGCAATGACCAAGAAGGCATTTGGCACAACTACTAGACAATCTTCTAGTCATATCTTCATTAGTGTCAACACTGGGCAAATTGGTCTTCATAAATACTTTACTTCTTTTGGATGATAACAAATCAGTGGTTCTGTTAACAATTTCATTTCATGACTGGATTTAACTCTGAAATAAAACAACCTCTGTATTTGACTATTTCATTAATGAGTTGTATGTTTTATTTTATTGTTGGTCAGAATTTTTAGAGGGAGACACAGAAAGTCATTCCCACAGGATTTTATTAACCACCTAGGCACCTGAAGCTAAAATTGGAAAGAAAGTTTTACATCTTTGTAATATTTCATAAGCCTTATTTTTATCCCTGCCTTTCCCCTTAATTAACTAGTCTGTAGCACAAAAAAACAGAACTCTAAATTATCTCATAGCATTACTATGTCTTTACAATTTTCCATGACTCGTAGTTTGGATTATATCTTCAAGCCTTTTAAGCAGTGAATAAGTTTATGCTTATCCAGATCACAACATTTCCATTACTGTTCCTGGCCTTTGAGCCCCAGTCATAGGTTTTCAGTTTAAAGAAACTTTAACAAGAACATATTTCAGAGGTTATATTCTTGATATGAGCTATTTGGAAATAGCAGATACACACTAGCCCTGAGCCTAGCCAACAATCTGATACCATTAATTTATTACTGATGATTACAAATTAGAACCAAAGTGAGAAAAAGAGTTCAAACAACTTCTAACAAAGGATTTCAAAGCAAAATTATATTTCACCTTCTATCAGGAAAGCAGCAAATATTGATTCCCTTTGCCTTGACCTTCTAAGGGGCACTCTCAAGGTCATCTAAAGTGTTCTCTCCTCCAGCCAGAAATGGGCCAGAAATGGACGAACTGTACATTTTTGTATATACCTAGAACACAGCTTTCCTTTCTCTCACCATCACAGTTGCACAACCATAGGGAAGAAGCCTGGAGAAAGTGTGATAATGAGAGAACAAATGACAGGTCACGTTTGTTCTAACTCAATCCCAGACAATTTTGAGCAGCTCAGACTGTGACTGAATATTTTCCAAGACTATCCCCAGTATAATTGTTGTGTCTGCTGTTGTTAACTACCATGGAATTAGTCCTTAACATGTGACACAAGGCTTGACTGGAGAAAAAACAACTAAAAAATTCAACTTCTGCCTAATTCTATGCCATCCTCACCATCGGCTGAGGATAGATTTTTGCGATCCATAGGATTTCAGCAGGAGATTTTTCAGAAGTAGACAGCCATACTTTCTTCTTAATACGCTGTAAACGGAAAACTCCCCTGAAACCTGCTCAGCATCATAACAACAGACACACCCCCAAACACACACACATACACACCCCTCCATTTGCTGTACTAGCTGTGTGTAAAGTACTCGAGGCAGGAATTGAACTCAGGTCTCCAACATGGAAAATGAAAAATGTTAGCACTGAATCAACATATGCTGCTGCGTTGTTACTGTTGGTAGTGCTGGTGTGTGTCCCCAGCTGGAAATGACCCATAGCTGACCTTCCAGCATGTTTTCAAATGCAGTTAATCACACTGGAGGAGATTGTCCATCCTTCTCCTGAAGAGCAGTTGGTGGATTTGAACTTTGTATCTTTGGAATTACACTAGTAATTTCTAGCAGTTTCTTACTCCTAGGCCACCAGAACTCCCTGAATCACCATATAGGGACCCTAATTCCAATGGCCTCCTTCCTCATTGGATTATGAGTCCTGATGAATAGACAAACCTGCTCACACTGAAAAACTATAGTTCTAAGATGTATAATTAGTATATGAAAAGATTCCTAGAGAAATCAAGATGCAGTTTCCTCCAATCTTTGACTATCTTTGGAAAGCACATTATCAAATGCCTTTAGATCCCCCCTCATTTTAAACAATTTTATTTGTACTAATCAGCAAAATCTCATAATTGTGCCTCAATTTTTTTGGAAACTATTTGCTGTAGAAATTAGATATTTGTTTGTTTGTTTGTTATATGAACCCTAAATTTTTGGAAATATATTTTGACAACTATGTATTTTATGTGACTCATAGTGTTACTATATGGGTGATTTTGGCATAAAATTTAACTGTTGTTGTTGTTACGTGCCATCAAGTTGCTTGCTACTCATAGTGATCCTATGTACAATAGCTCTAAACGCCTTTCTATCCTGTGCCAACCTCGCAGTCTCTGACACATTCATTCCCATCACTCCAATCACAGAATTGATCCATCTCATCGAGGGTCTTCCTCTCCTGCGCCACCCCTCCACTCTCCGAAACATAATGTCCCTCTCCAAGGACCAGTCCCTCCTTGCAACATGCCCAAAGTATGTTAGATGAAGTTTCAGAATCCTTGACTCCAAGGAGCATTCCGGCTTCACCCTTTCTAGAACAAACCTGTTTGTTCTCCTAGCAGTCTATGGTATATTCAACACTCTTCTCCAGCACCACAGCTCAAAGGCATCAATTCTCTTTATATCAAACCTATTCACTGTCCAACTCTCCAATGCATAGCATGTAATTGTGAAGACTATAGGCCGGATCAGGTGCACCTTAGTCTCCAGCCTGATGTCGTTGCTCTTCAGTACTCTTGAGAGGTCCCTCACAGCTGACTTTCCCAATGCAATTCATCTCCTGATTTCCTGGCTTCTGTTACCAAGAGTGTTGACTGTGGAACCAAGTAAACTAAAACTTAACTATCTCAATCTCTTCACCATCCATACTGATGCTGCCAATTGGCCCAGTGGTGAGAATCTTTGTTTTCTTGATGTTGAGCTTCAATCTGTATTGAAGGCTGCAGTCCTTGACCTTCTGAAGCAAGCACTTCAGGTTCTCCTCAGTTTCAGCAAGCAGGGTTGTAAAATAAGAGATTCTTATAATTTTAAGATACACAGATGATTTCCTAGAAAACTTCACAAATTTCAAACTCTAACTGAACTGTGAAAATAGAAACTGCTAATCAATCAGAGAACTTGTAAATATCACAAGCTCGAAACAATTGAAAATGGGACCTCTGGGCACATAGCCGGATTCTTGTGACAGGCTATTAGAACCTAAAGTACTGGGAGGCATCTATAATTGTTTTTTAATTCCATCTTTTGCGTGAAAAATGTTTTATCTTGCCAGTTAATATTAGTTGTAATGCAATATGTAATGTAAAGTTCTATGGCAGTGGTGTTTGACCCCCTCCCTCCTCCCCCCACGCTGCTTTCACAAGGGAGAGAAAGAAAGTAACCATCAACAGCTTAAGGTTGATTCCAATGAAGTAGAGGCCAGTTATATATCCTCTCTAAAACTTTAACAGCAATTACAAAAGCAACTGTCCTGATCCTTGCTTGAACTTTCCTGACCGCAACAGGTGAGGAAGTCTTGGGATTACTTAAGCCCTAGGGGACAGGTGTGAACCAGCCATGGCTTCCAGAGATCAATATATTCCTGTGCTCTGTGATCCAGATACTCTGTCATTGAACTTTCCCAACTGTAACATGGGGAGAAGGCTTCGGATTTCTTAAGCCCAAGAAAAGCAGACATATACCAGCTCCAGTTTCTGGAGAATAACAATCATCCCACTTTAAGCTCTAGGGTTAAAGGGAGAGCATTTAAACACAGGTCCTTCACAGAGCACCACCCTACCCTGGGACATTATACACTCAGAACAGCCTAACATAAAAAAAAAAAAAAACAAACAAAAAACGCATAATGTTAAGAAAGCAGCAGTTTGCCTCATATATCAGGGGAAAACCAAAATAAGATTTCTCCTTAAAAATTAAGACAAAAAAATGCCCAGCCACAGAGAACCAGCAGAAATATATTGAAGCAGAGGTATTTGAACAAGTATAGAAGGTGTAAATGATAGAAGAAACAATTGAAGCCATTAAGAAAGTGAATACTCCAGAGACAGGCAACCAGAAGAATTATACGAATGAGGAGCAACTTGAATGACTACAAAAGAAAAAGAAAAGGTGTGAGAAAGAATTGATACTATAGACAAAGAGGAATGAAAAGTTTATAAATCATTACAAGGCAGAGAGGGTACAGTCCT
>NW_006399793.1:15931626-15934150 GCF_000299155.1 Elephantulus edwardii | reverse complement strand
TCCTAATGATGTTGTTGTAGTATTGTTGTTGATTACTTTCAAGTCAAGCACAACTCATAGTGACCCTATGAACAAAAGGCCTGAAGCCCCTCTACAGCTATAGACATTTATCAAAGTTCATAGAGTTTCTGTAGGTAACCATACTTAATGTGAATGGACTAAATGTGCCAATTAAGAGAAAAAGAGTAGCAGAATGGATAAAAAAACAAATCTCATCAGTATGCTACCTAAAAGAAACACTTCTAAGGTATTAAGAGAAAGAAAGATTCAAAATTAAAGGATGAGAAAAAAAAATCACCAAGTAAATGGCATCCATAAAAAAGCAGAAGTAGCAATACTAATTTCTGATAAAATAGACTTTTGGATGAAAACCACCATAAAAGATAAGGAAGGGTACTAAATAATGATTAAGTGCACAATAGATCAAGAAGACATAACCTTGATCAACATTTATGCACCAAATGATAGACTTAAAAAATGTACATAGAACAACTGTTAATAGAATTGCAAAGAGAAATAGCACCATAATAGTGGCAGGAGGTTTTAACACATCAGTCTCATGAAAGGATAGGTCAAGTCAGAAGAAACTTAACAAAGATGCAGAAGATCAAAATGATATAATCAGCAAGTTCAACCTTGTGGATATGTTCAGGGTATACTGCACCCAACTAAAATACAATTTACTTTCTTCTCAAGTGTACATGGTATCTTTTCCAGAACTGATCATTTTTAGGACACAAAGGAAGCTTCAACAAATTAATAAACATTAAGATAATACAAAATATCTTCTCAGACCACAATGCCATAAAGCTAGAAATTAACTACATCAGGGTAGCTTACAAAACCACCCATGTGGAAGTGAAATAACACTCCACTAGAACACGATTAGGGTATCTAAGAACTAAATAATGAAATTTTTAAAAATTCCTCGAAATAAAAGAAAATACAACATACCAAACCCTTTGAAAGAGCAGTTCATAGCAATAGGCACACACATAAAAAAGAAAGAAGAAAAATTAATGATCTAACTCAACACCTCCATTAAATAGAAAAAGAACAATCTAATCCCAAAGCCTCTAGAAGAAAGGAAATAAGGATAAGAGCTGGAATCAATGAAATAGAAAACAAACAAAAAAACAATTGAAACAATAAACAAGACCAGGATCTGGTTTTTCAAATTGTTCAATAAAATTGATGAATCGTTGACAAACTCAACAAAAGGGGAAAAGAGAGAGAGAGAGAGAGAGAGAGAGAGAGAACACAGATAACTCCATTAAGAAATTATAAAAGTGACATCACAACAGAACCAGAGGAAATTAAATCTGTAATATCAGAATATTAAGAAATACTTTACTCTGATAAATTTGAAAACCTAGAGAAAATGGATAAATTCCATGAAACTCCTGCCCTACCCAGATTGATCTGGAGAGCTGTGGAACACTTGAACAGACTCATTACAAAATAAGAAACTGAGAGGTCATAAAAAAGACTTTCCCACAAAATAAGTACTGGGCCAGATGGCTTCATGGTTGAATTTTATCAAACACTCAGAAAAGATATATCACCAAGTCTACTTAAATTACTTCAAAAAAATAGAAAAAGAAGGAACACTCCCAGAGTCATTTTATGAAGAAAGCATAACCCTAATACCAAAACCAGACAAAGTTATTACAAAAAAGAAAACTACAGATAATATCTCTCATGAATATAGGTGTAAAAATCCTTAACAATATCCTGGCCTATAGAATCCAACAGTACACTAAAAAAAAAGTCCGTTATGACCAAGTGGGATTAATAACAGGTATGCAAGTATGGTTCAACATAAAAAAAAAACAAACAATCAATGTAATTCATCACATTAACAAAGAAAAATTTAAGAACTATATGATCCTAGCAATTGATGTAGAAAAGGCCTTTGACAAAATCCAACACCCCTTCCTGATTAAAATACTCCACAAAATAGGAATAGATGAGAATTTTCTTGACATTGTGAAAAGCATATGTGCAAAACCAAGAATCAATACCATTCTCAATGGAAAAGAGTAAAGAATGGTTCCTAGACAAGGACACCCGCTTTCACCACTTCTATTCAATATTCTATTGAAAGTACTTCTAGGGCAATATGGCAAGAGAAGGAAATAAGAGACATCCAGATCAGGAAAGAGATGAAACTGTCCATATATGCAAATGATATATTGTATGTAGAAGAACCCCAGGACTTAACAAAAAAACCATTAGAGCTAGTAGACCAATTTATTAAAAATACACACAAAATAACAAAAACAAACAAACAAAACTTACTGACAGGTAAAAAAAACCAAACCACAAACATTTGGCAATACCATTTCAGACAAGGATCTCATATCAAGTTTACAGAATCCTACAAGGGCCTCCACAAGAAAAAGACTAATAATACAATTGCAAAATGGCTAAAAGATATGGAAAGACTTTTCACAAAGGAGGACATTCAGATAACCAACAGACACATGAAAAAATGCTCAAAAATCGCAATAAGAGAGATATT
>NW_006399793.1:15929436-15931243 GCF_000299155.1 Elephantulus edwardii | reverse complement strand
AACTCTCCAACCACAGCCGAATGGATTGAGAAATTGTGATGCATTCGCATGATGGAACACTATGCAGCATTCGAGAACAACAGTTTCAAAAATGACCGCATAGCTTGGGAGGGACTGGAGAGTATTGTGCTGCATGAACAAACTCAGTCTCATAAGAAAGATACTAGATAAGACCATTATTGTAGAAATAGAAAGATAACTAGTAAAAAGTTATCTTTTTAAGGTTTTAAAAGGCAGGGGAGTTGGGAGCTCAGTGATGAGGTTGGGCAGGAGGAGAATCATCAGGTCCCATAATTTAATGGGTGGAGAAATGGGTGGGTAGAGAAAAGGGGAATAATTAAGCAGGGATGTGGAAAGACAGAGTAACGGTGGGCATGGTTCAATGTTGAATCATTTTATAAAATATAATGAATAGGAATTATTGAATGAAACACAATGTGAATAAAGGGTAGTGTGAAAGTAGTGTATATTAATTTTATAATCAAATTAACGTAAAATATTTTCTTAAATAAAACTTGCTCTCTTCTGACTTTGATAGCGCATTGCAATGGCCACGCAGAACTGAATTATAAGATGTGTTAGGAAGTGATAGTTTATAAATCTGAGTCAGAAATTATTTAGGATACTGTTCTTTGACCAGGATGGCCTCTCATCAGTTGTGTTGTCTGGCAGGTCTCTCTGACCCTTGGGTCTCTTAGGCATTCTGGGCCTGCATGACCTCTCCTCTGCTTTGACATGTGTTATAAAGTTCTTAATACCACTGACAAGTACCCTTAAGCACTACTCTTCACCAGCAAGCCTACTGTCCAAAGACCCTCTCTTGTCTCAATTCTTGACTAACTGATCACTTTTCATTGGAGCTAAAGAGTTTTTTGCAATACTCATAGCATATGTTATCCTGATTGATGTATCCTAAATTGTAATCTTCTCTAACAAATCTATAACCATGAGTAGTATCTATAACTTCTTTCTTGTCATTCTCCAACCCAGCAAGAAAGTGCTAACAGAATGACAGCTACTTTTTTAATTGGTAATTAAGTGAAAATGGGAAGTACATCTAATTTCCCCTTCCTAGGAATTCAGCCTTATCATTAATTTAGATGATAGACATCTCCACCATGCCACCCCTAAATGAAAATGTATTTGATAAGAATCAGCTGGTTAAGGTGAAAGTTATAGATATTGCAAATGTCTATAAATTTTCAAAACTGCTGTACCACTCCTTCATCTCTAACATTAACAACTCCTCTTTCTCCCATCTGTAGCAGTTTATTGCAACATCTTACAGGCCTCAAAAAACATACATAAATTAAACGATCTGTTAGGTAAGTAATAGGGTACAACTTAGAATCAGAATCAATTTAAAAGTCACAGGAACAACTCAGTATGCAGTTACTAGATCAGGACATCTTCTCGACCTCTGCTGCCAGAATCTACTAGGGTGTTCAGAAGCTTGACCTTCCTGGAAGACTGGAAGACTTCTTAGTCAAGTGTGACAATTAGTAAACCTGTGGGTCAACAAGCAATGCCCATTGCCGCTACCTCAGCCAATCTCCTAGTTTCTGTAGTCTCCAAATACTACTATCTATCTATCTATCTATCTATCATCACAACAAGCTATGAGTGACTCTGAGAATAATGGGAATCCCAGAACATTTGGTTGTGCTTATGTGAAACCTATACTTGGACCAAGAGGCAGTCATCAGAAGAGAGCAAGGAGATACTACATGGTTCAAAATCAAGAAGGGATCAGGGTGAAGTCTCTCTCAGGGAGGAGAGATAGGGAATGGCAAAGGACACACTGACA
>NW_006399793.1:15927435-15929331 GCF_000299155.1 Elephantulus edwardii | reverse complement strand
AAACCCAAAATCTCTGTAAATGTTCACTAAAACTAATAAAATTTAATAATAATTTAAAAAAATCAAGAAGGGGTCTGTCAGGGATGTATTCTGTCTCCATATCTTTTCAATCTGTATGCAGAACAGATCATCCGATATGCTGGGCTGTATGAGGAGGAATGTGGCATCAGAATTGGAGGAAGAATAATAAACAACCTGCGTTATGCAGATGACACAACCCTGCTTGCTGAAACTGAGGAGGATCTGAAGAGCTTGCTACAGAAGGTCAAGGGCTGCAGCCTTCAGTACTGATTAAAGCTCAACATCAAGAAAACAAAGATTCTCACCACTGGGTCAATTGGCAGCATCAGTGTGGATGGTGAAAAGATTGAGATAGTTAATAGTTTTAGTTTACTTGGCTCCACAGTCAACACTCTTGGTACCAGCATCCAGGAAATCAAGAGACTAATTGGATTGGGAAAGTCAGCTGTGAGAGACCTCTCAAGAGTACTGAAGAACAACGACATCAGGCTGGAGACTAAGGTATGCCTGATCTAGGCTATAGTTTTCACAATTACATGCTATGTATGCATCGGAGAGCTGGACGGTGAATAGGGATGATAGAAAGAGAATTGATGCCTTTGAGCTACGGTGCTGGAGAAGAGTGTTGAATATACCATGGACTGCTGGGAGAACAAACAGGTTTGTCCTGGAGAAGGTGAAGCCAGGCTGCTCCTTGGAGTCAAAGATTCTGAAGCTTCTTCAACAACAAACAACAATACAAATTTAATTGGTGTGCTGAAAGTATAAACTGACACACTTCTTCATTTTAAACCATGGAGTGTTTCCTCGCTGTGTTCACACCACAGCCTGTGGGTCTTGCATGAGCATGCTCTGTGATTCTCATTCTTTTCAATGTTAGCTGTAATTTGTTACGTTCCACACAGTCAAATGCCTTTGCACAGTCAATAAAGCACAAATATGTGCAACAATAAATGAATGGAAATCCCAAGTTTTCTGTAACCTTTCATTAAAGTATCAATTAAAAAATAAAATTTAAAAAATTTAAAAAAAATATTTCACATCAAAAAGAAAATAAAGCACAAATAGACTGTCTTCTGATAATTTTTACTTTCAGTCAACAATGATAACCCCTGGTGACACTGCTTCTTCTAAATTCAGCTTGAACTTCTGGTAGGTCGGTGTATATACTGTGAACTATATAATGATGTCTATATAATTATCTTTAGCATATTTTGCTTGCATGTGATATTAATGATGTTGTTTGTGCAAGCAGGAGGATGAGGATGGACATTAGGGGTGATAATTAGAGGGTTTCACGAGTCAATGAATGGGTGAGATGAAGGAAACGGAAAGAATATTTTGTGAAAAGCAATGTGTTCAAAATTTGCAAATAAATCAGTATTTAAAAAAGTAATAATTTAGAGAGATACTTGACTTCTGACTTTCCTAGCACAATACATCTCCTCATCTCCTTACTTCTGGTACCAACGGTGTTGACTGTGGATGCAAGTAAAATGTAGTCATAGACAGTTTCAACCTTTTCTTTATTTATCATGGTGTTGCTTATCAACCCATGGGTGAGAATTTGGCTTTTTTCTTGATGTTGAGATGCAATCGTTATTGAAGGATGTACCCTTTGATCATATATGGTAAACTATCCAAGTCTTCCTTACTTTCATCAAGCAAGGTTGTGTCATCTGCATACCCAAGAGTATTGATGAGTCTTCCTCCAATTCTAATGGTACATTCTTATTCATAGAATCCAACCTCTCAAATAATTTGTTCAGCATACATATTAAATAGATATAAAGAAAGGATACAACCCTAACACACACCTTTCCTAATAATTTTGTCTGTAGAATGTTATAAACCATGAAGCAGTCATTCAAACAG
>NW_006399793.1:15925691-15927015 GCF_000299155.1 Elephantulus edwardii | reverse complement strand
TTAAAAAAAAAGTATTGCATCAGGAAAATATACTGTCAAAGATCTCTTTAATGTGTAAAGATTAAGAATGTCAGTTTAAAGACTAAAGTGTGCCTGACTCATTGGATTTTCAATTGCTCTCTATGCAACTGAAAATTAGACAAGAATAAAAAAAGACTGAGAAAAATAAGAAGAAAGTTGGACAAGTGAATAAGAAAGACTGAAGAATGTATACCTTTGAATTGCAGTTTTGATGAAGAGTATCAAATATTCCTTGAACTTCCAACAGATAAAACAAATCTGTCTTTGAGGAATTGTATCCAGGTGCTCTCTGACAGCAAGGATAGTGGAACTTCATCTCAACAACATTGCTGTTGTTATGTGCTTCGAGTCGTCTGTGATCCATAGTGACCCTATTTACAGCAGTTCTGAACTTGCCCTGTTTTGAGCCAGTCTCACTAACTTTAGCACACCAACCCCCATTGCCCCCACCACTGTATAAGTTCATCTAATCCAGAGTCTTCCTCTTAGAAGGAGCTAGTCGTTGAAAAAAAGACATCTTGTCGGGAAAAGTAGAGAGTCTTCAAAAGAGAAGAAGACACTCAGTGAGATGGCCTGATTCAATGCCTACAACAGGAGCTTAAGCACGACGGAAATTGTGAAAACAGTGCAGGATAGGACAAAATTCCAATCTGTTGTTCATAGGATAGCTATTACTTGATTACCATTGTTCTATGCCTATTATCACCCTGTCTTTTCAAACTCCATTGAACTTTTCCATAACTTCACCTCCCCTCTACTCATTAACCTCTGCTGTCTCAGTGTTTCTTTGCACTTTCCCTTTTTCTGTTCCCCTTCTCTCCTTTCCTTTTTGAATATTTATAATACCTTACTCAGTTATCTTCCTATATTCCCAAAAGTGGCATTATGCAATATTTGTCCTTATGTCAGTCAGATATTTCAGTTTTATGAAATTGTTCCTTAATGTTGTACCACAATTACTCAATCAGTTTGTTTGTTAATAGTAGTAAAAACAGTATGGTATTGGTACAAAGACAGATATATAGATCAATGGAATAGTATCAAAAGAAGGCAACCCATAAACCTATGCTCAATTCATACATGTTGTTCGTTGTTGTTGTTGTTGTTGCTGCTGTTGTTGTTATGTGCCACCAAGTTGCCTGGATCTCAGAGTGACCCTGTATACAACAGCCCTAATCCTTGCTTTATCCCATGCCAATCTTATTGTTACCAGCACATCTATCCCAATTGCTCCACCCTCCCAACCATGATGTCCCTCTCCAAGGACTGATCCCACCTTGCAACATGTCCAAAGTAGGTCAGA
>NW_006399793.1:15916191-15917565 GCF_000299155.1 Elephantulus edwardii | reverse complement strand
ATTGATTCTTTTAAGTTGTGATGTTAGAGAAGAGTATTGAATATATATCCCCTGGACTGCCAAAAGAACAAATAGCTGTTTTGGGGGCAAAGTTCAGCCAAGAGTGTTCGTTGGAGGCAAAGATGATAAAGCTTCATCTCTTATATTTTAAGAATATTGCTAGGAGACATTATTCCTTAGAGTGGAACATCAGGGTTGATAAGGTGGAGGAATAGCAAAAGAGTGGAAGGCCCTCAACCAGGTGGATTGACACAGTGACTGCAGCACATCAGAGGTGGTGAAGATGGCACAGGATTGGACAGGGTTCAGATTTGTTACTCTTAGGATCACTAAGTCAGACTTGACTCAATGGCACCTAATAACAACAACAGATTTGTGTCAAGGAAAAGAACAAAACAAAACATTGGCTACAACAAAAAGGAAATGATATCTTAAGTGACAAACTTTTAAGCATCATACTAACTTTAGAATCATCTATAGAGTTGTTGAGAACACTACATATTTGAAAATCAAAATAGGTGTGTGTCAGTGTTTTATCTTCTCTCCTTAACTATTCTAGGTGTATGCTGAGCAAATTATTTAAGAAGCTAGACTCTATGAATAAAAATGTGGCATCAGGATCAGAGGAATACTTACCAATGACTTGTATTAAGCAGATCACACAATCTTGCTTGCTCTAAGTAGGGAGGACTTGACGTGCTTGCTGCAAAAGATCAAACAGCCTTCAATGTAGATTGCATCTCAACATCAAGAAAACAAAAATTCTCACCACTGAATCCATAGGCAACATCATAACAGATGGAAAAAAGAGATTGAAACAATCAACAATTTCATCTTACTTGAATGCATAATCAATACCTGTGGTATGATACCAGCAGTCACAAGATCAGGAGATTTATTGCAGTGGGAAAGTCTCCAGTCAATGACTTCTCCAAATTATTGAGGAGCAATGATGTCAGTTTGAGGTCTGAGGTATGCCAAATCTAGGCAATGGTCTTTTCAATCATTTGTTATGCATCTTTGAGCACCCAAGTGCATTTAAGAAGTCATTGATGGTTTCAATCTTGTCAAGTGTGCTTGTGTGTCAACTTGATGTGTTGAGGTAACTTTTCCACAGAGGAGAAAATGGGACAAAAGGGTACAGGGCAGTAAGCGTCTCTCTGAAATGGCCAGAGGAAGTGAGAAAGGCACAATCTCTCATCATCCTAGAGTAGAAAGCCAATAAAGAGCCTGTAACCCAGCTATACGGAGCCTCAAGAGCCACACCAGCAGCAAGAAGCTCGATACTTGCTGACTCCCAGACCTTACTCACAGTTGTGGTACTAATAATGGGATTTATTAGGGAAACAAGTTGGGGAGTGGGCAAGGCAAAGA
>NW_006399793.1:15912993-15915314 GCF_000299155.1 Elephantulus edwardii | reverse complement strand
AGACTTGTAAATACACTTATTATTAAAATACATGCTATCTCAGCAAAAGCCAAAGAGGAGGAAATTGAAGATTTTTACCAAATATTGCAGACTGAAATTGACCAAACATGCAGTCAAGATGTGTTAGTTAATGATTATTGGTGGCTGGAATGTATCTATATAGTCACTCCACAATTAATCTCTCAGTTTCTCATTCTGAGCTGCTTTTCACGTTGATTCAATTCCAGAAGCTATGCTAGGAGTATTTCAGAGTCCAGAAGGGTCACCCATGGTGGCCAGGTTGCAGCAGAGTTTCCAAACTAAGACAGAGTAGGACTTGCCACCCACTTTTAAAATAATAGGCCCACCAAAATCCTTTGAACAGCAGTGGAACACTGTCTAACTAAATGCTGGAATTGAGCCCTTTAGTTGAAAGACACTGAAAATGCAACTAGCAAAAACTGCCTCCTTAAAGTAGAGTCTACCTTAGTGATGGAGTGAAGTTTCACCTAGTGAAGGTCCTTAATTTGCTAATGTGACATGACTCAAAATAAGAACAAACAGTTGTAAATATCCATTAATATTTGGAACATGAAATGTTCAGAGTATGAATCTAGCAAAGTTGGAAGTTGAAAAATGAAATGAAATCCATAAAGATCAATATCCTAACCATTAATGAGCTTAAGTGCACTGAGATTTATCACTCTGATTAGATCATCACATGCTCTACTATGCCAATAATGACAAATAGAGGAGGAATGTAGTTACATTCACTGTCTAAAGAACATTTCAAGATCTATCCTGAAGTATTGTGGTATCAATATTAAAATTAAATACATATGCATATAAGGAAGACATGGTAATATTCCTTAAAAAAAAATAGAAACTATACAAATAAGTGTTGCCTGAATCAAATTGACAACTTATGTGAAGGAGAATCTCAGTATCATCAATCAGAATAAGGCCAAAGATTGACTTTGGAATAGATCCTCAATTGTTAATATAGGGTTTAAATTGAACTGGAAAAAAAAAAGAAGATAAATCAATGAAAGTAAAATAAGATCTTTAATATATCCCACTAGAATACAGAAATAATCCTTAAAATATATTTTAAACATTAAAAACCAGGTACAAGGTAAATTATAGGAAGATATCAGTAATGTCATATATACATGAAGAGAGAAAAGGGTCATTTAAAAGAAAAGGCAAAAACTGACATCAGAAGAGACTCTGAGACGTTCTCTAGAACATTGTTGTTGTTGTTGTAGTTATATGTAGTTATGTGTTGTTGTAGTTAAGTCACCTGTGACTCCTAGCGACCCTATGTACAACAGCCCTAAACCCTGCTTTATCCTCTGTCAATTTTATTGTGTCTGATACACCTATTCCCGTTACCCCAGTAACTTAATCAGTCCATCTTTCTCTCTTGCACTCTTCCACCCTCTAAAGCATGACATCCCTCTCCAAGGACTGATCCCACCTTGCAACATGTCCAATGTACGTCAGACGAAGCTTCAGAATCCTTGCCTCCAAGGAACAGCCTGGCTTCACCCTCTCAGAATGCACCTGTTTGTTCTCCCAGCACTCCACGGTATATTCATACTCTTCTCCAACTCCAAGCTCAAAGACATGAATTCTTCTTCTATCATCCCTACTCATTGTTCAGCTTTCTGATGCAATGCAACTAATTGCAAAGACCATGGTCTGTATCAGGTGCC
The DNA here is from genome assembly GCF_000299155.1 of Elephantulus edwardii. Lineage (NCBI taxonomy): Eukaryota > Metazoa > Chordata > Mammalia > Macroscelidea > Macroscelididae > Elephantulus > Elephantulus edwardii. The sequence goes on along the minus strand of NW_006399793.1, from coordinate 15,913,617 downwards.
CTTAAGTCTACAGACTGACATCGTTGGTTTTTCGTACTTTGGAGAGGTCTCTGACAGGAGACTTTTCCAATGCAATTCATCTTTTAATTTCCTGGCTGCTGGTACAAAGTAAAAGGGAAAACTACAAATTAAACGAGTTAAAATGTAGAGGCCAAAAGTCACTCAAGAAAAAACAAAGCACTAAAATGAAATGTGCAAAGACTTGGAATAAGAAAGCCAAAAACAGAGAAACTCAAGCATTTTTTAAGCAAAAATAAATTAATAAAATAAGAATCTAAAGGGGGAAAAATCTGTTTTGGTTGAGTCTTTGGTGGACTGCTCACAATTGGGTGTGAGCTGATTGGATATGGCCTCACACTGAAAAGGGTAGTTGATCTCCACTTTGGGGCTGGTATCCAGTTTGGGAAGATGTGTGGTATTGTCCACTATCACAAAGGTGTGTTTTCTTGTTTTGTTTGAGTCTTGGGTGTGGAGCTGATTAGATTTGGCCTCATATTTGTTTCTGTCAAACATTCTTCTAAGTGGTATAGCCCTGATCTGTTAATTTGCTGTACAGAGGTAACTCATGGGTTTTGTGATGCTAAACACTGTGACACTGATGTGTCAAATGCAATAACGGTTAAC
>NW_006399793.1:15908570-15909698 GCF_000299155.1 Elephantulus edwardii | reverse complement strand
AAAGACCTGGACACCTGTATAACTTTCTTCCTTTCTCCAGGTTTATAGGGTTTCCAGAGGCAAGCTATTATGGAAGTGAATGCCACTCCTGCTTCCAAGCTTGTTTTAATCTGGGAGCTCCACCAAATAGGGATAGGACACAGCAAAACATTAATTAATAGTTCAAAGTGCTATGATTGCATGAATGGCAAAAAATGCTTGAGGAAACCAAGAGAAGAAATAATCGGTTCTTAATGCAAACATATCATGAAAAATATTCAATAGGGAAAATATTACACAGAATGCTTAAGAAAAAAATGGTGGATTTCTGCAAAGAATTGGACAGTCAGATCATGTAAAACAGTCTTCTTAGATTTTTACAAAGGCTTTACTGAACCTTGTTCAATTTTGATCAGAAAATTATTTCATCATCTAAAGTCTGCACACACTATTGATGCCTATACTTAATATAGCAGATTCAAGATTCTTTCCCCCTTAAACTATGCTAATGTGTATCACTTTGTATAATTGACTTACAAATAATAATTAAGGGCCAAAAGGAACTCAGTAATTTAAAAACATTCTACACTGGAATTGAAGAGCTTGTTGGCCTGCTGGTAAGAAGCTGAATTGCAATCCCAATGGCATGTGGTTCCAATCCACTAGCTGCTTGCTCCCCAGGAGAAGGATGGACAATCTCCTCCTATGTCATTTACTGTCTTTCAAATATGCTGGGCGGTCAGTTATGGGTCAATTCCAACTCGACAGCACACAACAACAATAACAACTCTGCTTACTAATTTGACATTTAAACTATGTATTTATTATTATTATTAATTCTTTTAAAAAATTTACAGAAACTTTGGATTTCCATTCATTCATTGTTGCACTTTTCTCCCTCCCCCACCCAGTTCACTTACCTCTTTGAAAAGTAAAAGAAAAATTATTTCATTGTTATACAATCCCTCCCTGCAAGTCTACTCTATTATGCAGCCTTCGTTCCGGACTCCTGTCATGATAGTAATACCAAATCATATATCCCTTTTAAACAGGTCTCTCTCCCTCATCTGTTTCAATGCAGTTTATATAATTTATCCCATCCTTCGCAATCATCCCCCCCAACCCCGATGTCAGTCCCATTTTACAAGA
>NW_006399793.1:15897426-15908125 GCF_000299155.1 Elephantulus edwardii | reverse complement strand
TTCTTACTGGGGTGAGATGATATCTCATAGTTGTTTTGACTTGCATCTCTCTTAGAGCTAGGCCTAATCCACAACATAAACAGTCTTCCAAGTATCCTAAAAAATCGACAACCAGGAGAGGATAAAATAGATGAACAGGACTTTCTAAGAATCAAATCCCTATGCAAATCCAAAAACTTTTCCAACAGGGTAAAAAGGGAAGCCACAGACTGGGAAAAAATATTTGGTAATGACATATCAAATAAGGGACTTACATCTAGAATTTATAAAATACTCGAGCACCACCATAAGATAAACAACCCAATTGAAAAATGGGCACAAAATCCCTAGCTCTAAACCATGTTTTTATATCCTTTGTAAAGCACATTCATATTTTGTTGGGTTGAGATAAGAATAAATCTTAGCATCTACCCTAGCCTGCCAAAGTTGGCCTTTATTCTAAAAGTTTAAGAACAAATATTCTTACAATTATAATTTACAAAAACATTAAGTAAAAGACATTAAAACCATTATGTAAAAGGGAGATAATTGAATAAATACATTGCTTTCCAATTAAAAAAAATGAAATGGCATAGAATTGAGAGTCAATGTTACTGAATAATGCTGCATTGAAGTTATTGTGGAGACAAAAGATTCCAGAAATTGATGGAATAAAATTGAGATGCTGAAAAAATAAACACAAGTGACAATGGAGTGCACACTCATTTATGTTAAGGAATTTAGAAGAGAGTTAACTACCTGCCTTAACAACTGAAAGAAACCTGTATTTGTGCTCATTACAAAGAAATGCAGAATGCAGAAATTATTGAACAACGTTATTGATATCACATCAATGTGATAGGTAGATAGATTATAGATAGGTAGAAAGATGAGAGAGGTGAGAGAGAAAGAGAGAGAGAGAGATGTATGAAGCTCTGGTGGCCTTTAAATATATGTGGTAAGAAGCCACACTGCAATCCTAAAGGCACATAATTTAAAGTCACAAGCAGCCCAGTATACGAAGGATAATAATCTCCTCCCATGCACTTTACTGCCTGAAAATCCACTCTTGATGACACACAACAATAATGAGAATATTTGTGTGTGTCTGTGTATACACACATTTGTATATTTCTCTAATAGATATGTAAAATAATAACATATTTCCCTAAATTAAGCTACCTACACCACATTCTCCATATATTCATTTTTATGCTAAATATAATTCAGAACGTGTATGCTTGCTTTCTTTACTCTCTGCCAAATCTTTGAGTCCGTGGGTAGTAGAAATTACTAATTAGCTACTAACCAAAAGGTTTGTGGTTTGAATCCTCACAGACATGCTTCTGAAGAAGAGTCTAGTGATGTGCTTCAAAAGAATCAGGCATTGAGAATCTCATAGAGCACAGTTCTACCCTAACACAGAGTTACTATGAGTCAAAATCAATGGCAAATAAAACTTGACCCAAATGTTAAAGTGGTGTGGGCACTAAAGGATTAATTTCTTTTCCCCTGAAAGTCTTCTCTTTCGTCTTCTGCAACTCTTTCAAGATATAATAAAAGTTGCTATTAGCTTTTTAAATAATTTTTTATTATTAATTTCAATGAAAATTTTCAGAGACTTTGGATTTCCATTCATTCACTGTTGCACTTTTCTCCCCTCCCAACCCTCCCCCCAAGTACACTACCCTCTTGGAAAAGTAAAAGAAAAATTCTTTCATTGTTTTACAGTCCCTCCCCCACATCCACTCCACCATGTATGAGATGAAATTTCTTTCTTCATTAGAAGACATCCAACAATATACAAGAATAGTGTGCTTCTTCAACTATTTCAAAGAATTCCTACTTTAGTACTCTGTACTCCAAAGTCATAATTCTTGACATTATGATTATTTGTATTATCAGGGTTCTTTTGTTACCAAACCAAATAACACAAACTAGGTCAGCAAAAAAGGAAGTTATTTGCCTAAAAACCAAGAAGTACAAAGATCTGACTTAGAATTCTCAACTGAGATTGCGCTCTCTTCTCTCTCATGCTCTTTTTGTCATGTTTGTATTTCTTAACACATTTATATTTTCTCTACTGCTATTGACCAAGGAGGATAGAAGGAGAATTGATGCCTTTGAGCTGTGGTGCTGGAGAAGAGTATTCAGAATACCATGGACTGCTAGGAAAACAAACAGATTTGTCCTGGAAAGGGTTAAACCGGGTGGCTCCTTGGAGGCAAGGATTCTGAGGCTCCGTCTCACTTACTTTGGACAGTTGTGAGGAGAGACCGGTCCTTGGAGAAGGACATCATGCTTGGGAGGGTGGAGGGACAGCACAGGAGGGGAAGGCCCTCTATGAGGTGGATTGATTCAGTGACTGGGATAATCGAGATGGGAGTGTCAGAGACAGTGCAATTGGCACAGGACAGAGCAGAGTTTAGGGCTGTTGTACATAGGGTCGCTATGAGTCACAAGCGACTCGATGACACATAACAACAGCAAAAACAGTGTCTCCCTGCTCTGTTCTGATGACTGCCTCTTGGTCCAAGTATAGGTTTCACAGTGGCACAATCAAATGTTCTGGGATTCCCATTCTTAGAGTCAGCCACAGCTTGTTGTGATCCACACAGTTCTTATGAGACTGACTTATTTCATTAAGTGTCCCTAGCCTCTGTATTCAGTATTCTTCAAGACCTCAATTCAAAAGCATCAATTCTTCTTTGGTGTGCCTTACTTACTGTCAAACCTATGTTTCAAACTGACTTGCATAAAAAAATATATGATTTGGGTTAGGTACTTTGGTCCTCAAAGCCTGTAGGGAAATCTGTTTCTCTAACTTACCTTATCTGAATAACACACTTATTCCCGAGCCCATAAGAGGAATAATCTCTTTTCAATAACATGGTGTTGAGAAGGAAGAAGGGGAGTAGGTGGAGAGAAGGCATTATAATAATGTTGTAAGAAAGAATCCCAGAGAAGGGAGAAATGATATATTTGAAATATAGGTTTCATCATCCTGATTATAAATGCTTGTCAGAGAAAAAAAAATAGGATAAGTAATGAACCCACTTAGCAGTTCTGGTGGCATAGTGCATAATGTATCATGCTGCTAACCAAAAATGTTGGAAGTTCAAATCTACCAGCCACACCCCTGGAGAAAGATGGGGAATTTCTTCACACAAAGATTTACCGTCTAGAACCCTAAGGGGAAGTCACAAAATCAATGTCATTATGTTTGGATATTTTAGAGGATCTTATTAACACAGTCATGGGAATAACTGGGTGATGTGAATGATCACATGCTTGGCTCCTAGCAGAAAGGTTGATGGTTTGAGTCCACCCAGAGATGTATCAGAAGAAAGGCTTAGTCATATGCTTTTGAAAGACTACAATCATTTAAAAACTCTATCAAGTACAGTTTTATTTTGACATCCACACGGTTGGACAGGAATTGGGGGAATGGTTGCATGAAGCAGAGCCATCTTGACCATAAAAGCTTTGGTTTTCAAAACCTACCACACAGCTGTAGTAACCAAAACAGCATGGTACTCGTACAATGACAGGCACACAGACCAATGGAACAGAATTGAGACCTCACCTATTGACCCAGCTATCTATGGTTAACGATATTCAACCAGGAAATAAAACCTATCAAATGGGGAAGTGACAATCTCTTTAATGAATGGTGCTGGCAAAACTGGACTGCCACCTGCAGAAAGCTGAAACAGGATCCACATCTCACACCAGACACAAAAATCAACTCAAGATGAATCAGAAGCCTGGGAGTAAAGCCCAAAACCATAAAGTTCATAAGAGACAAACCAGGATCAAGCTTAGAACCCCTAGTCTACAGCATAAAGAGACTGCCAAATACAGCCAAAAATGTACATTCTGAACAGGATAAAATTGATGAATGGAACCTTCTAAAGATTAAATCCCTGTGTTCATCAAAACATTTTCCCAGCAGGGTGAAAAGAAAACCTACTGACTGGGAACAAACATTTGGCAATACCATCTCAGACAAGAGTTTCATAACAAAAATTCATAGAATACTCTTGGGCCTCCACAAGAAAAAGAATGATAACCCAGTTACAAAATGGATAAAATCCATGGAAAGAACTTTCACAGAGGAAGATACTTAAATGCACAACAGATATATGAAGAAATGCTCCAAATAACTGGCAATAAGAGAGATGCAAATCCAAACCATAATGAGATATCATCTAACTCCACTAGCAATGGCAAGGTTTAACAGGGCAGCAAGTAATAAATGTTGGAGAGAATGTTATGAAATAACGGTTTTACATTGTTGGTGGGATTGTACAATGGGACAACTGCTCTGGAAGGCAGTTTGCCACTTCTTCTAAAAGATAAACATAGAAATTTCCTATAACCTAGCTATTCCATTGTTTCGAATATACCCCAAGATAATGATAATTGAGGCTCAAATGGAAACTTGTACACCAGTGTTCATTGCAGCATTATTCACCATCGCAAGAACATGGAAACAGCCCAGATGTCCAATCACAAACAAATGGATTGAGAAATTGTGGTGCACTTATACAATGGAATACCACACAACATATAGGAGCACTCATTTTGTAAATTACCACCTCGCTTGGAATGGACTGGAGAACATAATAGTGAGTGAACTAACTCAGTACTACAAGGTCAAATATTTTATAAAAGCATTATTGTAGAATGAATATGAGGATCCAAGGCAGGAATGAGGGTGGAAATAGAGGGGTGAGGTTGGAGGGGTAGGGTGTTAATCAGAGGGTTAAACAATTTGATGGGTGGGTATGGTGAAGGAAAGGAGAGGGATCTTTTGTGGAAAACAATGTATTGAAACTTTGTAAATAAATCAGAATAAAATTTTCTTAAAAAGAAAAAAAAAGCTTTGGTTTATTTTTTTTTAAACTTAAAGATGGTGTTGGTGTTGGTGTTGCCTTCCTGTGGTTGATTCTGATTTATAGTGGTCTTAATGGACAGAAAAGAACTTCATTATACACTTCCTAAGAATACAATCTTTACAGAAGCCAATTTCTCCATCTTCTTTCTGATGGGGTCAAATCACTAACTTTCATTAGCAGCTAAGCACATCACCAATGTATCACAGGAGCTCCTTAGCATAAAGTTATGGTGGTCTCCAAAAGTAATCTTGCTTTAAAGTATTGTACCAAATAAATGACTGATAGTTGGTTGCTGTTGTTAGGTGCTGTTGAGTCAAGTGAATCTCATAGGAAAGCTATAAACAGATCTGAACACTGTCCTACACTATGGCATCCTTACAAGATCTCACACACTCAAGCACATTGCTGCAGTCACCATACCCACCTAGTTGAGGGTTTACTCTCTTTAACCAGCCCTCCAAGCATAATGTCCCTCTCCAAGGAATAACCTCTTCTAGAAACAAGTGGGAAGAAACATGGATCTCTTTTATTTAGCTGGGTAGCTGTCTTCCAAATTTCTTGACATAAATTATAGAGCATGTCCAGGGCTACATTTGTTTGTTGGAACATGTCAATCGGTATTCTGTCAGTTTCTGGCACCTTATTTTTTTCCAATGTGTTCAGTGCAGCTTGACTATTTTCATTAATTACCGTTATGCTACTTCCTGAAATGTTTTTGTGTAGAGCAATTCTTTCTGGTACACTAGGTAAGTATTCTTTTCATCTTCTTTTGATGCTTCCTGTATCATTCAAGATTTTCCCTATGGGATACTTCAGTATTACAACTTGAGTCTTGAATTGTTTTTCAGTTCTTTCAAGTTGAGAAATGTTGAGTGTGTTGTTCCCTTTTCCTTGGTAGGAGGTACCCATGCTATAGACTGGCAAAGGACATCATCTTTAATTCGAATGGCAAACAGATATACGAAGAAATGCTCCAAATCACTGGCAATAAGAGAGATGCAAATCAAAAGCACAATGAGGTACCCTCTCACACCAGTAAGAGTGGCAAATTTTAACAGGACAGTAAGTAATAGATGTTGGAGAGGATGTGGCAAGAAAGGAACTCTTATACATTGTTGGTGTGATTCTAAAATGGTACAACCATTCTGGAAGGCAGTTTGGCGCTTCCTCAAAAAGCTGAACTAGAAATTCCACTGTTGTTGTTGTTGTTGTTATGTGCCGTCGAGTCGTTTGCGAGTCATAGCGACCCTATGTACAACAGCCCTAAACCCTGCTCTATCCTGTGCCAATCTCATTGCCCCCGACACACCCATCCCGAGTACCCCAGTCACTGAATCAATCCACCTCATAGAGGGTCTTCCCCTCCTGCGCTGTCCCCCTACTCTACCCAGCATGATGTCCCTCTCTAAAGACCTGTCTCTCCTTACAACATGTCCAAAGTATGTCAGACGAAGCCCCAGAATCCTTGCCTCCAAGGAGCAGCCTGGTTTAATCCTCTCTACGATGAATCTGTTTGTTTTCCTGGCAGTTCATGGTACATTCAATACTCTTCTCCAGCACCACAGCTCAAAGGCGTCAATTCTCCTTCTATCCTCCCTAGTCATTGTCCAACTCTCTGATGCATAACAAGTGATTGCAAAAACCATGGCCTGTATCAGGCGGACCTTAGTCTCCAGAGAGACACTGTTGCTCTTGAGTATTTTGGAGAGGTCCCTAACGGCAGACTTTCCAATTGCAATGCGTTTTTTTTTTTTATTTCCTGGCTACTGGTGCCAAGAGTGTTGACCGTGGAGAAATTCCACTACTTTCGCTATTCCACTTCTTGGAATATGCCCTCAGAATATGAGAACTGAGGTACAAACTGATGTTAATACACCAGTATTTGTAGCAGCATTAGTCACCATTGCAAGAACATGGAAACAGCCCAAATGTCCAACCATAAATGAACGGATTGAGGAATTATGGTACGTTCACACAATGAAATACTATGCAGCACGCAGGAGCAATAACTCTGTAAACTATTACCTAACTTTGGAGGGACTGGAGAGCATTATGCTTAGTGAACTAACTCAGTCCCACAATGATAAATATAAGACTGTTATTGTAGAAAGAGTATAAGGATCCAGGAAGGGTGGGAGGGGCTGGAAGCAGAGGGATGTGGATGTACAGGGGGAAAAGGGGATTAATCATTGGGTTGTACAATTTGGTGCATGGGAGGGTGAGGGAAATTGAAAGAATTTGTTCAAATTTGTATTAGAATTTCGTAAATAAATTAGTGAAAAAAATAATATATCATCAGCACCTGGAGAAGACCATGATGGTTGATAAAATATATGGTCAACGACAAAGAGAACTGACACAGTGGCTGTAATAGTGGACTCAAACATAGCAATACTTATGAGGATTGTGCCAGACCAGACAGCACTTTTTATGTTGTACATAGAAACAGTCACTATGAGTTGGAAATTATTCCAACAAGGTACACTGAATCCAGCAACTAATGGAGTTGGGAAACGTCGGCAGAAGTCAAAAGCTAAATAATAATCCACAGAATGAAGTTTACGGTGAAAATTAGCAGAAACTGTGACAGTCAATCTGATCTGGTCTTGAACTCAGAAACAGTGTTACTGTCTGAGAAACTTAATCTTCAGGTACATCAAGAACTTTTTCTGTACCATCTCCATGATTTCTTCCTTCAACCAGGAACTGTTATTAAAGTCATCAAACCAGGGGAGGAGGGAACACGGAAACCTCAAAAGACACTATTGAACAAAACTACGTCCCACAGGCAGGAAGTCCAAGCAAAAAATATTACACTTAATGGAAGCAAACTGGTCAATTAATTGAGGAATATGACATAAAAACCTCCTTTTAAAATCCACAAGAATATCTGATAATTATGTGATTGAGGGAAACTGTAAGTACAAGATATAAAATGGGTGATGCCAAAAAAGAAAAGAAAATGACAGGTTATTCTGCCAATTAGAGCTTTTAAAATATGTTTTTAAAGCATAGATATTTAGCCATTGCAAAACTGTCATTTTCATTTGCTGGAACTACAGACTGAAAACAGAGTATGAAAGGAGGTTCCTGTAAGGTCTACTCCTTTATACATCGAAGGGCATTAAAAAGTATAGAAAATAATGAAGGAATAAACAAACATACCTTAAGTATGCTAAAAATCACAGATTAAGCATTGTATATGTTCATCATGATTTTGCTTCAAAAATCAATCCATTGTCCCAGAGTTAATGCTATCACATTTAGTATCTCTGACGACAACAACAATAGATATGTCAAAGACTTAGTGTCTCAAGACTGATTTATAGCCATGTCCCAGGCACCTTAAGGTTTGATTTCAAAACCCTATTCTACCACTAGATCACAAAATAAATTACATAATCCCTGTGAAACTAGACTACTATATCGCCAATCTGATGAAGAGGAACAGAGAATTATAATTATTAGTGCAACAATGGATAGTGAAGCATTTTGGAGCTAAGATACAGCCAGGTATCATTGCCCATGCCACTTTCCCATATAATCTTGCCCAACTTCTACTTGGTTTGGTCTTAGTATCTTGCTGTTGTTGTTATTGTGTACTGTCAAGTCAAAAACAACTCATAACTGACCCTCTAGCAGATTTTCAAAGGCAGTTAATCACATGGGAAGAGATTCTATCTTTCTCCAGCAGAGCAGCTGGTGTATTTGAACTTCATGACTTTGGAACTACAGCACAGATTCTTGCCACTTTGAGTAGTCATTGATTATCTAACATCTATTTGTCCATGTTGTTGTTGTTGTTATGTGCCATCAAATTGCTTATAACTATGTACAAGAACCCTATGCACAAGATCCCTAAATCCAGCTCTATCCTGTGCCAACCTCAATGCCTCTGACACATTTACTCGCATTACCCCAGTCACTGAATCGATCCATCTTATGGAGGTTCTTCTTCTTTTGTGCTGTCCCTCCACCCTTACAAACATGATGTCCATCTCCAAGTAATGGTCCCTCCTTGCAACATGCCCAAAGTATGTCAGGCAAAGCTTCAGAATCCTTATCTCTAAGGAGCAGCCAGGTTTCATCCTCTCTAGGACAAACCTGTTTGTTCTCCTAGCAGTCCATGGTATATTGAACACTCTTCTCCAGCACCACAGTTCAAAGGCATCAATTCTCTTTCTATCATCCCTAGTCACCATCCAACTCTCCAGTGCATGGCACGTAATGTCGAAGATGATAGCCTGGATCCAGCTCACCTTAGTCTCCAGCCTGACATCATTGTTCTTCAGTACTCTGGAGAGGTTCCTGACAGCTAATCAGCTGTCCCAATGTAATTTGTCTCTTGATTTGCTGGCTGCTGTTACCAAGAGTATTGATTGTGGAGCCAAGCAAACTAAAAGAACTAAACGTGTTAACAATCTCAATCTCTTCACCATCCATAAGTATGTTGCCAATTGACCCAGTGGTGAGAATCTTTGTTTTCTTGATGTTGATATTCAGTCCATATTGAAGGCTGCAGTCCTTGACCTTCTGCAAGAAGAGCTTCAGGTCCTCCTCAGTTTCAGCAAGCAGGGTTGTGTCATCTGTATAATAGGTTGTTGATGAATCTTCCTCCAACCATGATGCCACATTCTTCCTCATGCAGCCCAGCCTCCTGGATGATCTGTTCTTCATATAGATTGAAAAGGTATGAAGATAATGCATCTCTGGCAGACACCCTTCCCGATTTTAAACCATGCAGTGTCTCCTTCCTGTGTTCTGACGATTGCCTCTTAGTTCACCTAAAGGTTTCTCATAAGCACCATTAAATGTTCTGTGATTTCCATTCTCACAGTTAGCCACAGGTTGTTGTGATCCACACAGTCTTTGCATAGTCAATGAAGCACAGATAAATATTCCTCTGGTACTCAGTCTCTGCTTTCAGCCAAGATCCATCTAACAGTCTCCGTATTATCCCTAGTAACACAGCCTCTTCTTAACCCAGCCTGCACATCTGGCAGCTCTCTGTTCATGTGCTATTCCAATTGTTTTTGGATAATTTTCACAAGAATTTTGCTTGCATTTGATATTAATGATATTTTTTGAAAACTTTCTCACTCTGTTGGGATCAAATATGGATCTCTCCCAGTCACTTGGCCACTTGATTGTCCTAGAGATATCTTAGCACTACTTGGTGAGTGCATCCAGGGCAGTGTTTGTTTATTGAAATATGTCACTTGGTATGCAATCAATTCCTGTGGACTTGGCTTTTTTTAGGTTGGTTTTTGGCTTGGTTGGGTTATTTTTTTTTTTATTTCGGGGGTGGTTTTTTGCCAATTCTTCCAGATAAACTTCTTCTTTCATCACCACAGGCTCTTGCTCATACATTGTTTCGTGAAATTCTTCTGTGTAAACCAATTCCATTTGATACAGTGACTCTATATACTCCTTCCATCTTCTTTTATTGCTTCCTGGGTCATTTAATATTCTGCCCAAAGCAGAGACAAAAGACTTTAATAAATTTTATTCTTTATAATAGCCAACTGCAATGCTCTTGTTTCTCTTCAGATCTTATAAATCTTTCACCTCTTACAATTGTTGTTGTTGTTGTTATGTGCCGTCGAGTCGCCTGCGACTCATGGCGACCCTATGTACAACAGCCCTAAACTCCGCTCTGTCCTGTGCCAGTCGCACTGTCTCTGACACTCCCATCCCAATTATCCCAGTCACTGAATCCATCTACCTCATAGAGGGCCTTCCTCTCCTGCGCCGTCCCTCCACCCTCCCAAGCATGATGTCCCTCTCCAAGGACCGGTCTCTCCTCACTACATGTCTGA
>NW_006399793.1:15894738-15896521 GCF_000299155.1 Elephantulus edwardii | reverse complement strand
CAGCTACAATATCTCTAGTACCACGACCCCTTCTGAAACCAGCCTGGACTTCTGGTAGTTCTCTGTTGATGTGCTGTTCCAGTCATTTTTGGATAATTTTCAGTAAAATCTTGCTTGCGTGTGAAATCAGTGAAATTGTTCTTACAATAGCTGACTACAAATTGAGATACTTGAGAGTGAATCTAACTAGAGATACCAAAAAAACCAATACAAAGAAAACTACAGAACATTTCTGCAAGACTCAATAAAAACCTAATGAAGTGAAAATGTGTCCTGTTCATGGACAGGAAGACTCAATGGTGTGAAAATGACAATCCTACCAAAAGCAATATGCATGTTCAACGCAATACCAATCCAGATACCAAATTCATTTTTCAAGAAAACAGAAAGGAAAATTGTTAAATTTATTTGGAGAGGAAAGAAACCTCGGATAAACAAAACAATTCTGAAAAACAAAAGTGAAGTGGTAGGTATAGCCCTCCCTGGTCTCAAAACCTACTACACAATGGTAGTAACCAAAAAAGCATGGTACTGGTACACTGATAGGCAGATAATCTATTAAATGGTGATATGACAGCCTCTTCAACAAATGGTGCTGGCAAAACTGGACTGCTACACACACAAAGCTGAAACAGGATTCACATCTCACATCAAACACAATAATCAACTCAAAATGAATCAGAGACCTGGGAGTAAAGCCCAAAACCATAAATCTCTTCAGAGACAAACTGGGATCAAGCTTAGATGGCCTAGTCTTTGGTAGAAAGATCCTGCCAAATACAGCCAGAAATGCACAATGTGGAGAGGATTAAATTGATGAATGAGACCTGCTAAAGATTAAATGTCTGTGTGCATTGAAAACATTTTCCAACAGAGTGAAAAGAAAACCCATTCACTGGGAAAAACATTTGGCAACACCATTTCAGACCAGGGTCTCATATCAAAAGTTTACAGAATCCTACAGGATCTCCACAAGAAAAAGACTGATAACACAATTACAAAAATGGGCAAAGACATGGAAAGAATTTCCACAGAGGAAGATACTGAGATAGTGAACAGACACACGAAGAAATGTTTCAAATCACTGGCAATGAGATAGATGCAATTCAAAACCACCATGAGATACCACCTCACTCCAGTTGCAGTGGCAGAGTTTAATAGGATAGCAAGGAATAAACGTTGAAGAGGATGTGACAAAATAAGAACTCTTACACATTGTTGGTAGGATTGTAAAATGGTACAATCACTCAGGAAAGCAGTTTTGTGCTTTCTCAAAAAGATGAGCATAGAAATTCCATATGACCCAGCTCTTCCAATGCTTGGCATATATCCCAAGAAAATGAGAATTGAGGCACAAAAGGGGACTTGTACACCAATGTTCATAACAGCAATATTCACCATTGCAAGAACATGGACACAGCCCAAATGTCCAAACACAACAGAATGGCTTGAGAAATTATGGTACATTCACACAATAGAATACTAAGCAGCACGTAGGAGAAATGATTTTCTATATTACTACCTAACTTGGGACACATCCCTGGCGTACACCCTTCCTAATTTTGAACCATGCAGTGTTTCCTTGCTCTGTTCTGATGACTGCCTTTCATCCAGGTTTCTCATTAGCACGATCAAGTATTCTGGGATTCCCATTCTTCTCAGAGTCAACCACAGTTTGTTATGATCCACAGAGTCAAATGCCTTTGCATAGGCAATGAAACACAGATAGACATTCCTCTGGTATTCCCTGCTTTCAGCCAAGATCCATCTGACATTAGCTACA
>NW_006399793.1:15891374-15893083 GCF_000299155.1 Elephantulus edwardii | reverse complement strand
GAATTTTTTTTCTTTTTCTTTTCAGAGAGGGGAGCAAACTGGTGGGGAGGGGTGGGCAGGGAGAAAAGTGTGGCAATGAATGACAGGAAATTCAAAACCTCTGTATATGTCTATTAAAATTAATAAAAAAATGAAGAAAAAAAAGGACCTTAATAAGGAAAAGTACAAAACACAGTAAGAAACCAAATTAAATGGTTAAATATTCCCTATTTATAGGAAGACTCAAAATTGTGAAGATGACAACTTTCCGAAAGCAATTTGCATATTCAACGCAATCCCAAAACAGATACTAAACTCATTCTTCAAAGAGCTAGAAAGGTCAACTTTTCTATCACTTTTATTTGGAAAGGAAAGAGACACTAAATAAGCAAAACTCTTCTGAAGAATAAAAATGAAGTCACAGGCATCATGCTCGCTGATCTCAAAACCACTCCAGAAGGCAGTTTGGCATTTCCTTAGTAAGATGGACAAAGAAATGTCAGATTATCCAGCTATTTCACTGCTTGGAACATAACCCGAGAGAATAAGAGCTGAGGCACAAATGGAGACTTGTACAACAATGTCCATAGACATGCTATTCACCATCACAAGAACATGGAAACAGCCCAAATATCCAACCACAATCGAATGGATTGACAAATTATGGTACATTCATACGCTGGAATACTATGCAGCACAATGATTTTGTAAATTACTATCTAATTTGGGAGGAACTGGAGAGGATTATGCTAAGTGAACTAATTCAGTCCCTTAAGGACAAATACTGTATAAAACCATTGTTGTAGAAATAGATAACTAGCAAAATGTGTATGAGGATCTAAGGTGGGGTGAGAAGGGCAGGGTTGGGTGGGAGTAACCATGGGGTCAGACAGTTTTATGGCTGGAAGGGGATTGGGTTGGAGAAGTGAGGAGAATATGGTGTGAGGGGTAATGTATACAAACTTTATAGGTAAATCAGTGTAAATTTTAAAAAAAAATGACACACAAAAAGATAAAATGACAGGGAGGAAAAAAAGAAAGAGACAATTGGGGGAGGGGGAAACAACAACCCTACTACACAGCCATGGTAACCAAAACAGCATGATGTTGGTACATCGACAAATAGACCAGTCGAATTAAAAAACAAAAACAAAAACCCAGAAGTGAACCCACCTAACTTGAGCCAACTGGTACTTGACAAGGAAACAAAATCTACTAAGTGGGAAATGACAACCTATTTAACAACTGGACACCTGTAGAAAATAGAAACAAGATCCACATCTCACGCCATACACAAAAACTAACGTAAAGTGTATTAGAGACGTAGGAGGAAACAGAAAAACAGAAAAAAAAAACAGTATCATAGAAAAATGGGAACAAATTTAGAAGCCCTATTGTTTGTAGGTGCTGTCGAATAGAATACAATTAATAGTGACTCTGTGAACAACAGCTCTGAACCATGTCCCATCTGTGTCATCTTCAACCTCTGACATTGTTAGGCCCATTGCTGCAGTCACTATTTCAGTCCACCTACATGAGAGTTTTTCCCTCCTTCACTGATCTTTCCAAGTATGATGTCCTTCTCCAACAGCCATTTCTAGAAACGTGCAAAATATGTGAGACAAAGATTTATCCTCTTTGCCTCCAAGGAGCACTCTGGCTGTACCTTCTTCAAAACATATCTATTTGTTCTTTTAGAAGAGCATGGGGTAAGTCTGAGAAAACTGGAT
>NW_006399793.1:15887693-15890229 GCF_000299155.1 Elephantulus edwardii | reverse complement strand
TGGAAATCCAAAGTCTGTAAATTTTCATTGAAATTAATAATTAAAAAATTAATTAAAAAAAGAAAAGACTGTGGCCTCAGGTGCATCTTAGTCTGCAAACTGACATCAATGTTCCTTAATAATTTCGAGAGGTCCCTGACTGTAGACTTTCTCAATGCAATATGTCTCCCGATCACTTGGCTGCTATCAAGTAAGATGAAGTTGTTGACATTTTCAATCTTTTCTCCATCTATCATGATGTTGTGGAAGAAGGAGAACAATATCCTCCAGTGTGATTAACTGCCTCTGAAAATACACCAGAGGGTCAGCTATGGGTTGGTTCCAACTCTATGGTACACAAGAACAACGACATCATGATATTGATCCCATGACAAGGAATTTTGTCCTCTTGATGTTGGGATGCAATCCATTCTGAAGGCTGTCAATATTGTTTAATTTTTCAAGTCTTTCTCTACATAACATAAGCTATTGATGAGTCTTCCTCTGGTCCTGATGCCATTTATAGAGTCCTGCATCTCAAATAATTTGCTTCCCTTACCAATTAAAAAGGTATAGAGAAAGGATACAACTCAGACACACACTTCTCTTAATTTTAAACCATATAGTGTTCCCTTTCTGTGTTTATACAACAGTCTCTTGGTCTAGGTATGACTGTCCAATGAGTATAAGTGTTTTAGCAAAATTAGAATAGAAGGGGATGTCCTAAACATACTGAAAAATATATGTGCAAAAAGAAGAGTCAGTATCTTTCTCAATGGAGAAAAACTTAAATCATTTTCCTTGCAAACAGTGACCAGACAAGGATGCCCACTATCACCCCCTCTGTTCAATATCGTATTAGAAGTTTTTGCTAGGCAATATGACAAGAGAAGGACATAAAAGGCATCAAGACTGGCAAAGATACAGTTAAACTATTGCGATATGCAGAAGATACAATAGTGTACACATAAAACCCCAAGGACTCAACAACAACAAAAAACCTGTTAGAGTTAATAGACCAATATAGTAAAGTGGGAAGGATACATGATCAACATCCAAAAATCAGAACTCAGGAGAAAGAAACCAAGAAAGCAATACCATTTGCAATAGTCAACTACAAATTGAGATACTTGGGAGTGAACCTAACTGGAGATAAAAAAGCCCTATACAAAGAAAACTACAGAACATTTCTTCAAGACAAAACAAAAGACCCAAGGAAATTTGAAAATGTTCCTTGTTCATGAATAAGAACATTCAATATTTGGAAAATGACAGTGCTACCAAAAATAATCTCCATGTTCAAAGCAATCCCAGTTCAGTTACCAAATTCATTTTTCAAAGAGATTGAAAGGGAAATTGTCAAGTTTATTTGGAGAGGAGAGACTCTGAATTAGCAAAGCACTTCTGAGAAACAGAAATGAACGGGGAGCCATAGCACTCTTTGACCTCACAATACAGCAGTAGTAATCAAAACAGCAGTAGTAACCAAAACAGCTAGCACAGTAACGTATAGATCAATGGAAGAGAATTGAGAACTCAGAAATATGGTCAAGTGATACTCAACAAGGAAATTAAAACTATCATATTGGGAAATGACAACCTCTTCAACAAATGGTGCTGGCAAAACTAGACTGTTACCTGCAGAAAGCTGAAACAGGATCCACAACTCACACCATACACAAAAATCAACTCAAGATAGATGAGATACCTGGGAGTAAAAAGCCCAAAACCATAATAAAGCCCATCAGAGACAAACTAGGGTAAAGCTTAGACGGCCTAGTCTGTGGTAGAAGGAGACTACCAAATACAGCCAGAAATGCACAATCTGGAGAGGATAAAATTGATGAATGGGATCTTCTTAAGATTAAATGTCTATGTGCATAAAAAACATTTTCCAACAGAGTGAAAGGAAAACCTACTGACTGGGAGAAAGAAAAAACAAACACATTTGGCAACATCATTTTGGACAAGGGTCTCATATCGAAAGTTTACAGAATGTTCACCACAAGAAGATAAAGGAAAACACCCAATTGAAAAATGGGCACAGGATATGAACAGATACTTCATCAAAGAAGACATTCAGATGGCGAACAAACACACATGAAGAAATGTTCAAAATCCCTACCTCCAAAAGAGGTGTAAATCAAAACAATTATGAGATATCATCTCATCCCATGAAGAATAGCAAAATTTAACAGAACAGCAAACAACAAAGGGTTGGAAACAACCCAAATGTCCATCAACAAACGAATGACTAGAGAGCTATGGTATATTTACACAGTGGAATACTATGCTGCATTGAAAAACAAGGAACTCATGAAATAGTATACAAAATGGGTGACCCTGGAGGACATTATGCTGAGAGAAATATCTCAGTAGCAAAAGGATAAATACTGCTTAGTGCCACTGTTGTAAAGCAGGACTGGTGTCAGAGTTGGGAGAAAACTAAGAGTGGATAAATAATGTATACTGTATTGAAGCAGACGAGGGCGAGAACTGTTTAGGAGAAATATATGATTAGTCATTATTGTCATAGCAAGAGTCCAGAATGAACGCT
>NW_006399793.1:15851834-15887343 GCF_000299155.1 Elephantulus edwardii | reverse complement strand
CCACAATGCGATTCCAACTTACTCCAATAGAAGTGGCAATGTTTAAAGTACAGCAAGTAATAAATGTTGGAGAGGATGTGAAAAGATAGGAACTCTTATACATTGCTGGCGGGATAGTAAAATGGTACAACCACTCTGAAAGGCAGTTTGACACTTCCTCAAAAACCTGAACATGTAAATTCCATGTGACTCAGCTATTCCACTGCTTGGAATGTACCCCAAGAAAATGATAACTGGGGCACAGAGACTTGTACATCAATACTCATTGCAACATTATTCACCATCATAAGAACATGAAAACAGCCTAAACGTCCAATTAACAAATTACGTTACATTCACATGATGGTATACTACACAGGACACAAAAGCCATGATTTTGGTAAATTAACTAATTTGGGAGGGACTGGAGAGCATTACGGTAAGTGAACCAACTCAGTTCCATAAGGACAAATACTGTATAAAACCATTATTGCAGAAAGAGTATGATGATCCATCAGGGGTAGGGAGTGGAGGGGTGAAGATGGGTGGGGAAAGGGAATGATTAATCATCAGTTGCACAATTTGATGGGGGTGGAGGGTGAAAAATATGGAAAAGACCAGGTGAGAAAAACAAAGCATATAAACTTTGTAAATAAACTGGTATAAAATGTTGTTGGTTGTTGTTATGTGTCATTGAGTCACTTGCAACTCAAAGAGACCCTATGTAAAATAGCCCTGATACCTGTTCTATCCTGTGCCAAATTTACTGTTTCTGACACACACACCCACATTACCCCAGTCATTGAATCAATCTATCTCATCTTCTTTTTCTCTGTCCCTCCACCCTTCCAAGCATGATGTACCTTTCCAGTGATGGGTCTCTCCATGCAACATGCCCAAAGTGTGTCAGACTAAGCCTCAGAATCCTTGCCTCCAAGGAGCAACCTGGTTTTACTCTCTCCAGGACAAACCTGTTTGTTCTTCTGGAAATCCATGGTATATGTAATACTGTTTTCTAGCACCAAAGCTCAAAGGCATCAATTCTCTTTCTATCATCCCTGGGTATTTTCCAGCTTTCTGATAGATAACGAGTAATTACGAAGACTGTGATCTGGATCAGGCATACTTTAGTCTTCATAACTGACATCATTGCTCTTCAGTACTCCTGAGAGGTCCCTGACAGCCGACTTTCCCAAAGTAATTCATCTTTTGATTTCTGGATGCTGGTGCCAAGAATGTTGATTTTGAAGCCAAGCAAACCAAAGCTTTTAACAATCTCAATCTCATCACCATCTACTATAATGCTCCCAATCAGCTCAGTGGTAAGAATCTTTGTTTTCTTGATGTTAATCTTCAATCCATACTGAAGGCTGCAGTCCCTGACATTCTGCAGCAAGCACTTCAGCTCCTCCTCAGTTTCAGCAAGAAAGGATGTGTCATCTGCATGATGCAGCTTGTTGATGAGTTTTCCTCCAATCCAGATTCCACATTCTTCCTCATAGAGCCCAGCTTCCCCAATGATCTTTTCCACATACAGATTGAAAAGGTACGGATATAGGACACATCCCTTCCTGATTTTGAACCATGCAGTGTTTCCTTGCTCCGTTCTGATGACTGCCTCCTGGTCCAAATATAGCTTTTGCATAAGCACAATCAAATGTTCTGGGATTCCCATCCTTCTCAGAGTTAGTCACAGTTTGTTGTTATTAACACAGTCAAATGCCTTTGCATAGTCAGTGAAACACAGATAGACTTTCCTCTGGTCCTCTTTACTTTCAGCCAAGATCCATCTAGCATTAGCCATATCTCTAGTATCATGGTCTCTTCTAAACCCAGCCTGCACATCTGGCAGTTCTCTGGTGATGTGCTGT
The DNA here is from genome assembly GCF_000299155.1 of Elephantulus edwardii. Lineage (NCBI taxonomy): Eukaryota > Metazoa > Chordata > Mammalia > Macroscelidea > Macroscelididae > Elephantulus > Elephantulus edwardii. Next base: position 15,885,493 of record NW_006399793.1, on the reverse strand, counting down.
TCCAGTCATTTTTTTATAATGTTCATCAGAATCTTCCTTGCATGTGATTGTAATGATATTATTTGATAATATCTGCTGTCTATAGGGTCACCTTTCTTTGTAAAATTAAAGAAAAAAAGATTTACTATTTTGAATGGGTGAAAGAAAAACTTGAATAATTACAAGATTCTACAAACAAAAGTGAAGAGGAACTTTAAAAAACTATTTAAAACAAAATCAATAAAACAAATGTGGTATTAGAAACCTTAGAAAACAAGAAACAGCAATCCAGAATCTTAAGAACAGCACCTCAGAAGTTTTCAAATGTTGGAGGGACGTATGAGCAGAACTGAAGAGACAGAGCACAGAATCCGTGCAATAGAAGAGAGAGCTCTTAGCACTGATTTGCTAGATTAAAAAGCAGAATCAAAAAGGAAAGAAAATTCTAAAAGCCTAAGAATAATGTCTCATAGCGACCCTATGTACAACAGTCCTAAACTCTGCTCTATCCTGTGCCAACCGCATTGCCTCTGACACACCCATCCTGATTACCCCAGTCACTGAATCAATCCACCTCATAGAGGGTCTTCCCCTCCTGCGCTGTCCCTCTACCCTACCAAGCATGATGTCCCTCTCCAAGGACCTGTCTCTCCTTACAACATGTCCAAAGTATGTCAGACGAAGCCCCAGAATCCTTGCCTCCAAGGAGTAGCCTGGTTTAACCCTCTCTAGGATGAATCTGTTTGTTTTCTTGGCAGTCCATGGAACATTCCGTACTCTTCTTCAGCACCACAGCTCAAAGGTATCAATTCTCCTTCTATCCTCCCTAGTCATTGTCCAACTCTCTGATGCATAACAAGTGATTGCAAAAACCATGGCCTGTATCAGGAGCACCTTAGTCTCCAGAGAGACACCGTTGCTCTTGAGTACTTTAGAGAGGTCCCTAACAGCAGACTTTCCCATCGCAATATGTTTTTTTTTTATTTCCTGGCTGCTGGTGGCAAGAGTGTTGAGCATGGAGCCAAGCAAACTGAACCTGTGAACAATCTCAATCTCTTCTCCATCCATCCTGATGCTACCAATTGGTCCAGTGGTGAGAATCTTTGTCTTCTTGACATTGAGCCTCAGTCCATGCTGAAGGCTGCAGTCCTTGACCCTCTGCAGTAAGTTCATGAGGTCCTCCTCAGTTTCAGAGAGCAGGGTTGTGTCATCTGCATAACGGAGATTGTTGATAGATCTTCCACCAATCCTAAGGGTCGCTATGAGTCGCAAACGACTCAATGGCACATAACAACAACAACAACAAGAATAATTTGGGACTCCATCAAGAGGCACAACATGCGTGTAAGTGGAATGCAAGAACAAGAAAAAAATGCTCTGAGAAAGTTGTGCAATATTTACTAGAAGAAACCTTTCCAGGTATAATAAAGAATGAAAGAATATATATTAAAAAACTGAGCCATCGCCATACAGAATAGACCCCAAAAGAAAAATACCAAAGCATATCATAGTCAAATTCACCAGAATCAAAGACAAGGAGAGAATTCTGAAAGCAACTAGAGGAAAACAAAAAGTAACTTATAAAGGAGAGCAAATAAGATTAAGGGCCAACTTCCCAGCAGAATCAGTTCAAGCAAGGAGACAGTAGAAGGACATGTATCAAACACTCAAGGAACACAAATGTGATCCAAGAATATTGTACGCAACATAACTGTCCATAAAATATGATGGAGAGATCAAAATATTGTATTGCATTGGGGAAGTCAACTGTCAAAAATCTCTCAAAATGCTGAGGAGCAGTTACGTCCGTCAGTTTGAAGACTAAGGTGTGTCTGATAAGGCACACTTTTTCTTTCTGTCTTTTTCTTCCTGTCTCTCTTTTTTTTTTTACATTTTTTATTAAACTAGTTTATTTACAAAATTTGAATACATTGTTTTTCAGCCTAGATTTTTACAATTTCTCTCATCCCACCATCAAATTATACAATCATGCCCTATATATCAGAGAGCTAGACAGTGAATAAGAACGACGGAAGACAAATTGATGCCTTTGAGCTGTGCTGTTGGAGAAGAGTACTGAATATCCCATGAACTGCCAAAAGAACAAAGAGGAATGTCTTGGAAAAAGTGAAGCCAAAGTGCTCCCCCCCTTTTTTTTTAAGTAGAAAGACATCTTGTACTTTGAATTTTTTTTCTTTTTATATTATACTAGTTTATTTACAAAATTCAAATGCATTGTTCTTCACACCTGATTCTTCCAATTTCCCCCACCCCCCATCAAACTGTACAACCTCATGATTAACTCTCCTTCACCCCAACATATCCTCATCCTTCTGCTTCTATACTCATTCTACAATAATAGTTTTATACAATATTTTTCCTTGTGGGACTGAGTTCGTTCACTCAGCATAATGCTCTCCAGTCCCTCTCAAGTTAGGAAATAACTTACAAAGTCATTGCTCCTGCGTGCTACGTAATACTCCATTGTATGAATGTGCCATATTTTCTCAAACCACTACATTTAGGAACATCTAGGCTGTTTCCATGTTCTTGAGATGGTGAATAACGCTGTTATGAATATTGGTGTACAAGTCTTCATTTGTGCCTCAGTTCTCATTTTCTTGGGATATATTCCAAGCAGTGGAATAGCTAGGTCATATGAAATTTCCAAGTTTAGCTTTTTGAGGAAGAGCCAAACTGCCTTCCAGTACGGTGGTACCATTTTACAATTCCACCAACAATGTATAAGAGTTCCTATCTCTCCACATCCTCTCCAACATTTACTATTTTCTGTCCTGTTAAACTGCCACTGTTACTGAACTGAGATAGTATCTCATTGTGGTTTTGATTTGCATCTCCCTTATCGCTATTGATTTGGAGAATTTCTTCTGTTGGCCATTTGAATATCATCCTCCATGAAAATTATTTCCAAGTTGAAGGTTCATCTTACAAACTTTGAGCATATTGCTAGGAAGCCTACTTCTTGCAAAGACATCATGCCTGGAAAATGGACAGTCAGTGAAAAAAGAGTAAACTCTTTAATGTGATAGATTGTCATTGGTTAGCACAATGGTATCAAGTTATGTCAGAGGTGATGAGGATGGCAGAGGATAGGAAAACATTCATATCTGTTGTTCTTAGGGCATAGGGTCGCTATGAGTTGTATTTCATTAGACAACACCTAACAACAAATTGTACAACTGATCTTTTTTTTATTTTACTTCTACGTATTTTAGACAACTGATCTTTGACAAAGTGATGAAATACATAGAAGAAAAATAGCCTCTTTAACAAATGTTGCTGGTAAAACTGGACATTTATTTGCAATAAATTGAAGTAATATCTCACATCATAAACAAAAATTAACTCAAGATGGAGCAAAAATCTGGGCATAAAATTTAAAACTAGAATTTATCAGAGGAAAACATCAGAGCAATCCTAGAAGCCCTAATCTACGGCAAGCGAAAATGCATAATCAGCAGAGCAGATAATTGAGACTTCCTAAAATCTGAAATTTAAATCCTATGAGCAACAAAGGAGTGAAAAAAGAACCGATAGAAAGTAACAATATTTGGAATAGTTAATATTTTAAGCCAAGTAGTAAAACTACTTAAAGAAAGCCTGATAGCCTGAGTTAAAGTTTTGTCATATGCATCCACATAAATTCACTGTTATGGAGTAATTTTGTGACTCATAGTAACCTTCCATTGAGTTTCCAAGGCTGTAAATGTTTGTGGGAGAAGATGGCCCCTGTTTTTCCCACGGAGCGTTACACATGATGACCTTTAGTGTAGCAGCCTGTCCCATAACACATTACACCACCAGGGCTCTTTCATTACCCACCTAGGTCTGGGTAAATAAATGATAGAACATTTATGTAACTGAACATTCTGTTATTGCAGTTATTGTTCTAACCATTTGAGAGTAAGTTGGAGACATCATGTCCTTTATTATTAAACATTTTGATGAGTATTTCCTAGGAACAAGTCACTGTGTTACATAGAATGACTAGAGTTTATTACCAGAAGATTAAAGGAAGAAGATAGGCTTTTGTTAAAATAAGCCATCTACATAGGAAATCTGTATATTGTGTGTTTGCATTGAACCTGGTCTAAAGAGATTTAACACAACAACATAGCAGGGCTTTTTTCTAATATGACTGTGTTGATTCTTTCATTCTATGGTAGAGTTTCTATAAGGTTCCTTAACAATACATGATATGATTAGTCAATATCTAAATGTTTTTTATAAAGTTAAAATCAACTTTTATTTTGTGGCAATTCTTTAATATGCAAAACTTCTAATGTGCTTTTTGAAAAAAAATTAGATGGTCATCTATTTAATGCCACTCCTTCTCCTTACTCTATTTAAAAAAATAAATCTGTCACATTTTATTAATTTTTTTAATTCCTGTATATGGACTTGCTCTGTAAAATGAATCAGTGTAATTCTTTCTTATCAGTTTTTTAATCTGCCCAACAGAAAACATATCGTGATAAGAATCTTAAAATTGAAAATATTTTATACAAAGATAATCTTAATTATCCAGATTTGAAAACAGATAACTGTGGCCACTTCACTCTTTCCTAGTGTTCAACAGGTATTCTACACAAATTCTGTCTTTGCCTTGCTTACCTTTGTGAAAGCATCTTTGTCTCATTTATCTTTGTAAGTTCCTCATAGAACTTATGTCACAAAGTAAGCATACAGTAAATAATGACTAAATGAATGGACAGAATATTCAACCTGGAAAAGACTTTGGAACTCAGTCGCCATTTTATATTGGGAACAAATTAAGCATCTTTGACGTTAAGAGATGGGTCAGGAACGCATGGCAAATTAAGAAAACTCTAATGTCAAAGCCTCTTGATTCTTAATCTAATGTGCAACCCCTAAGGTAGAGTTTTCAGTCATTATTTATAATATTAACTAAGGAGGCATGTTCTCTAAATAATCTAGAATATGACCAATCTTAGATTATCAAAATAGCCCTATTTTCAGAATGTCAAGTGAAAATTGAGTAATATTGACATAATCCTTATTTTCTTAATGTTTTAAAATGTCCAAATGGCAGAATTTGGCAAGATCATAAATAATTTGAGATGTATTAAACAGATGGTCATAGATTAGTATGCTAAGGGACCAAAGAAATTGAAAACTGTTATGCAAGACTAGGCTTAAAATAACAGGTCTTTTCACTAAGAACATCAAAGTCAGCTCCCTTGCTCATTTTTCTTGAAGTCATCAGATGGTGTGCTGTGTCCCTATGTGCTACTCCTTTTGAGTAGAGTACAGGAGAAAGTCTTCAAGATAATAGGTTTTAAAATTATTTATTCAAACAAAATTTAACATAACAGCAAACAATAAATGCTGGTGAGGTTGCGAAGAAACTAAAACCCTTCTTCACTGTTCGTGGCAGTGTAAAATGGTGCAACCACTATGAAAGGCAATATGGCAAGTTCTCAAAAGTTGGAAATGGAAATATCATTTGACTCAGCAATTCCACTACTGGGAATATGCCCTAAAGAAACCAGAACTGCCACCCAAGCAGATATATGCTCACTTATGTTTACTGCAGCTTTGTTCACAATAGCAAAGAGCTGAAAACAGCCTAAGTGCCCATCAACAAATAAATGGCTTGAGAGCTGTGGTCTATTCACACAATGGAATGCTACACTGCATTGAAAAACAAGGAACTCATGAAATATGATTCAAAATGGATGACCCTGCAGGACCTTATGCTGAGTGAAATATCTCAGTCAAAGAAAGGACAAATATTGCATAGTGCTACTGTTGTGTTGTGCAGCGGGACTGACACTGGAGGTGGAGGGAAACTAAGGGGATAAATAATGGATACTGAATTGAAACAGATGAGGGAAAGAACTGTTTATGAGAAAATTATGATTAGGTATTACTGTCATGACAAGAGTCTAGAATGAAAGCTGCATAGTGGAGTGGACTGGGGGGGAGGGGGAGATTGTATAAAAGGAATTTTTATTTTTTTTTACTGTTCAAAGATAAAAGTGAACTGGGGGGAGGAGTGGGCAAGGAGGAAAGTATGCAGCTATGAATGAATGGGAATCCAAAGTCTCTGTAAGCTTTCATTAAAATAAATTTTTAAATAATTATTTGGTATAACACAAAAAATAGTTCATAAAATATTATGGACTGTACTTGAACTTGAAAATTGTGTCATTTGTCTTTGTTCCCAGTGCCTACCCCAGAGGGAGTTCTGATGGCCTAGTAGTAAGAATTTGTGTTTCAATTTCAAAAGCAGGTGGTTCAAAACCATCAGCTTCTTCATAAGAGGATGGGAAATCTTCTCCTATGAGATCATTTTCTCTGAAAACCACTGAAGGGTCAGTTATTGGTCAGTTTCAACTCATTGGCATGTAACAACAACAACCCGAGAGTTATTCTTTTGATAGATGTTGGTTTATAAAATAAATGTTGACAACTGGATAGCCATTAAAAAAAAAAAAAAACATTAGACCCTTACCTCATGGATAAAAATTTACTCAAAACAGATCATAGATTAAAACAAAAGAGCTAATCACCTCCTAGAGCCTAGTATCACGCAGGTGCTAACTAAGCCCTTTCGCAACTACCCACCCCCGACTCCGTTACTAGAGGAGACACATCCCCGATGATAGACGATAATGCGCAGCTGCTGCTCTTCCCAGCCTGCCGTCCACTCTGTCGTCAAGCATGCCCTTATCTTTCTTTTTTAATGGAGAAAATTAAAGCAAATCCCAGGTATCATTTCGTTCGCTTTTAAAAAACAATTACTTTTTAAGATTATGAAGAAAAAAAGTTTAATTTTACACAATATCATTGGCCAGGTATTCTGATTAAGAATTTCAGTAAAACGTTTTACAATGCAGGAATAAGCTAAGGAGGAATAAAGGTTTAAAAGCATACTATGGTATAAAGAGACAGCCAAATACAGCCAGAAATTCACAATCTGGAGAAGTTAAAATTGATGAATGAGACCTAGAGATTAAATCTCTGTGCACATCAAAACCTTTCCCAACAGAGTGAAAAGAAAACCTACTGACAGAGGAAAAATATTCGGCAATACCATTTCAAAAAATAATCTTATACCAAAAGTTTACAGAATTCTACACGGCTTCCACAAGAAAAAAACTGATAACACAATTGCAAAATGTGCAAAAGACATGGAAAGAATTTTCACAGAGGAAGATACTCAAATGGCCAACAAACAGGCACATGACAAAATGCTCAAAATCACTAACAATGAGAGAGATGCAAATCAAAACCACAATGAGATATTCATCTCACTCCAGTAGCAGTGGCAAAGTCTAACAGGACAACAAGTAATAAATGTTGGAGAGGATGTGGAGAATTATACATTGGTAGTGGGATTGTAAAATGGTACAATTGTGGGGGGGTGTCAGAGACAGTGAGATTGGCACAGAACAGAGCAGGGTTTAGGGCTGCTGTACATAGGGTCGCTATGAGTCATGAGTGACTCGACGACACATAACAACAACAATAGAGGACATGGAATAATTCCTTGAAACACATCCCCTACCCAGATTGACAAGGAGAGATATAGAACACTTGAACAGACCAATTACAAAAGAAATAATTGAGAAGATCATGAAAAGACTTCTCCATAAGAAAAGTCCTGGATGACATGGCTTCACAGTTGAATTCTACCAAACATTCAGAGAAGATTTCAAAAAATTAAAAAAGAAGGAACATTTCCAGAGTCATTCTATGAAGCAAGCATAATACTAATATCAAAACCAGGCAAAGATATTATCAAGAAAGAAAACTACAGACCAATAGCTCTCATGAGTATAGATGCAAAAATCCTAAACAAAATCCTAGCCAATAGAATCCAAAATTACATAAAAAAGATTATTCATTATGACCAAGTGGGATTCATAACAGGTATGCAAGGATAGTTCAACATAAGAAAAACAAACAGCATAATCCACTATATTAACAAAATAAATAACAAGAACCCTATGATCTTAGCAATTGATGCAGAAAAAGCATTTAACAAAATACAACACCTTTCCTGATTAAGACACTCAGCAAAATTGGAATAGAAGGGAATTACCTCAACATAGTGTAAAGTATATATGCAAAAGCAAAAGCCAACATCAATCTCAATGGAGAAAGACTAAAAGCACTTTCCTTGCAAACAATGACCAGACAAGTATAACTACTGTCACTTCTATTCAATATTGTATTGGAAGTGCTTGATAGGGAAATATGGCAAGAGAAGGAAATAAAAGACACTGAAATTCGCAAAGAGATGGTTAAACTGTTGCTATATACAGAAGATATAATATACACAGAAAACTCCAAAGACTCAACAGAAAGACTGTTAGTAGTTCAATTTACTAGAGTAGCAGGATAGAACATCCCTAACCAAAAATCAGTAGGATTCCTCTACAGTAACAGAGAACCCAGAGAAGGAAATCAGGAAAGCAATACCATTTACAATGTTGTTGTTGTTGTTAAGTCCCGTAGAGTTGCAGGTGACTCATAATGACCCTGTGAAGGAGAGTCCTCGACGCTTGGGTGCTTTTCATTCTCTCTCCAGGTTCATAGGGTTTCCGGAGGCAAGCTATTATGGAAGTGGATGCCACTCCTCCTTCCAAACCATTTACAATAGCCAACCACAAATCAAGATCCTAATGAATAAACCTAAGTAGAGATACAAAAGCCCTATACAATGAAAACTACAGAACATTTCTGCAAGACACAATAAAAGACCTAAAGAAATGGGAAAATGTGCTCTGTTCATGGATGTTGTTGATATGTCCTGGTCGAGTCACTTGCAAATCATAGTGACCCTACATACAACAGCCCTAAATTCTGTTCTATTCTGTGCCAATCTTTTGGTCTCTGACACACCTACTTGCATTACCTCAGTCACTGAATCAATCCACCTCATCGAGGGTCTTCCCCTTCTGCACCGTCCCTCCACGCTCCCAAGCATGATGCCCCTCTCCAAGGACTGGTTCCACTTTGCAATGTGTCCAAAGTATGTTAGACAAAGCATAAGAATCCTTGTCTCCAAGGAGCAGCCTGTTCTCACCCTCTCTAAAACAAATCTGTTTTTTCTCCTAGCAATCTATGATTTATTCAATACTCTTCCCCAGCACCACAGCTCAAAGACATCCATTCTCCTTCTATCACCTCTAGTTATTGTCCAGCTTTCTGATGCATAGCAAGGAATAGCCTCTCCTATCAACATGCCCAAAGTATGTGAGGCAAAGCTTTATCATCTTTACTTCCGAAGAATACCTTGGCTATACACTCTCCAAGACATATTTGTTCATTCTTTTGACAGTCCATGTGATGTTTCATACTCTTCTCCAACTCCACAGCTCAAAGCCATCAATTGTTCTGTGATTCTTATATTCACTGGCCAGCTCTCATATACATAGCAAGTGATCTGAAAGACAATGGTCTGAATCAGATGTACGTTAATCCTCAAATTTACATCATTACTCCTCAATAATTTAGAAGGGCTTCTGACTGCAGACTTTCCTAGTGCAATATGTCACCGGATTTTCTGACTCCTGGTACCAAGGGTGCTGATTGTGGGCTCAAGTAAGATGAAGTCAGATTTACTACATCTGTGGAAGGACTCATTGGAGAAGCTCAACAACAGCAGTCAAAACTAGACCTGGAGTGGACTGTGGGTCAGACCATCACTTACTCAACATGCAAGTTCATATTGAGACTGAAAAAAAATTAAAATAAGTCCACAAAAAACTAAAATATGATCTTGAAACTTTTCTATCTGAATGTCAAAATCATTTTAAAAATAGATATGAAGCATTGAACACCAATGATCAAAGACCAGATGAATTGTGAGATGATAATTGATTGGACATATAACCAAGATACATTTATAATAATGGGCAATTAGAATGTAAAAGTAGAGATCAAGGAAGAAGGATCAGTAGTCTGAAAACATGGACTTAATAACAGAAATTAAGCTGGAGACAAAAATGATAGAGTTTTGGACAATCAATTTATTCACTGGAAATGCCTTTTATAAGAAACACAAATGGTGACTATTATACATGGACCTCACTAATGGTCTACCCAGGAATCAGATTGATTATATCTGTGGAAAGAATCACTGGAGAAGCTCAATATCAGCTGTGAAAATTAGGCCAGATGCTGATTGTGGAACACACCATCAATTGGAAGTCCAAACAGAAGCTAAAGAAAACTAGAACAAATCCACAAGAACCAAAATTTGACTTGAATTTATCCCACCTGATTTTAAAATATTGTCAGAAACAGCTTTGAGACCTTGAACACTAATGAACGGAGATCATACAAGCTGTGGAAGGATATCAAGAATATTGTCCATGAAGAATGCAAAAGGTCATTGCAAAAAAAGAGGAGGACTAAAAGACATAGATGGATGTCAGAAGAGAATCTGAATATTGCACTAGAAGGCTGAGAGGCTAAAGCAAAGGGAAGAAATCAGGAAGTTATGGAGTTAAACAGGAGATTTCAAAGGACAGCGCAGAAAGACAAAGCAGTCTAATGAATTGTGCCAGAGTCAGAAAGCCAAAGAGCCAAACTTTTTTTTAAATTTTTTATTTTATATTGGGTTGCTTACAAAGTTCATATACATTGTTTCACACTATCCTTCATTCTCATGGCATTTCATACAATCATTCCCATTCATCATATTTTATAAAATTAATCAACATTAAAATATGCTGAACCATTACTACATCCGTACAGGATTTTTCCATTTCACTTACCTCCTCCTACTTCCACCCATCAAATTGTGGAGCTCTATGATACTCTCCTGCCCATCCTCTCCACTCTGCTCCTATCCTCCCATCCCCTTAAACCCTCATATACATTCCATTAGTTATCTTTCTATTTCTACAATAATTGTGTTATACAGTATTCGTTCTTTTTTAAAAAATTTAGGTTGTTTATTTTTCATTTCAATGAACATCTACAGAGATTTTGGGATTCCATTCATTCATTGTTGCACCCTTCTCCCCGCACAAGCCCCTCCCCCCTGCCCCCCCATTTGCTCCTCTCCTTGAAAAGCAAAAGAAAAACTCCCTCATTGGTGCACAATCCCCCCCCCCCGCACCTCCCCAAACCCCACCCCCTACCCCCCAAATATAATCCACTCTGCAACCCTCAACACTCAGCATAATGCTCTTCAGTCCCTCTCTAGTTATGTAGTAATTTTCAAAATCATTGCTTCTGCGTGCAGCATAGGAGTCCAACATGTGAATGTACCACAATTTCTCACTTCATTTGTTTGCGGTTGGACATTTGAGCTGTTTCCACATTCTTGCGATGATGAATAATGCTGTTACAAACATTGGTGTCAAAATCTCCATTTGTGTCTTAGTTATAATTTTCTTGGGGTATAATCCAAGCAATGGAATAGCTGGGTCATGTGAAATTTCTATGTTTGTTTCTTTTCTTTTTTTAGGAAATGTCAAATTGCCTTCCAGAGTGGTTGTACCATTTAACAATCTTACCAACAGTGTGTGAGAGTTCCTATCTTACCACATCATCTGCAATATTTATTACTTGCTATCCTGTTAGACTTTGCAACTGCTACTGGGGTGAAATGGTATCTCATTATGCTTTTAATCTTCATTTCTCATATTGCCAATGATCTTAAGCATTTCTTCATGTGCCTGTTGGCTATTAGAATGTCTTTCTCTGCGAAAGGTCTTTCCATGTCTTTTGCCCATTTTATAATTGTGTTATTAGTATTTATCTTGTGCATGTCCTGTAGGATTATGTAAACTGTTGTTATGAGACCCTTGTCTGAAATGGTATTGACAAATGGTTTTTTCCCCCAGTCTGAATGTTTTCTTTCCAACCTGTTGGAAAAAAAGGTTTTGATGCACACAGAGACTTAATTTTTAGAAGGTCCAATTCATCAATTTTATCCTCTTCTGGTTATGTATTTCTTTTTATACTTTGAGCTAGGCCTTGTAAGCTTGGTCTTACTTTGTCTCTTATGATCTTTATGGTTTTGGACTCTACCTCTAGGTCTCAGATTTACTTTGAGTTTATTTTTGTGTATGGTGAGAGGTGTGCATCCTGCTTCAGCTTTCGGCAGGTAGCAGTCCAGTTTCCCCACCACCATTTATTGAAGAGGTTTTCATTTCCCCACTTGATAGGTTTTGTTTCCTTGTGAAATATCATTTGACCATAGATAGATAGGTTAATTTCTGTGTTCTCAATTCTGTTCCATTGTTCTATGTGCCTGTCATTGTACCAGTGCCATGCTGTCTTGGTTATTATAACTGTGTGGAAGGTTTTGAGATCAGGGAGAGCTATGCCTCCCACTTCATTCTTGTTTTTCAGAAGTGCTTTGATTATTCAAGGTCTCTTTTCTCTCCAAATAAACTTGTTAATTATGCTTTCTAACTCTTTGAAAAATTATTTTGGTATCTGTATGGGATTGTGTTAAACATAGATTACTTTTTGTAGGATTATATATTGAGTCTTTCTATCCATGAACAGGGCACATTTTCCTATTAGGTCTTTTATTGTTTCTTGCAAAGTGTTTTATAGTTTTCTTTGTAAAGGTCTTTTGTATCTTTGTTGTTGTTGTTATGTGCCATCGAGTTGTTTGCGACTCATAGCGACCCTATGTACAACAGCCCTAAACCCTGCTCTATCCTGTGCCAATCGCATTGCCTCTGACACACACATCCTGATTACCCCAGTCACTGAATCAATCCACCTCTTAGAGAGTCTTCGCCTCCTGCACTGTCCTTTCACCCTACCAAGCATGATGTTCCTCTCCAAGACCTCTCCCTCCTCTCCTTATAACATGTCCAAAGTATGTTTGACAAAGCCCCAGAATCCTTGCCTCCAAGGAGTAGCTTGGCTTAACCCTCTCCACAATGAAGCTGTTTGTTTTCTTGGCAGTCCATGGTACATTCAATACTCTTCTCCGGCACCACAGCTCAAAGGCGTTAATTCTCCTTCTATCCTCCCTAGTCATTATGCAACTCTCTGATGCATAACAAGTGATTGCAAAGACCATGGCCTGTATCAGGTGCACCTTAGTCTCCAGAGAGACACCGTTGCTCTTGAGTACTTTAGAGAGGTCCCTAACAGCAGACTTTCCCATCACAATATTTTTTTTTATTTCCTGGCTGCTGGTGCCAAGAGTGTTGACCATGGAGCCAAGCAAATTGAAGCTGTGAACAATCTCAATCTTTTCGCCATCCATTCTGATGCTACCAATTGGTCCGGTGGTGAGAATCTTTGTCTTCTTGACATTGAGCCTCAGTCCATACTGAAGGCTGCAGTCCTTGACCCTGCCTTTGTATCTCTAGTTAAGTTTATTCTCAAGTATCTTAATTTCTGGTTGGCTATTGTAAATGATATTGCTTCCTTAGTTTTGTTATCTGTGTAGAGGAATCCCACTGAATTTTGTATATTGATCTTGTGTCCTGACACTCTACTAAATTGGTCTACTAGCGCTAACAGGTATTTTATTGAGTTCTTGGGCATTTCTATGTACAGTATCATATCATCTGCATATAGTGAGTGTTTCATCATCTCTTTGCCAATCTTGATGTCTTTTATTTCCTTCTCTTGTTGTATTAGGGCTGAACTCTTAAGCTGGAGGAACTGAATAACAAATTCAAGCCTTGAGTGGCAATCCTTAAGAATGCCATGGGCTATGCACACCCATGTTTATTGTGGCTTTGTTTGCAATAACGAAGTGCTGGAAACAACCCAAGTGCCCATCAACAAACAAATGGATATAGACGCTCTGGTATATTCACACAATGGAATACTATGCAACATTGAAAAAGCAAGGAACTCATGAAATATTATGCAAAATGGATGATCCTGGAGGATATTATAATGAGTAAAATATCTCAGTTACAAAATGACAAATATTGCATAGGGCCACTATTGTAAAATGGGACTGACATCAGGGTTGAGGGAAGACAGAGAAGGAGGGGAGGAATTATGTATACTGCATTGAAACAGACAAGAGAGAGAGAATTGTTTAAAATGGACATATTATTGGGTATAATTGTCATGACAGGAGTCCAGAATCAAAGCTGTACACTAGAGTACTCTTGCGGGGAGGGATTGAATAACAATGAATGGGAGAAAAGTGCAACAGTTAATGTTTGGAAACCCTAAATCTCTGTAAACTTTCATTAAAATTAATAATAATAATTTTAAAGAATTCTATGGGCTGAATACTGAATGATCCAGGAACCATCAAAAGAAAGTGGAAGGAGTACACTGAGTTACTACAACAGAAAGAACCCAATAACACAGAAGAATTTCATGAAACAACTTATGATCAAGAGGCAATGGTGATGAAGAAGAAAGTCCATGCTGCTCAGAAGTAACTAGCAAAAACATGGCCCCAGAAATTGACAGAATACCAATTGGCATGTTTCAATGAACAGATAAAGCCTTGAATGTGATCACCAGGCTGTGCCAAGAAATCTGGAGAACAACTATCTGGCCACTGACTGAAAGAGATTCTTAAGTATTCCTATTTAAAAAAAAATTCCACAGAGTATGGAAATTATAAAAAACATATCAGTAATAAATATCACACACAAATAAAGTCCTGCTGAAGATTACCCCAAAATGACAGAAACAGTACATCAATAAAGAACTACCATAAATGCAAGCTGGTTATAGAAGAAATCATGATACTAGGGACATCATAACCAATGTGAGATGGATTTTGACAAAACAAAGAGTGTCAAAAGAATGTCTGTGTCTCATTAAATATGCAAAGGCATTTGACTGTGTGGATAACAAAAAACTGTGGCTAACCTTCAGAGGAACAGGAATCCCATAACATCTGATTGTGCTCATGTGAAACCTATACTTGGACCTGGAAGCAGTCATCAGAACAGAGCAAAGAAAAAGAGAAGAATTTTCTCTGCATTTCCCAAGCTGAGAGAACTGAAAAACAAATTTAAGCCTCATGTCAAAATATTGAAAGATACTATAGGCAATATAAAGAATGATCCAGAAAGTATCAAAAGAAGTTGGAGTAAATACACAGAATAATTGCACCAAGAAAAATTGACTGACAATGAAAAATTTCAGGAAATACCATATGAGCAGGAGCTGATGGTAATAAAGGAGGAAACAGAAGCTACATTGAAGGCACTGGCAAAAAAATAAGAACCCAGGAGACAATGGGATACCAATTGGCTTGTTTCATTTAACAGCTGCAGCCAGTCTCTGCCAGGAAATTTGGAGGACAGCTGTCTTGTCAACAAATGGAAGAGGTCCATATTTGTATCCACTCCCAAGAAAGATATGTGGAAACTATCAATCAATATCAGTAATTTCACATGCAAACAAAATACTGCTGAAGATTTATTTTTAAAAGGCCAAACCAGTACATAAATAGGGAATTCCCTGAATTTCAAGCAAGATTAAGATGAGGCTGCAGCACCAGTGAATGCATTGCTGATATCAGATGGATCTGGGCTGAAAGTAGAGAAGAAAAAAGACTATGCTTTATTGACAATGCAAAGGCATTTGACTGTGTGGATCATAACAACTTATGACTGACATTGATAAGAATGGGAATGCCAGAATGATTGTGCTCATGTGAAATCTCTACCTCAACCACAAGGGTGTTGTGTGAATAGAGCATGGAAACACTATATGATTTAACATTAAGAAGGGAGTGCATCAGGGTTGTATTCTTTCTCCATACCTATTCAATATGTATACTGAACAAATTATGTGAGAAGCCATACTCTGTAAAGAAGAATGTAGCATCAAGACTGCAGGAAGACTCATCAATAACCTGTGTTATACACATGACACAACCTTACTTGTTTAAAATGACGAGGACTTGAAGTATTTGTTGCAGAAGAGCAAAGAATATATCCTTCAATATGGATTGTATCTCAACATCAAGGAAACAGACATTCTTACCACTGGACCTATAGACAACATCATAAGAGAGAAAAGATTAAAACTATCAACAACTTCATCTTACTTGGATCAACCATTTACAATCATTTACAGTAGCCAACAACAAATTGAGATACTTGGGAGTAAACTTAACTAGAGACACAAAAGACCTTTATAAAGAAAACTACAAAACACTACTGAGAGAAAAAATATTGTTGTTGTTGATTGCTATTGAGTCAAGGTCGACTCATAGGGACTCTGAACAAAAGACCTAATGCCATTCCACAGCTATCATTGTTTCTCCAAGTTGATAGAGTTTCCAGAAGTATGTGGTTTAGGAAGTGAAGGCCACTCCTGCTTCCAAACCTGTTTTACAACTGGGAGCTCCACCAAACACTGTCCACAGTGGGAAACCATTATGGATTTGATATCCCCATGGCACAAAATTCACATCACAGCAAACCCAGGTTACTTCATACAGCACATTGACAAACAGAGATATGCAAAGTCCAGATATAACAACACTAGTCTCATTTAGCAGTGGTTAAATGTTGTCAAATCAAATACGACTCAGAGTAAGCTTTGTACAGAAGACCTGAACTCTGTTCTATAATTAACATTATTTTTGTACATATTATTAGAGAGTTTGTAGAGTTTCCAGAGGCATTTAGTTTAGGAAGTGGATGCCACTCCTGCTTCCCAATATCTGGAAGCTCATCCAAACATTGTAGATAACGGGTAACCATTATGGTATTTGACAAGACTATGGAACAGTATTCAGCATCACAGCAATTCCAAGTTGTTCAGTACAGCAAATAGACAAATGATTGCTCTATCTTTTGAAAATATTCATCCTAAAATTAATAAATTTGACATGAGGGCCACTGGCCTGAGGGCCCTACACTATTTTAAAGCCACACCCTTGAGCAGGCCTCTGTCCTTAGTCTAAGACTCAAGGGTCGCCCACTTTTGAGGGGCAAAAAGAACATTTGGAGACCTAAATAAATGGGAAAATATTCCCTGTTCATGGATAGGAAGATTCAATATAGAGAAAAGGACAGGCCTTCCAAAAGCAATCTACATGTTTAGTGCATTTTTAATACATATACAAAAATTCTTTTATCAAAGAGAGAAAAAAGGCAACTGGCAAGTTTATTTAGAGAGGAAAGAGACCCTGAATAAGCAAAATACTTCTGAAAAACAAGAATGAAGTGGGAAGCATAACAATCCCTGATCTCAAAACCTACTACATAGGTGTACTAACCAAAACAGCATGGTATTGGTACAAATGCAGACACTAAGACCAATGAAGCAGAATAGGGAATCCAGAAAGTATCCCATCTACCTATGGCCAGCTGGTGTTCAACAGGGAAACAAATCTTATCAAATGCGGAAATGACAACTTCTTAACAAATGGTGCTGGCAAAACTGGTCTTCTAACTACAGAAAGCTGAAATAGAATCCACATCTCACACCACACACAAAAATTAACTCAAGGTGGATCAGAGTAGGGGTAATACCCCAAACCGTAAAGATCATAAGAGACAAAATGGGGTCAAACTTAGAAGGCCTATTCTATGGTATAAATAGGCTGACAAATATAGCTTGAAATGCACAACCAGGAAAGGATAATACGGATGAATGGGAACTTTTAAAGATTAAGTCCCTGTGTGCATCCAAAACTTTTTTCCAATAGGTTGAAAAGAAAACATGGACTGGAAAAAAAAACATTTGGCAATACCATTTCAGACAAGGGTCTCATAACAAAATTTTACAGACTCTTATAGGGCCTCCACAAGATAAAGACTTTTTATCACAATTTGTAACACAATTACAAAATGCACAAAAGATATGGAAAAACCTTTCACAGAGGAAGACATTCTGACAGCCAACACACACATGAAGAAATGCTCAAGGCAATAAGAGAGATGAAGATCAAAACAACAATGGCATACCATCTCATCCCAGTAGCAGTGGAAAATTCTAACAGAACAGTAAGTCATAAATGTTGGAGATAATGTAGTGAGATAGGAACTCTCATACATTGTTGGTGAGATTGTTAAATGGTACAACCACACACTGTAAGGTAGTTCGGCATTTCCTCAAAAATCTGAACATAGAAATTCCATGTGACCCAGCTATTCCATTGCTAGGAATTTACCCCAAAGAACTTATAACTGAGACACAAATGGAGATTTATAAAGCAATATTCATAGCAGCATTATTCACTATCGCAAGAACATGGAAACAGCCCAAATGTCCAACCACAATGGAATGGGTTGAGCAACTGTGGTATATTCACTACACAACACTCAGGAGCACCAATTTTGAAAATTACTCCATAACTAAGGAGGGACTGTAGAGCATTATGTTGAGTGAACTAACTCAGTCTCATAAGGACAAATACTAAATAAGACTACAATTTTTAAAATAAAGGATTAGCAGTAAGATATGTATTAAACTCCAAAGAGGGAAGGGGAGTGAGAAGGAGATTTGAAGGTGTAGAGGAGGAGAAATCATGAAGTCACAGACTTTGGTGGACAGAAGAAGAGGGTGAAAGAGTTAGGAAAGACATAATGGAGATCTGAGAAGGCAGGGTAATGGTGGGCATTGATCAATCATAATTCATTTTATAAAACCCAATGTATGGGAGTTAGTGTATGAAACACACTATGACTAGAGGAATGTGTGAAACACAAGTGCATAAACAAAACACAAAAGTATACAAATTTTGTATGAAAATCAGCACAAAATAAAAATATTTTAAAATGCAAGTGATACAACCAAACTACCTTAAGCCAAAAAGAAAATTCCTCTAACAGCAAAGTAGAGAGCACAATTTAATATATGAATAAATCCAAGAATTCAAATACAGACATAAAAAAATCATTATCTCTTCATCTCATGTCTCAGCTTTTCACCATGCTAACTTTTTTCTCATATAGGTTCTTATCACATAGTGACAACATAATAGACAGAAACTTCAGGCATTTATTTGACAGTTTAGCAACTTAGGGGAAAGAAAAAACTTTCCTTCTCCAAGAATTTCGGGAAAAACATGGAACTATTCTTGTCAGTTATACTTTTTCTAGCTTGAAACATGTGCCTAACCATAGGGAAAATAATGTCACAGGCAGTAATATTAATAATCTCCATTTCTACACTTGAAGAAAACAAATGAAAAAAGATTAAGTCATCTATCCCTGTTCATAAAACTAATAAGCCAAGATGTAAACTTGTTATTTGCCATTGAGCCAGCTCTAACTCAAGGTGACCTTATAGTGTAATATAACAAAATTGTCCTGTCCATCTCCATTAACTTATTTTATATTATAGTTCATTGTTCCAGCTTTTGTATCAATTCACTGCATAGGCAATTTCCCTCATTTCTGTTACCTTCTTTCTTGTCAATGATGGTGTCCTTTTTTAGCAGTTGGTCTTTTTCTGGTGATGTGTTCAAAGTAAATAAACTTCAGTGTCATCATCCTAATTTCCAAAGGATATTGAGTTGTACTTTTTTCTAAGATGACCATTCTCCTCCTTCTGGTAGTTGATAGCATATTTTACATTTTTTGCCAAAATAATAGTTCAAATGCATCAATGTTTATTCTGTCTTCTTTTTATTTATCCAAATTTCACATATAAGGCAATTTAAAACACCATGGCTTGAATAAGTTTGCTTGGCTCCACATTCAATACTCTTGGCACCAGCAGTCAGGAAATCAAAAGACAAATTGCATTAAGGAAATCTGCTGTCAAGGACCTTTCTAAAGCACTAAAGAGAAACAATGTCAGTCTAGAAACTAAGGTGTGGCTGATTCAGGGCACAGTCTTTGTAATTATTTGCAATGCATCAGAGAGCTGGACAATGACTAAAGAGGACAGAAAAAGAATTGATGCCTTTGAGTTATGGTGTTGGAGAAGAGTTTTGAACATGCACCACCAAGAGAACAATCAAGTCTGTCTTGTAGGGGGTGAAACCAAGCTGCTCCTTGGAAGTAAGTATTTTGAAACTCCATCTCACACACTTTGGGTATGTGGCCAAATTATAATGTTATTAAATGGTGAGAATTTTTTTTTCCTTTCAAGTGCAAACTCATACTGAAGGCTGTTGGTCTTTTTACCTTCATCAGTAAGTGAATCAAATGATCATCATTTTTGGCTAGCAAGATTGCATTAAGTGCATATGTAAGATAGTTAAATGAGTCTTTCTCCAATCTTGATGTCATTTTTGTTGTTGTTAGGTGCCGTTGAGTCACCTACAACTCATAGACCCTTTGTACAACAGCTCTGAAGCCTGCCCTGTCCTGAGCTAGTCTTATCGACTCTTGACATATCTACCCTCAATGCCAAGTTACTATATCCATCCTTCTCATGCAGTGTCTTCCTATCCTGCACCATTCCTCCACTCTTCTGAGCATGATGTCTTTTTCCAATGACTGGTCCCTCCTGGCCACATGCCCAAAGTATGTGAGATGGAGCTTCAAAATCCTAGCCTCCAAGAAGACATTATAGCCTGGCTTCTCAGAGTAATTGATTAGACAAGTAAGGTAACTGGTTACAACCCTGCTACATATATTTTCACATATTTTGGGCATTTTGTATGAAGGAGCTAGTCCTTGGAAAATGATATCAATTTGGGAAAGGTAGAAAAAGCAACCTTGGCACCATCAGCCAGGAAATCAAAAGACATACTACATTAGGAAAGTTGCTGCCAGGGACCTCTCCAAAGTGCTAAAGAGCAGTGATGGCAGTTTGAATACTAAGGTGCACATGGTCTTTTCAACCCTTTGCTATGAAGCTTAAAATTGTATCATGAAAAAGATGATAGAATTGATGGCTTTGAGTTATTAAATTGGACTGCCAAAAGGACAAAAAAAAATGTCTTGTAGAAATGAAGTCAAGGTGCTCCTTTGAGGTAAGGATAGTGAAACTTTATCTCACATATTTTGGGCATGTTGCTTGGAGAAGCTATTGTGATCCAAGGAACACCATGCTAGGAAAAGCGGAGGATCAACAAAGGATAAGAATCTCAACAAGATGCATTGACACAGTCACTGCAACAGTGGGCTCAAGTATGTCAGAAATGAAGATGGCACAGGATAGGACAGGGTTCAGATCTACTGTTCGCAGGGTTGCTGAGTCATAGTCAACCCAATGTCACTTAATAACAATGAATGAGAAATGGTAGCTCACAGGTTTAACAGGTCTACTCTTCATGGCAAATGATACTGACCTTTTCATGTGTTTACTAATCATTCTTGCATGTTCTTTTTGAAGTATCTGCCCAGTCCTTTCGCGCATTGTATCCTTATATACAGCAAAAATACAGTGACTCAACAATTTC
This sequence comes from Elephantulus edwardii, assembly GCF_000299155.1. Classification (NCBI taxonomy): domain Eukaryota; kingdom Metazoa; phylum Chordata; class Mammalia; order Macroscelidea; family Macroscelididae; genus Elephantulus; species Elephantulus edwardii. Next base: position 15,864,237 of record NW_006399793.1, on the reverse strand, counting down.
TATGTGTACAATACAATGTCATTGATTACATTCTTCAAACTGTGAAGCCATTCACCCTGCCCTCCATTTCTTTTTTTTAAGAAAATATATACTTTATTTGGTATTAACAGCCTTGAAAATATTTTTCTTACCCCATTTATTCATTATTACACATTTTCCTCTCTGTCACCTCTCCCCTCCAGTTTGCTCTTTTCCTTTGGAAAAAAAAAAATTCTTTCCTTGTTATACAGTCCCGTCCTCCCACCCGTTCCCCCGGACCACTTTACTATGCAATTCTTATTCTGGACTCTTGTCATGCCAATAATACCTAATCGTATGTTCCTTTTATACAGTTCTTTCCCTCATCTGTTTCAATGTCATGTACATTATTTTATCCCTTCTTTTCTTAGTTTCTCCCAACCCCCATATCAATTATGTTCTATAACAGTGGCATTATACAGTATTTGTCTTTTTATGACTGGAATATTTCACTCAGCATAATGTCCTACAGAGTCACACATTTTGTGTTTGTATAATATTTCATGAGTTCCTTGTTTTTCAGTGCTGCATAATATTCCATTGTGTAATTATACCACAGCTCTCTAGACATTTGTTTGTTGAAGAGCACTTAGGTTGTTTCCAACTCTTTGCTATTGTGAAACAGCAATAAACATGGATGTGCATATATTTGCTTGAGTGGCAGTTATGATTTCTTTAGGGTGTATTTTTAGTAATGGGTCAAATTATATTTCTATTTCCAAATTTTTGAGAAAGCACCATACTACCTTCCATAGTGGTTGCACCATTTTACACTCCCATCAACAGTGAGTAAGGGTTCCAGTCTCTCCACAACCTCGCCAGCATTTGTTGCTTGTTGCTCTGTTAAATTTTGCTATTCTTACCGGGGTGAGATGATATCTCATAGCTGTTTTGCCTCCCTCCATTTCTAATATGTTCCTCATATTAGAACATATTGCTATAAACTAATTTCTTCCTAGATAACATTTTCTAGGAAGCTTTCTAGATAACATTGCAAGTTGCTAACACTTAGACCCCTTATAGTAAGTTCATTAAAAGAGCATAATGCTCATCATAGGCATTTTTTTTACTAGTTTTACTAAGCTATTGATTGAGAAAAGACTCAGACAGATATTTTTGGTATTTGGCTTGCGGATTAAAGAATTTCTCCGGGCAATAGTTTTGAGGGTTCATCTAGTTGAATGCATTCATAAAGTCTAGATTTCTGAAGAATTTAAATTTCTATATTTACTACCACCACCTCCCCCTTTTTCCCAGTATTCTACTTAAGAATGCATGAACAAATGTTTAGGTAGAGTGGCTAAGTACCTAACAATTCTTCTGTTCTCTTGACATAAAAAATAAGTGTTTCTAGAAGGAATCCACCCACATTCCATCTATCCTCTTTCTGACTCCCCCCACCCTCTGGTGTTTAAGGCAAGTGGAGAACAATGTTTAAGTCTTGAGTGACTCTTTACAAGCTTTTAAGACCCTAGACAATTCTCTCCCTAGTCTGTTTTAATGCCATGTAAATTATTTATCCCCTTTTTTTCTTAATTTCCTCTCAGCTCCCATGTCAGTCCTGTTTTATACAGAGGCATTATGCCATATTTGTCTTTTTGTAACTGAGCTATTTCACTTAGCATAGCATCCTCTAGGGTCACCCATTTTGTATAATAATTCATGAGTTCCTTGTTTTTCAATGCAGCATAGGATTCCAGTGAGTGAATGTACTACAGCTTCTCAATCCATGCGTTTGTTGATGGGCACTTGGGTTATTTTCAGCTCTTTGCTATTGTGAGCAAAGCCACAATAAAGATGGGTGTGTGTATATATCTACTTGGGTGGCAGTTACGGTTTCTTTAGGGTATATATAATTAGATATTATTGGCATGCTAGAGTCCAGAATAAGAGCTACATAGTAAAGTGATCGGGGTGGGGAGGGGGGGGATGGGACTGTATAACAATGAAAGAACTTTTCTCCCAAAGAAAAAAGCTATCTGGGAGAGGAAAGGGGGGACATGGAGGAAAATGTGCAACAATGTACTCTTAGAAAACCAAGTTCTTTATAAACTTTCATTAAAATATCAATAAAAAATAAAATTAAATTTTACAAAGAACATAGACAATGTGCACTAAAGTAGGGGATAGAAAAGAAACAATGAAAATTATATCATCCTTTGTTTCCTGTTAGATTGCTTGTTATCTTATTCTTAGAGCTCTTAAGATCTTTTTAATATGTATCCATTATTAGATATATATTTAGCAAATATTACTTTCTAGCCTGGGATTTGCCATTTCATTTCCCTAACATTAACTTTCACTGAGTAGAAGTTTTATATAATGGAGTCCAATTTTGTGATTATTTTATACTTCGTGATATTTCTATTCAGGAAATCTTTTTTCCTGAGGTTTACAACCTTGACATTATTGACACTTTTAGTTAGATAATTCTTTCATTTTGAGGATTGTGTAAGTAATGTAGCCATATCCTTGGTCTCTCTCTCTCTGATCGTTAGCTTCCAGTAACACTTTTTCCTATTCTAGTTCTTACAACTAAAACGTCATACAGATGCTGCCAATGTATATTAGAGTTGTGTCAGGTTGAAGCTATCTCAATGTCATAAAGAACTGCTCTCACTCTCACCCTTGCTCCGCTCTCCCCCATGTCATTTTACTGTATAGGTAAAGTATTACTTTGAGCACATGGGCACGAGGGGCTGATCCTTGGAGAATTATATTATGCTTAGAAGGGCAGAGAGACAAAACAGGAGAGGAATACCCAAGATGAGATGGATTGACACAGTAACTGGGATTGTGTGGGTAGGTGTGTCAGAGACAGAGACGAACTCAGGATAAAGCAGGCTTCAGAGTGTTGTACATAGGGTCACTATGAGTCACAGGTGACTCAACAGCACATAACAACAACATTAGATTCAGATCAAGGTTCATTTCTCAAAATACACATTCAATTACTTTGGCATTATCGGGGCGGGGGAGAATCACTCTTTCACTCCTTGAAATTACTTTGGCATTTTTGTTTAAAATTCACTGACTGCTCATATAAATATTCATATGAACCCTCTATCTTCTTCCATTTCTTTATGTCTATCTTTATGCAAATACCACACTGGCTTGATTATTATAGCTTTAGAAGTCCTAACATCAAGTAGCTTAAACAGTATGTTGTTTGTCATTTTTTTCAACAAGGTTAGGTCCTTTGTCTTTCCATACATTTAGGGAAAAAGCTTGTCCATTTTATTTCACTCAGAAAGTTTGGCAGGTTGTGTTTTTGGGTTGTTTTTTTTTTTTTTGGAAAATTTTACATTTACAGAAAAATTGCAACAATGCTTTAGGTAGTCCCACCCCTAACAGTGTATTGATCAGTTGGAACTGGTGCACACAGAACTCATCTAAGCTTGCTTTTACACATGAAAATTTGGAAGTTGTTCAGTGATTTGGAAACAGTACATGCAGCTGGTTAAGGTAGAGTTGAAGAAATTCTTTTAAGAGGGGTAGATTCAATAATTTCAAAATGAGAGAAAGTTTACATGACATTAAAGCAAGAACCTCAGAAATGATAATGTTTTGTTCAAAGATGGTAGAGCCCATTCATACCAACAGGCTCACACACTAGGCTTCTAAAAAGGGTCTTCTGAACCTTATTAATCCCCTATCAATTCTTCCACCCTGTAATTTCTTTCCTGGTCTGATTATCATGATGAATCACTCAAATTGTGAAAAATCTGGAATTATCCATAAATTGGGTACTTGTAACCCAGAGGACTGTATGCACCGAAAATTACTGTATATATCTCATCCAGTTTCAGTTTCTTCTAATGTTACTCTCTTACATTACTGTGATACATTTGTCAAAATTAATAAAGCAACACTGATACTTTTTAAATGATACCCAACTTCCAGACCTCATTTGCATTTCATCAGTTTTTCCATGGACTTCCTTCTGTTCCAAGGCCAATCTAGGGAATTACATTGTTTTATCACCATGTTCCTCCAGTCTAGTCTGTGACAACTCTTAGACTTTGCTTTCATACATGACCTCAGCTGTCTTGAGTATATTGGTCAGGTACTTTGTAAAATATGGCCTATTTTGATTTTCTGTTTCTCATACGGTTAGAATTGAGTTGGGAATTTTGTGAAAGAATGCTTACAAGAGGTTAAACGTCAACATCATCACTCCATATAGGGGTTATCAGACATGCATTTGGTATTTCTTACAATGTTAGCCCTGAAGCCAATTTCTGTTTTAAAGCACATAATGATTTTGATTGGAATTTTAATGACTTTAGACTATTAATTGAGGAAGGAGTAGTTTTAATAAACCTTGAGAAAAATGGGAATCCCAAAACACTTAATTGTGATCATGTGAAACCTATACTTTGGATCAGGAAGCTGTGGTCAGAAAAGAGCAAGGAAACACTGCATGGTTCAGAATTTGGAAAGGAGTGCATCAGAGATACATCCTGTCTCCATGTATTATCAGTCTACATGTAGAACAATCATTCAGGAGGCTGAACTTTATAAGGAGGATGTGGCATCAGGATTGGAGGAAGACTGATTAACAACCTATGTTATGCTGATGACACAATCCTGCTCGCATAAAGTGAGGAGGATCTGAAGTGTTTGCTGCAGAAGGTCAAGATCTGAAGTCTTGAATATGGACTGAAGCTCAACATCAAGAAGATAAAGATTCTCACTACATGGCCAATATCAATCCATGATAGATGGAAAAGAGATTGGGATTGTTAACAAAAATCAAAAGACCAATTGGTGTAGGGAAAGCTGCTGTCAGGGACCTCTCAAAAGTGCTTAAGAGCAGCATTGTCAGTCCAGATATTAAGGTACACCTGAATCAGGCCATGGTTTTCGCAGTTACATACTATGCATCAGAGAGCTTGACAATGACCAAAGATGACAAGAGAATCGATACTTCTGAGTTGTGGTGCTAGAGAAGATTATTGAACATACCATGGACTGCCAAGAAAACAAACAAGTTTATCCTGGAAAGGGTGAAACTAGGTTACTTGGAGGCAAGGATTTTGAAGTTCTGTCTCACATACTTTGGACATGGGTCCAGGAGGGTCCAGTCCAGAGGACATCATGCTTGGAAGGGTGGAGGGACAGCACAGTAAAGGAAGACTCTGGAAGAGATGGTCTGACACAGTAATTAGTGTAATGAGGGTTTGTTAGAGACAGGGGAACTAGCTTCAGACAGGGCAGGCTTCAGAGCTGTTATACATAAGATCACTATGAGTCTCAGGTGCCTTGATGGCACATAACAACAACCAAAAAGGCAGTAAGTGAATCTTAGGGTGTTAAAGTAAGTGCAGTAATAGTCTATGAAAAGTCATGAATAGTCCATATAACATGTTGCTGTTGTGTGCCTTTGAGTTGAAACTAACCCATATCTGACACTTGAGCAGATTTTCAGAGTAAATTGCAAAGGAGGAGATTGTCCATCTTTTTCCCACGGCTCATTTGGTAGATTTGCTTTTGTGATTGCAGTCGATTGTGAAACCAAGCAAGCTGAAACTGTTAGCAGTCTCAATCTATTCTCCATCTATCATGATGCTGCCAATTGGCCCAGTGGTAAGAATCTTTGTTTTCTTGATGTTGAACTTCAATCCATATCGAAGCCTACACTCCTTTACCTTCTACAACAAATACCGCAGGTCTTCTTCAGTTTTAGCAAGCAAGGTTGTGTCATCTGCCTAACACAGGTTGTTAATAAGTCTTCCTCCAATTCCGACGCCACATTCCTCCTCATAAAGTTTAGCCTCTCAAATGATCTGTTCTGCATATTGATTGAAAAGCTGTGGCGATAGGAATTATCCGATAGGAAGTATTCCTGATCTTGAATCATGCAGTGTTCCTTGGCTCTGTTCTGACAACTGCCTCCTTGTCCAAGTATATGTTTTGCATAAACATGATACAGTGTCTGGGACTCCCATTCTTCTTAAGGTTAACCACAAATTGTTGTGATCCACATAGTCAAATGCCTTTGCATAGTCAATAAAACACAGATAGACATTTCTCTGGTACTCTCTGCATTTAGTTAAGATTCATCTAACATTGGCTATAATTTCCTTAGTGTCAGGGCCTCTTCTAAACTCAGCTTGCACATCTGACCATTCTCTGTTTATGTGCCATTCCAGTCATTTTTGGATAATCTTTAGCAGAATCTTGATTGTGTGTAATATTAATGATATTGTACTGTAATTTCCACTCTGTCATGTCACCTTTTAATAAGCTTGGAATAAATATGGATCACTTTCAGGTTGGCCAAGTGGTTGTCCTCCAGATTTCTTGGCACAAATTGTTGAGCACATCTATGGCAGCATCTGTTTGTTAAAATATGTCAATTGGTATTTCATCAATTCCTGGGGCCTTATTTTTGCCAATTCCTTCAGAGCAGCTTGAACTTCCTCCTTTATCAACATTGCCTCTAGGTCATAAGTAGTTTAATGAAATTCTTCTGTGTCAGTCAATTCTTTTTAACACGTTACCGCAAATGACGGCTATAGACATCCTGCACATTTTTATTAATAAAAAAAGGAACATCATTCGACATCAATGACTGATGCTCAATTTCCTATGACAGTCATAAACAATTGGAAAAATGTGTTTCTAAGCACGTTGTCAATTTAAAAGTGTGTGGCAATGTGTTAAAAAAGTTTTTTTTAATTAATTTTATAAAATGTTACAGAGACTTTGGATTTCCATCATTGCACACTTTCCTCCCTGCCCACCCCTTCCCCTCATTCGCTCTTGTCTTTGAAAAGTAAAAAAAAAAATAAATCTTTCATTATTACACAATCCACTCCTCTATGCAACCTTTATTCTGGACTCCTGTTATGACATTAAGACCTAATCATATATCCCTTTTAAAGAATTCTCTGCTTCATATGTTTAAATGCAGTAGACATTATTTATCCTATCTTAGTTTCCCCCCCCCCAACCCTGATGTCAGTCGTGCTTTACTTTAATGCCACAGTGGCATTGTGCGGTATTTGTCCTTTTGAGATGGAGATATTTCACTCAGCATAACATCCTCCAGTGTCATCTATTTTGTTTAGTATTTCATGAGTTCCTTGATTTCAATGCAGCATGGTATTCCATTGTGTGAATATACTACAGCTTCTCTATCCATTCATTTGTTAATGGGCACTTGGGTGGTTTCCGACTCTTTGCTTTTCTGAAAAAAGCAGCAATATACATGGGTGTGCATATATCTGCTTGGGTGGCAATTATGGTTTCTTTAGGGTGTATTCCCAGTACTGGAATGGCTGGGTCAAATGGTATTTCTATTTCTAATTTTTTTGAGAGAGCGTCATACTGCCTTCCATGGCTGTACCACTTTACACTCCCACCAACAGTGAATAAATGTTCCAGTTTCATTGCAACCTTGCCAGCATTTGTTGTTTGCTGTTTTGTTAAATTTTGCTCTTCTTGCTGGGGTCAGATGATATCTCACGGTTGTTTTGATTTGTATTTCTCTTAGAGCTAGGGATTTTGAACATTTTTTCATGTGTTGTTCACCAACTGAATGTCTTCTTTGGTGAAGAGTCTGTTCATATCAATTGTATTGTTTACCTTTATCTTGTTGTGGTGTTCAAGTATTTTATAAATTCTAGATATAAGTCCCTTATCTGTGTCAGTCAATTCTTTTTGGTATAGTGACTCTGTGTACTCCTTCCATCTTCCCCCCCCCCACCCCTTCCATCTTCTTTTGATGTTTCCTAGGCCATTCAGCGTTCTCCCCACAGCATCCTTAAGTATTGCAGCTCAAGGTTTGAATTTGTTCTTCACTTCCTTCAGCTTAAGAAACGCCAAGTGAATTCGTTCCTTTTGATTTTCCAACTCCAGCTCTTTTCACATTTCATTATACTACTTTGTTTTGTCTTCCCATGCTGCCCTCAAAAATATTATGTTAGTTTCAATTCACAGAGACCTTCTACTGGATTCCCTAGGCTGTAAATCTTTACCAGAGGAGACTTCACATTATTCTTCCACAAACAGTTGATGTGTTCAAAGTGCTAATCTTTCTTTTAATAGCTTGATGCATTACACACCATGCCACCACCACAGCATCTTCTCTATCTAATTAATTTCACTTCAAAATATCAATTTCTCACCAATGTATTTGCTTTGTGTCTCCTAACATGTACTTTCAAGTAGTTGCTGCTGCTGCTGCTTATGTTACTGTTATTTTCCAGTCTACCAATCTTGCCAGTCTGTGGAAAAAAGACCTCACACTGGGGAAGAAGGAGGGTCAGCAAAAGAGAGGCAGAGCCTCAACAAAATAGGTTGGCACAGTGACTAGAACAATGGGCTGGAGCACATCAGAGATTGTGAAGATGGAGCTAGAGCAAGATTCAGATGTGTTGTTCACAGGGTGGCCACGAGTCTTAGTGAACTTAATGGCACCTAACAGCAAAAACCGATCTGTTGTACATGTTCACTATGGGTTGGAGTTGACTGAATAGCACCTAACAATAGTCGTCGTTAGGTTATAGTTCAATATAATCTAATTCAATCGTTGTTGTTGTCGAGTGCTGTCAAGTCGCAGGCAACTTATAGAGACCCTATGAACAAATGTCCTGAACACCTGTATAACTTTCTTCCTTTCTCTAGGTTCATAGGGTTTCCAGAGGCAAGCTATTATGGAAGCGGATGCCACTCCTGCTTCCAAGCTTGTTTTAATCAGGTAGCTTCACCAAACACTGTGTCCCATGGGTAACCATTCTAGTACTTGACTCATCAGTGTTACAGTGTTCGGCTTCACATCAGCCATGAGTTACCTCTGTATAGCAAGTGGACACACCAGGGTTACATGACCTAGAAGAATGTTTCACCAGAAACAATTAAGGCAGACCTGAGAGCCTTGGAGTAGAGTCACCCACCTTTGGCTTGGGAGCATGGCTTTCTGTTCACTAGGCCGACTGCTCTCTCTTTCTATGCTGCTGCTGCTGCTGCTGCTGCTGCTGGTGGTGTTAAGTGCCGTCAAGTCGCAGGTGACTCATAGCGACCCTATGAACGAAAGTCCTGGACACCTCCTGTATAACTTTCGTCCTTTTTCCAGGCTCACAGGGTTTCCAGAGGCAAGTATTGTGGAAGTGGATGCCACTCCTGCTTCCAAATTCAATCAATACCATAAAAAAAAACAACACAGCACTGCTTCAAATACTGCTTAAAGGGGAACAAGGAAAAGTAAGCAAATTAATTTTTGCTAAATGCTTCTAGTTTATGTTATGTTGTGTGTGCCGTAGAGTCCTAACTGACCTTTCGGCAGATTTTCAGAGGCTACAAATCACCTGAGAGGAGGTTGCCATTTTACTCCAAAGGAGCAGGTGCTTGATTCGAATCACCAGCCTTTGTATTGATAGCACATCTCCTTACCCACTCAGCTACTTAAGCTTCATTAAAGTCTTTTCACTGGAGCCGTAATCACAGTCTATGCTAAGCCAACCTGTGATCTTAAAATTTACTAACAGCTGGCAGACATATAGCCTGTACTGAGATTAATTTGATAACATAGAATTGATGGTTTTAAATGTGGTAAAAAATTTCAAAAGCAAAACTCCAATCATGAGTTTGTGTATTTAAGTCTTAATGAAATGAGTCAATGCTGTCTGGTTTGTGGTACAATGGACACCTTTCAGAAGACTAATAATTTTTTCGTAGTCACACAGGTTAGTTAAAATCTTTTGGAAAGCAGATGCAGATAGTCAAAGTCGTTCATTGCCTTGGCCTAGCCATTCGGCTTCTGAGACTCTGCTCGATGGAGACAAGAGTGAAGAGAGGCATAGGGAACAGTGACTTCTAGCAACAAACATTTTCATTAGACATTATTTACGATATCAAACACTGACACTACCAAAATGTCCACTAGAGAAAGAAATGTTTGTATTCAGCCAGCTATTTAAAATTGTGTTTATGAAAAGTTTCACAGTAGTATAATATTTTTATAAAAAGTGTAGACAAAAGTCTATAATACAATATACCATAATCATACCGAATGTTAGTGTGTTCTTTCTTTTTCTCAGCTTGGCATTTTTCAAGAAGGAGCCAAGAAAATGTTCTTATTGAATTTAAAAGCTGGAAGGTTCTTTAGAAAACTGGTTCACCCTCTGTGGTTAATTGATAAGGAAATGTCCTTATCAATAGGAGGCACAGAGAGTTTAAAATATTTGTCTTGGGTCACAAAGAAAGCGAGTTGGCAGCATTCAGATGCTGATAGCCCTGACTCTTTGGACATGGAACTATAGTGTGTTTGTTAAGTTCCAGCTGCATTTTAGGGGACTAATGAGATGGACATGGTAAGTAATTAAAATACTTAATTAAAATATTAAGAATCTCAATGTGTGTTTCAAACAAAAACTTAAAATGTGGAGTAAAAGTGGTAATTATATTTAAGAAAGCTCTCCAGTTTTGATATTTAAGATGCCTAATTTAAAAATCTGTAAAGAGTCCTAATGGTATGGGGGGCTAAAGCATTAGTCTGCTAGCCAAAAGGTTAGCAGTTCAAACTCACCAGATGTTCCATAAAGAGAAAGATGTGGCGATTGGCTTCCATGAAGATTTATAAACTTAGAAACCTCATGGGGTAGTTTTGCTCTGTCCTCTAGAGTCACCATGAGTCAGAATCAAGTCCACTGCAGTGGGTTTGGTTGGTTATATAGAATTCAAATTACATTTTCTTCATTAAAAGTTTATTGTACTCTTGTTAGTGTTATCACTGTTTGCATGTAGCTTCTCAGACAGAAATGGCAGGGCACAATGAGATCCTGTAAATCAAGATCTTCTGTTATAAACTGTCCGTTTCTATTTTTCCACTTGTATGCACTAACTGTATAATGCTAGCATTGCTAATAATTATCTACCAAATTATATCCTGGACAAAGTGACTTTTAATTTAAAATATCCTGATTTCGCCCAAAGCCTAGCCTTTCTAAATTTAAAATGGTCTTCTTTTTTTTCCCCCTTTCTTTTTTTAGTTTAACATTTCCTGTTGCTGGAATGTTTAAGGTTAGTGTGTTTATCTTATCAAAAGCAGTCTGTTTGGGTTACTGCTCGGCTTCTTGCCAATCAACCCTATTTACCAGTTTAAGAACATTCAGCAATTAACAGTGTTCAAACAGCACCAATCTGCTATGTTATTTCAGCTGGGAGAGCAACTATATGAACCAATATAGCTTCCACACTAAAAAGAAATGATAGCACTTTCTTGTAACTGGAGAATTTGTTTCTGGTCATTTAGGTATGTCACACGATCACACTGCATAACAAAAGTATGAAGTACCTAAATAATATTTTTAAATTAAAAAAAAAAAACCACAAAACCTAACATGTACTTTGTTTTTTGTATTACATAAAAAACTTTTCCAACAGGAACACTTCTGCATGAACAAACAGAGTTTAAGAGGTAATGTGATCACTTTTCCATCCATCAAGAACCACTACTTCCTTTGTTTCTAAGTCTGCTTGATTGTATGAGCAATTTCTAGCACACAGTAGCTCAAACCAACAATGTACTTGCTTTTCAGACTTTGACACTTCCCCAGCTGCTAGGTCTGTGCTTAACTAAACAAGTACAGTAGTGCAAGTGGAACATTTATGTAACAGAGAAACTAAAAACGTTCTCTGGAAAACAAAGAGACTTTTTCATACTGGAAGATATGACAATGGGATAAATGCATTACATTTTAAAATAGATTTTAAATGCCTTTTGGAATTATAAATCTAATACTTGGACTTAAAAGAATCAGATTATTTATTGACAAGTAAATATCCTTTCTATCTCTCAACTACATTTTAAAATTCATGGAGCATTTATCCAATGTTCAGACGCTGTACTGGGAACTTTAAATGTACCCTCTCCTTTAATTCTTGCACCTATCTGTGATGTGTAAATACAAACATTTATCTACATTTTGTAGATGAGAAAACTCAGACTTAAAATGTTCAACCATATAGCTAATAATTGCTAAAGTATTGTCTGAACCCAGGAAGTCTGACTTTTGGAGACTGTAATCTTATCCATTGTGGAAAAATCAAAATGATACTAAAGATTTTTTTTTTAGCATAGCAGAGCTATCAAAATACCTGGAATAAATATTATGTCATTGTTGTTGTTGTTGATTGCCATCGAGTCGAGCACGACTCATAGCAACCCAATGAACAAAAGACCTAAAGCTTTTCTATAATTATCGTTGTTTCTCAAAGTTCATAGTTTCCAAAGGTGTGTTGTTTAGGAAGTGGATGCCACTCCTGCTCAGCCTATCTTCAGCCTTTTTCCTCACTGGTAGAATGATTTCTCTTCCCAATACCAGCTGCCTTTCCCCTCTTCTGTACCTCCTCTTCTACTTTCCATCACACACACCCC
>NW_006399793.1:15842772-15850331 GCF_000299155.1 Elephantulus edwardii | reverse complement strand
CTTTTTTGGATAATCTTCAGTAGAATCTTGCTTGCATGTGAAATTAATGAGATTGTTCTATAGTTTCCACACTCTCTTGGGTCACCCTTCTTTGGAATGAGAACAAATATAGATCTCTTCCAGTCAGTTGGCCAAGTGGTTACATGACAGCGAGTCAACTGCAATTCATAGCGACCCTAGGGTTATACCTAAAAATTCATTTTATCTGAATAAACTTGGATCTTAGTGAATCATATTCCATGGAATAGCTCTTTCCAATCTGCAGAAGTCTCTAGAATAAAGAAAATATTTGACAGCTCTGCTGTCCAGTATGGTTGACATCCCACAGCATCTGAATATGACCACTAAGCAGTTGAAATACAGCTAGTACAACTTAGGAACTAAAATTTTAACTTTATTGTAGTTTTTTCTAGATAAATATGACTAGTGGCTGTTATATTAAAAAGACAGGTCATCTCATTGGAGACTGTTTCTCACGAAAAGAGTCTTGGGGAACTTGAAAGTCAATTGGCATAACACAGTATATTAAAAGAAAAGTTCTGCATCTTACTCTGATGAATAGTGATTAGGATCTTCAAAGCCTGTGACTATTCATCTAAGTTACAGCTGCTAGTATCTCCATGTCTGGAACAAATTAAGAGGTATGAAAAGCAAACATATATGGGGGGAGGTGGGGAATAGGCCAGAAGACTAATAGGCCACAAAAACCTCATCTTTCACAATGCTGAGACTAGAGCAAGATGATGCCCAGAAGAAGATCCTCAACTAGTTGGACTGACCCAGTGACTGCTGCAATGGGCTCTTGCGTATCAGGAAGTGAGTGGATGGTTCAGGACAGAACAAGGTCCAGATCTTTCGTTCATAGGGTCTCTATGAGATATGCTTGGCCCGATGGCCAACAAAATTAGTTTTGGGGGGTTCATTTTCTTTTTGTGTGTTTGCTTATTTGTTTTATATTTTGTTTTTGTGGAGAGATTTAGGTTTGTTTCCTTTCTTCAACAAACTTTTCTTCTTTCTTGGTTGGTTTTTATTTCCCCATTTTCTTGTCAGTCTCTCTCTCCACCTCCTGTATTTCTTTTCCCTCTATTTCATCTTTCAATTCTGATTATCCTTTCTTTTGTACTCCTCTCAGGTTTTGTTTTTCTATTTTATTTTGTTGTTTGTTTTGTTTTTCTTTTCCCAATGGCAAAACAGTATCCAGCCACATATATACCTTTTACAACTTCAACCATAGGGCAACACTGAAGACCAGTTCCAGCTCCTCCTGATCAATGAAAGACTGCAACCAAGATTGGCACAGTCTGTCCTTAATAGTCATGCACAGATAAAGAACACAAAATTGCACATACAACTTCATCCTCTACTGCACTCACAAAAATATAGGTGGTGAAACACTAAGAATTATCAAATTAGTAAGCTGTTGTTGTTGTCGTTGTTATGTGCCATCAAGTCGCTTGTGACTCATAGCGATCCTATGTACAACAGCCCTAAACTCTGCTCTATCCTGTGCCAATCGCACTGTCTCTGACACATCCTTCCTAATTAACCCAGTCACTGAATCAATCCACCTCCTAGAGGGCCTTCCCCTCCTCTGCTATCCCTCCACCCTCCTAAGCATGATGTCCTTCTCCAAGGACCTGTCCCTCCTTACAACATGTACAAAGTAGATTAGGCGAAGCCCCAGAATCCTTGCCTCCAAGGAGCAGCCCAGTTTAACCCTCTCCAGGATGAATCTGTTTGTTTTCTTAGCAGTCCATGGAACATTCAGTACTCTTCTCCAGCACCACAGCTCAAAAGCATCAATTTTCCTTCTATTCTCCTTGGTCATTGTCAAACTCTCTTGCATAACAAGTGATTGCAAAGACTATGGCCTATATCAGATACACCTTAGTCTCCAGAGTGACACCATTGCTCTTCAGTTTTTTGGAGAGGTCCCTAACAACAGACTTTCTCATCACAATATGAGGCTCAAATTATTCAACCAGATGTATCAAAATAATTTAATAAAAATGATAAAGACCAAAACTACATATCCAGAAATTCTTTCAGAGGAAAAAAATGCTATTGGGACCTTCCAAAAAAGAATTCAAAAGAATGATAGTTAAATGTGCCTTTACACTGATAAAAAATTCCAAGGAAATACAGACAGAATCAAAGAAAATATACCCAAAATTCTAGAAGAATTCTAAAGAACAATACAAGACCAAACTGATTCTTTTTCAATGAAAAACTATAAGCTAAACAAAAGCAGCCAGTTAAAATTCAGAATGCTAAGACAAAATTTTCTGAAAAAGAGAAAATCATTGCAAGGATAAAAGATAAGAAATGAAATAATAGGAAGAAAATAAGTGACATGGAGGACAATTCTGACAAAATTAATCTCTTAAAGGACCAACCAGGAAACAAAAAAAGAAGGAAAATTAATAAAGCATGAGAATTATGTAGAACACTAGCAGAAGGAATCATTTATATATAATTGGAATTTCAGAACAGAAAGGGGGCAAGAGGAAAGCACAGAAGAAATTGTTGAAGATTTGCTAGAAGGAAACATTCCAAATGTTATGAAAAAAATAGACATTCAAGAAGTTAAGCGAATTCCAGGATAGATCCCAAAAGTAAAACAGTAAGACATATGATAATCAAATTTTCCAAAACTATGTCTCTCTGGAGACTAAGGTGTGCCTGATACATGCCATGGTCTTTGCAATCACTTGCTATGCATCAGAGAGCTGGAAAATGAGTAGGAATGATAGAAGGAGAATTGATGCCTTTGAGCTGTGGTTTGCCCTAGAGAGGGTGAAGCCAGGTTGCTCCTTGGAGGCAAGGATTCTGAAGCCTAGTCTGACATACTTTGGGCATGCTGCAAGGAGAGACCAGTCCTTGGAGAGGGACATCATGCTTGGGAGGGTAGAGGGATAGCACAGGAGAGCAAGACCCTCGATGAAATGGATTGATTCAGTGACTCGGGTAATGGGGGTAGGTGTGTAGGAGATAGTGAGACTGGCACAGGATAGGGCAGAGTTTAGGGCTGATGTACATAGGGTCGCGATGAGTCGTAGGCAACTCAACAGGCATATAACAACAACAAATACTAAGAAAGAACTTTCTGGAAGTTGTTGTTGTTATGTGCCATCGAGTCATTTGCAACTCATAGCGACCCTATGTACAACAGACCTAAACTCCGCTCTGTCCTGTGACAAATGCACTGTCTCCAACACACCCATCCCGATTACCTCAGTCACTGAATCAGTCCCCCTCATAGAGGGCCTTCCCCTCCTGCACTGTCCCTCCACCCTACCAAGCACGATGTCCCTTTCCAAGGATCGGTCCCTCCTTACAACATGTCCAAAGTATGTTGGACGGAGCCACAGCATCTTTGCCTCCAAGGAGTCGCCCAGTTTGACCCTTTCCAGGACGAATCTTTTTGTTTTTCTAGCAGTTCATGATACCCTCAATACTCTTCTCCAGCACCACAGCTCAAAGCATCAAAAACTAACAATTACGTAAAAGATAACCAATAAAAATACACTCTGATTTCTCATATCAACCAAGAATATAAACCACCTAAAATAGTCCCTCAAATATAAAAGGGAAATCAGAACATTTCTAGATGAACCAAAACCTAAGGGAGTCTTTGAAAATTAATCTTAAAAGAAATACTAAAGAAAGTTCTTTGGACTTACAATTAGAGGTAACAACCTAAAAATAACATACATGGCAGTATCAGTCATAAATTGATTCAGATATAAAAAACACATACAGTATCGTAAACATATTAAAAATTGGGAACCATATTTACCTGGTAGGGGAGATACCATGATCACAAAGGTGATTTGCCCAGGGTGAGGCTTAGCCATTGCACTCGGGATGTGCTGGGATTTCCCCAAATGTCAGAAATTCAACTGCCTAATTTGGAGGGACTGCATTCATGCTCTCCCATTAAAGGAAATAAATAAAAATTGAGAACCAGTCTACGGCCATACCACCCTGAAGGCGCCCGATCTCGTCTATCTCGGAAGCTAAGCAGGGTCGGGCCTGGTTAGTACTTGGATGGGAGACCGCCTGGGAATACCGGGTGCTGTAGGCTTAAAAAAAAAAAGAAAAAGAAAAAAATTGAGAACCAGAGGCATCATTCTGTGAATAAAAACAAATACAATACAAAAAGAGGAAATAAGAAATGAAGTTACAGAACTTCTAAATGAAGAGGAAGTCAAATTAATTATAAGGTAAAGTGAATGGTTCCAGGCTTGGAAGTAAAATAGTAACTTAGAGGGTATCCTATTAGAAAATTGATACATTCTCTCAGTAGGGTAATAAAGAGGAAATAACAGAGATTTCTAAATGTCCAAAACAACAGCAATGAAGGAATTTTTAAGAAAAATTATGAACAAAATTAATTCACCACAGAAAAGAAGAAACAAAGACATTAGCAACACCACAGAAAAATAGTACCATAAGATTATAGTATTATCATCTTTCCTATTGAAAATCACTCTAAGTTTAAATGAGTTAAATTAAATTAAATGAGTTAAACCAGTTAAGAAGAAAGAATAACAGAATGGATAAGAAGTCATGACTAGTCAATGTGTTGTATACAAGGTAGAATAAAATATGTAAAGCAAACAACAATCAAAACAGAGTAAGAGTGGTGACATTAATTTCTAGTATAATGGACTTCAAGGCAATAACCAGCAGAAGAATCACCTCTTATGAGTTCTAAAGGTATTGTATAATAAGCAAAAAATTAATTGAACAAGAAGACATACTAAATACATACAAAACCAACTACAAAGTCACAAGATACAAAATAAAATTTCAATGTATTTTAAGAGAAAAGTGGTAAGAGAAACCACACAACAGTAGTAGAAAGCCTCAATACACCACTTTCTATGAAATACAGAAAGCTAGGGGACAGGGGAGGAACAAGCAAAGATGCATAAGACCTACAAGTAACAGAATCAACTCACTTGAGCTCACAGACGTATGTAGAATACACCTCTTAACAAAAATACAACATGCACTCTTCTCCAGTATGCATGGAAGACTCTCCAGAATAGACCATATCTGGGTTTTTAGACCACAAAGCAAGTTTCATCAAATCTAAAAAAAAATGAAACATTAAAACACATCTCAGATAAAAAATTATATAATTATAAAGCAATAACGAGAAGATGAAAGGAAAAATCAACTACATGGAAACTGAGCCACATCCTACTGAACACTGCTGGGTGATAGAAAAATTAATAAATTTCTTCAAACAAAGGAAAATGAAAATTAAACTTACCAAGTTCTTTGGAATACAGCAAAAGCAGTACCCAGGGATCAATAGATATCAAATTTGTTGTTGTTTTGTTGTTGTTGTTGTTGTTGTTGTTGTTGTGTGCTGTCAAGTACAACCCATAGCAACCTTATGAACAACAGATCTTAACCCTGTCCTATCCTATGCCAACCTCATACTTCCTGAGACATTAGACCCATTGAGGCAGTCACTGTGTCAAGCCACTTGGTCAAGGGTCTTCCTCTGCTTCACCAACCCTTCATCTTTCCAAGCATCATGCTCCTCTCCAAGGAATAGCTCCTCCTAGCAACACACCCAAAGCATGTGAGGTGAAGCTTCCTTGCCTCCAAAGAGCACTCTGACTGCACCCTCTTTAAGACATATCATCATCATGGGATGTTTAGTGCTCTTCTCTAACACCACAGCTCAAAAGCATCAATTCTTCTTCTGTCATCTTCATTGTTCCAGCTCTCAGATGCAGAGCAAGAGATCAGAAACACTATGGCCTGAAGCAGGCGTACATTAGTCCTCAAACTGACACCATTACACATCAACTATTTGGAGATGTCCCTAACAGCAGACTTTGTCCAGTGCAATATGTCTCCTGATTTCCTGATAGCTAATACCAAGGGTGTTAATTGTGGATCCAAGTAAGATGAAGTAGTTGACAGTTTCAATCTTTTTTCAATCTATCATGATGTTGTCTATTAGCCCAGCTGTAAGAATCTTTGTTTTCTTGACATTGAGATGCAATCCATATGAAAGGCTGTATTCTTTGATCTTCTACAGCAAGTCCTCCAAGTCTTTCTCACTTTCAGCAAGCGAGGTTGTGTCATCTACATAACACAGGTTGTTGATGAGCCTCCCTCTGATCCTGATGGCATTTTCATCTTCATAGAGTTCAGCTTCTCAAATAATTTGCTCAGCATACAGATTAAATAGGTATGGAGAGATAATAGTCAGGTTTGAGCTATTTAGTTGTTTTTATTTAATTAACAATCAGTTGTGGACTGGAGGCCTCTTGTTTAAACAAATTAAGCCATGGTTGGAAAGTCATTATAATTAAAATTCGTTTGGGGCCTGCCTGAGAGCCTCTTTTTTTAAGCAGTTGAATTCTGGAAGGTAGGGCATTTTTACTTCATTAACAATCAGGTGTGAGCTCTTTAGTCATTTTTATTTAATTAACAATTTAATATAAGGCAATAAACATATCAAAAAAGAAGAACAACCCAAAACACACACCAGAAAGCAAAGCTTTCTTCTTTCAGAAGAAAGGAAATAAAGATTTACTCAGCTCAACTTATTACTGTAGAATTGAAATTGACTGATATTCCAGCAGACTTTCAAAAGTTGTAGATCACACTATTTGAAGAAGAATGTGGCATTAGGATTAAAGGAGAGCTCATCAAAAATCTGCCTTATTCAGATGGCACAACCTTCCTTGCTTAAAGTGAGACCTTGAAACATTTGCTGTAGAATTTCAAAGACTACAGTCTTCAATATGAATTATGTATCAACATAAAAAAACAAACAAAAAATCTCACCACTGGACCAATAGATAAATCACGATAGATAAAGATTAAAGTTGCCCACAATTTTATTTTAATTGTATCCACCATCAACAGTTTTAACAGCAGTAGTCAAGAAAAGATATGGAAAAGATATGTTGGGTTAGGAAAACCTGTTATCAAGAAACTATCCAAAGTTATAAAGAGCAAGGATGCCAGTTTAAATACTTAGGTGTGACTGATCCAAAACATAGTCCTTTCAATTACTTCTTATATATGTGAAAATTGGATAGTTAATAAGAATGACAGAAGAATAGTTGATGATTTTGAATTGTGATGTTGGATAATAGTATTGAATATATCATGGACTGCCAAAAGAGTAAAAAAAATTTCTTAAATGAAGTGTAATTAGGATGATTCTTAGAGGGAAAGATACTGAAACTTTGTCTCAAGTATTTTGGAAATATTGACAGGAGGGTCCAGTTCTTGGAAAAAGACATCAAGTTGGGAAAGGTGGAATATCAAAGAAAAAGAATAAGATCTTCACTGAAAGGTACTGACATGTTGTTATTTTTGTTATGTGCTGTCGAGTCGCTTGCGACTCATAGCGACCCTATGTACAACAGCCTTAAACTCTGCTGTCCTGTGTCAATCACACTGTCTCTGACACTCCCATCCCAATTATCCCAGTCACTGAATCAATCCACCTCATAGAGGGCCTTCCCCTCCTCCACTGTCTTTCCACCCTCCCAAGCATGATGTCCTTCTCCAAG
>NW_006399793.1:15840303-15841507 GCF_000299155.1 Elephantulus edwardii | reverse complement strand
ACAGTGTGTCAAGAAGTGTGAGGATGACACAGGATAGGACACTGTTCAGATCTGCTGTTCACAGGGTCCTTATGGACCTTATGGGTCATACTCAACTTGACTCAGCAGCACCTAACAACAACACACTGGAAAAAATATTTTGCCATGACCTATCTGATAAGGAACTTGTCTCTACAGTTTATCAAAAACTCAAAACATTCAGGAAAAAGACAAGTCAATTACAAAAATGTGAAGAGGATATGAAAAGATAGTTAACCAAAGAAAACAGTCAAAAACCAAACACATTAAGAAATGGTCAAGATCATTATCTAGTACTGTTGTTGTTATTAGGTGACCTTGAGTCCAGTATAACTTATAACAACACTACTAACAATTAATTTGAACCCCATCCTATCCTGTACCACCCTCATCATCCCTAACATACTTAATTAAGCCCATTGCTTTAGTCACTGTAATAAGCCATTGCATTGAGAGTCTTCTTCTCTTTAAGTGACTCTCCACCTTCCGATAAGTGATGTCCTTCTCCAAGGAATAGCCTCTCCCAACAACATACCCAAAGTACCCTCGCCTCTAATGAACACTCAGTTCGCACTTTCTCTAAGATTTATCTGTTTTTTTCCTTCAGCTTCCCATAGAATATTCAGTATTCTTCTCTATCACTATAATTCAAAGCCATTGATTCTTCTTCTGTCATCCTTATTCATTGCCCAACTTTCAGATGGATGTTATTAAGTGCCATTGAGTTGAGTATGACTCACAGTGACCCTATGAACAACAGATTTGAACATGGTATTGTGCCATCTTTATACTTCCTGACACACAACAGCCCAGTGCAGCAGTCACTGTATCAGTCCACCTGGCTGAGGGTCTTCCTCTTCTTCGCTGACCCTCCACCCTTCCCAACATCATGTGCTCCTCCAAGGAATAGCACCTCCTAGCAACACATCCAAAGTATGTGAGGCAAAACCCGATCATTCTTGCCTCCAAAGAGCACTCCAACTGGGATGTTCTGTTGTCTTCTCCAACACCACAGCTCAAAGGCATCAATTCTTCTTCTGTCATCCTTATTCATTGTCCAGGTCTCTGATGCAGAGCAAAGTATCAGAGGGACCATAGCCTGAATCAGATGTACCTTAGTCCTCAAACTGACATCATTACTCCTCAATAATTTGGAAAGGTCCCTAACTACAGATTTACCCAGTGA
>NW_006399793.1:15822913-15837663 GCF_000299155.1 Elephantulus edwardii | reverse complement strand
AGACAGTAAGATTGGCAAGGGATAGAGCAGGGTTTAGGGCTGTTGTGCATAGGGTCGCTATGAGTCGCAAGTAACTCAACGGCACATAACAACAACAACAACGTATAGATTGAACAGGTATGGAGACGGAATACATCCCTGATGCACTACCTTCCCAAACCATGCAGTGCTCGCCTGATCAGTGCATTGTGTAATAGTACATTATTTCCAGAAGCTTCTCAGCTTCTTCCTTTCTGTCTCCTCTTTCTGTCACGCCAAAGGTAGGAGTAGTCCAAGGGCCTCTACGCTGTATTTTTCATATCATCAAGATTACATTTAATAGATTTCTCTTTACCTTTGCATAGAGTGGGTACTTAGGAGGTGATTGTTAATTAAGCAAAGGAGATTGCTTAGTCCCTATGTCAATCCATCTCATTGGAGCTCTTCCTCTACTTCATTGACCCTCAGTCTTACCAATGCCTCTCATAACAATATGTATGAGGACAAAGTCTCACCATCTTTGCTTCCAAGGAGCACTCTTGCTGCCCTTGGCACAGCAAAACAAAATACTGCCCTGTCCCAAATGATCCTCATTATTGCTGTGTGAATCCATTGTAGAAGTATTAAGACTCTTTCTACTTCAACAAAAGAGTGTAAGTAAGAATAATTTATATTTTCTTTTTTTTTGTGGAAATTGTAAAATGGTATCATTAATATCATATGCAAACAAAATCTTGCTGAACATTATTTTTAAACGGCTGGAATAGTGCTTTGACAGAGAGTTTACATAAATTAAAACTGGATTCAGAAGAGGCCATGGGAAGAGCCACATAATTTATATTTTCGATTCTCCTCAGGAATACTCTGTGACTATGAAGTATTCTGTAAAAATCATGTTTCCTTTCAGGTATTTGGCACATCTACTCCAATAAGAAGCATAGGTTTGTTCTGAAGGTAAATGAACTTGTGTTCAAAGAATTTACCTCTGGAATAACAGCTCCAAAAGCTGGAAGCAAAATTCTTAAGGGTTATTGTAGCAAATATTTCAAATAGATACATCTCTATGGGTAAATGTCCTTTAGAAGGCAAAATTTGCCTTCTATATAAACAAAACCACCAATCGTCTTGAGAGCTGCTGCTTGTAAAAGTAGGAAGAACATGGATTTTTCAAGCAAAAGCTGCAGACTAAAATAAATAAATAAATACATACATACATACATACATACATACATACATAACTGATTGAGTACTAAACAATTGATTAAGCATTAGTAATGTAAAAACTTGCTGAGGACAGAAGGAAGAGCTAGCCTAGAATGTTTAGAAATAATATTAGAGAGTTCTAATAACTCTAGACATGAAATTCGAGCACTGCTGTCTTTTCTCTTCTCCCCAGGCCTTTTTTTTTTCTTTCCCAGTGATAATGTATGTAAACGTTTAAAAACAGCACACCCATAAAACCTTAAAACCATTATTGCCTTTGAGCAGATTCTGACTCAAAGCAACCCTGTCTATAGGTACTGGTGAGTCCTCCTAGGATTTCAAAGACTGTTATCTTTACCAAAATAGGGCACATCTTTCTTCTACAGAGTGTAATCTTAACTGGTGGGTTTGAACTGTCACCCTTTTGGTTAGCAGGTAAGCACTGTAATCATTCTGTCACAAGTACTCTAAAAAGTGTGTGAAAGGGAACGAACACTAAAGACCCCAGGCCTCTATCAATTCTCAATCCTACCCCAACTCCCTATGATTTGTTTTTCTTTCTCCAGGATAAAAAGATGAGCAGTCTCCTCTTATCAAGATTTACAGCTTCAGAAACCCCACAGAGGGCTAAGAAGAGTTGGAATCTGCTCTATGGTGATAAGTAGTGACTATCTCTTTAAATGATTAAAAAAAAAAGAGGAAAATTTAAAATGAGCCCTGATTGCAAAATGCAGTAAGTGCTAAGTTGCTGCAAGTTCAAATCTACCAGACACTCTGAAAGAGAAAGATGGGCAATCTCCTCCCATAATAACTGACAGACTTGGAAAACTATGGAAGATGATCTGAAGCAGAATTAAATGGAGTGAATATGTCTCTAAAAATTAAAGAAACATGGTATCCCCTTGTAGGACCTAAGAAAATGTTTATCTCTGGCCACAAATATTCCATTAGGTCTAATTGTGTAAATTGTGTAAGAAAATGAAAAAAAAAATAGTTCTAGTCCTTACTTCTCAACCAGGTTTTGTACAAAGCAATCACTTCTCTACAATTTTTCCCCCTTTTCTGTAAAGTAAAGAAGAGGGAAATATCAAATTTCTCTTTACTTCTAATTGAAATCTTTTATGCCAGCAGACCTCTCCAAATTATTGAGGAGTAATGATGTCAGTTTAAGCAGGAGTGGCATCCACTTCCTAAACAGCATACCTCGGGAAACTATGAACTTTGATAAATGATGATAGTTATAGAAAGGCTTCAGAACTTTTGCTCATAGAGTCACTGTGAGTCGTGCTAAACTCGATGGCAATCAGCAACAACAATGATGTCAGTTTGAGGACTAACATGCATCTGACTCAGACCATAGTCTTTCTGATCACTTGCTATGCATCTGAGGGCTGGATGATGAATAAGGATGATAGAAGAATTGACACCTTGGAGCTATGATGTTGGAGAAGAGTACTGGACATCCCATGATGGCCAAGAGAATGAACAGATATGTCTTGGAGAGGGTGCAGCCGGAGTCCTCTTTAGAGGCAAGAATGATGAGGCTTCGTTTAACATACTTTGAACATGTTGCTAGAAAGGGCTATTCCTTGGAGAGGGAGATGCTGGGAAGGGTGGAGGGTAGGCGAAGGAAAGGAAGATCAGCAACCAGGTGGATTAACACAGTGACTGCTGCAATGGGCTTTTATGTGTCGAGAAGTGTGAGGATGGCACAGGATAGCACAGGGTTCAGATCTCTTGTTCATAGGGCTGCTATAAGTTGTACTCTACTCAATGGCACCTAATAACAATAAGCCAGAATCCATCTTCAGATGGACCCAGGGCCTGCAGCACATGTAGGATCTTTGTGAGGCTGGGAAGGTCCTCCCTGTGTTCAGAACTCCGTTTCTGTCTCGTCTCCACATACAGCACTGCTGACTTCTCCAAACTTGCTGCTGTATTGAGTCTCCTCACCTCCACGCTGTAAGACGTGGGGTCTTCTGGGCCATTGTCAGCAAACAATGGTCATGGCTCAGTCGTCTGTTTTTTAAGTTTTCTTTAAAATATACACAACAAAAACATGCACCAGTTCAGCAGTCTCTATGTACAATCCTATAAGAACAACGAGCTCAATTTTGAAATTATGCAACCAATTTCACCCTCCTCTGGTGGCCTTGTTCGTAAGGAGTTGTGCTCCTAACCCAAAGGTAGTGCTGCCCTGCTGGTTAGAATCCACCAGCCACTCCTTAGGAGAAAGACAGGCAATCTCCAATCTCCTCCCATGGGATTTACAGCCCACCGAAAGGCTTCCTGAGATGATAACTCCTCTGTGACCTCATGGTATTGAGTTTAAGGAGTTTGTTTTTTGGTTTGATTTTTTTGTTGTTGTTCTTCTTCTGAAGAATATCTCCTCCAATAACATGACTCACTACCCCTAAGGTTCCTATCTTATCTTTTTGGTTGCTGACGAGGTCACTTTGGAGATTATAAAATAATTCTAAAAGGAGCCAAAATACTCGGGAATTTTTTTTTCTTTTCTTACTCTTTATGCCAAACTATTGGGATACATTTGGGTTAACATTTAACATTATCTCAGGGCTATAGTTTCAGGAGTTTATCTAGCTTCCAAGACTTTAGAAAGTCTACATTCCACAAGAATTTGTCCTTTCTTTCTGCATCCTTACCCTTTGGATTTAGTCATATGTTTTTAGAAAATCAAATATTTTGGAAACTTGAGAGGAAAGGAGTTAAACTGAAAACTTAACATTTTACTTAGTTTTTTTGCAGAAACTCTCTCCTTGCATCTCATTAATTAATAGCACCCACCTTGCATCCCATTAATCATATTTTACATTTCTTAGCCCACTCCTAGAAAAGTACCTAACATCCTGCAAAACACAAAACACCAATGAGTAGTTCAAGTTTACTAGGTGAAATATTTAAACATTGTGCTGTTTTTCCAGCATACTCAAGAAATAATTCTGTGCCAAGTGTTGAAGATTTCTGCTTTGGTGGCTTAATTTCAAGGTTTAACCAGATTGGCCTATCATCAGAGACTCTGGAATGACTGTATTAAGGCATGAGTGCAAGTTTGTAGTATAGGGACTATTTACTTTGGACTCTTTTTTTATCTTTCTGAGTCTATTCTGCCTATAAAATAATATTTTTAAATCAGCTATATAACTTTGTTGGATATGTGTCTGAAAACACAGTGGAGGGTCAGTTATAAGTCAGTGCTGACTCAGCAGCTCACAACAACAACAAGAAAATATTGTACATAGGGTCGCTATGAGTCGCAGGTGACTCGACGGCACATAACAACAACAACAACAACACTAAAAAATATAATAATTATAAAATCCAAGAACTATAGTCCCATAAATTTATGAAGGATATCTTAAAATAAACTAATTCAAAATTATGGAGAATATTAAAATATTATTACTGTTGAGTATTATAAAGTTAGCTGACCCTCCAGTGGGTTTTCAGAAACAGTAAACCACATGGAAGGAGATTGCCTATCCTTCTTTCATGGAGCGGTGGATTTGAATTGTGTGCCTTTGGATTGTAGCACAGTTTCTTACCACTAGGCCACCAGAGCTCCCTAATATAAAGTATGTATGAAAAACATCAAATTCTCCCTATTCCACATTCTCAGCTCCTTAGGACATAAAAACAATTGTCTACAATCCTTTTTTGCATGTGAATCCTTCATTAAATTACCTATGAATACCAGGAATGTATGTATAGCATAAAGGAAAATCTCATGGAGTCGCTGTTAGGTGCCATTGAGATGAATATGACTCACAGTGACCTTATAAAAACAAATCAGCAAAATAGGAATAGAAAGGAATTTCCTCAACATAATGAAAAGTATATAGGCAAAACCAAGAACCAGCATCATTCTCAATGGAGAAAGACTGAAAGCATTCTCCCTGTGAACAGGGACCAGATAAGGATGTCCACATTCACCATTCCTATTCACTATTGTATTGGAAGTACTTGCTAGGGTAATACAGCAAGAGAAGCAGTAAGAGGCATCCAGAAAAGCAAAGAGATAGTGAAATTGCTGCGGTATGCAGATGATATGATAGTATACACAGAAAACTCTAAAAACATAACAAAAAACTGTTAGAGCTAATGGACCAATTTAGTTGAGTTACAGAATACAAGATCAATATACAAAAGTTAGTGAGACTCCTCTACATTAACATAGGAAACACAAATAGTGAAACTAAGAAAACAACACCATTTACAACAACCAACCACAAATTGAGATACTTATGAATAACCCTAACTAGAGACACAAAGAAAACTACAAAACTCTTCTGTGAGAAAAAATATAAGACATAAATATATAGCAAAGTGTTCCCTGTTCATGGATAGGAAGACTCAGCATAGTGAAAATTACAATCCTACCAAAAGCAATCTACACATTTAGTGCAAACCTAATACAGATACCAAATTCATTTTTCAAAGAGATTGTAAAGGTAATTGACAAGTTTATCTGAAGAGGAAAAGAGACTTCGAATAAGCAAAGCATTTCTGACAAACAAGAATGAAGGGTGAAGCATAGCACTCCCTGATCTCAAAATCTATTACACAGCTTTAATAACAAAAATATCATGGTACTGGTACAATGGCAGGCACATAAACCAATGGAACAGAATTGAGAACCCAGAAATTAACCCATCTACCTATGGTCAGGAAGTACCATAAAAACAAGAGCCAATGGTAATGAAGGAGGAATTATAAGCTGCATTGAAGGCATTGGCAAAAAAAGTAAGGCCCCGGGAATAAATGGGATACAAATTTACTTGTTTTGCAGCCCTGGATGTGCTCACCAGTCTATATCAGGAAATATGGAGGACAGCTGACTGGCCAAGAATGGAAGTGGTCTATATGTGATCCAAATGAATGTGGAAACTATCGAACAGTATTATTAATATCACATGCAAGCAAAATACTGCTGAAGATCATTCAAAACAGCTAGAACAGTACATAGACAGGTGATCAAGTAAGATTTAGAAGAGACACCAGAGAAATCATTGCTGATGTCAGATGGGTCCTAGCTGAAAGTAAGGAATACAAGAAGAATGTCTATTTATACTTTATTGACTATGCAAAGTCATTTGACTGTGTGGATAATAAAAAGTTGTGGCCAACATTGAGAAGAATGAGAATCCAGGAGCACTTCTTTGTGCTTATATGGAACCTATACCTGAACCAAGAAGAGCCTGTTGTGTGACAAAAGAAGGGACCAATGCATGGTTTGAAATTGAGAAGGGAATGTGTCACGGTTGCATTCTTTCTCCATACTTATTCAATTCATATGCTGAGGAAATTACAAGAGAAATTGGTCTCTATGAAGAGTAGCATCAAAGGGGGATTTCTTTGTTAATGTGCAGCATCAGGATTGGCAGGAGACACGTCAATAATCTGTGTTACGCCGATGACACAACCTTGCTTGCTGAAAGTGGGGAGGACTTAAAGCACTAGTTGCCGAAGATCAAGGAATGCAGCCTTCAGTGCGGATTGCATTTCAACATCAGGAAAACAAGGATTCTTACCATTAAACTAGTAAGCAACATCATGATGAGTGGAGAGGAGACTGAAACTATCAACAGTTTCATCTTGCTTGGATCCACAATGAACACCCTTGGAACCAGGAAGACACATTGCTCTGGGAAAATCTGTAGTTAGGGACCTCTCCAAAGTATTGAGGAGTAATGATGTCAGTTTGAGGACTAGGTTGAGTCTGATTCAGGCCACAGTCTTTCCAATTATTTGTTTTGCATCTTAGAGCTGAAAAATGAATAAGGATGATGGGGAAAGAATTGACACCTTTGAGCTGTCAAGAGAACAAACAAGATAGATACTCCTTGGAGAGGGTGCAACCAGAGTGTTCTTTGGAGATAAGAATGATGAGGCTTTGTCTCAGATACTTTGGACATGTTGCTAGGAGGTGTTAGTCCTTAGAGAAGGACATGATGCTGGGAATAGTAGTCAGTGAGAGAAAGGAAGACCCTCAGTCAGGTGCAGTGACCCCTGAAATGGGCTGTTTTGTGTTGAGGATGGTGCAGAATAGTTCAGATCTTTTGTTCATAGGGTCGCTATGAATCATACTAGACTCAACAGTACTGAACAACCTTTATGGTCAACTGATATTCAATAAGAAACAAAACCTATCAAATGGGGAAACTAAAACCTCTTCAACAAACTATGCTGGAAAAACTAGACCATTGTTGTTGTTGTTGTTGTTATATGCCACTGAGTCACCTGTGACTCATAGTGACCCTATGTACAACAGCTCTGAAGCCCTACGGTCCTAAGCCAGTCTCACTGAATCCGACACAGTTGCCTGCATTGCCCCAGTTACTGTATCAATCAATCTCATAGAGGGTCTCCCTCTCCTGCACTGTCCCTCCACCCTTACAAGCCTAATGTCCTTCTCCAAGGACTGATCTCTCCTGGCCACGTGCCCAAATTATGTGAGATAGAGCTGTAAAATCCTAGCCTCCAAGAAGCAACTTGGTTTTATCCTCTCAAAGTCAGACCTATTTGGGCTGTTGTCACATTCTTGCTATATTGAGTAACACTGCTATGAACGTTGGTGTACACATCTTTGTTTGTGTCTCAGTTCTAAATTTCTCTAAGCATATTCCATACAGTGGACGAGTAGTATCAAATGGAAGTTTTATGTCTAGCTTTTTCAGGAATCACCAAGCTGTCTTCCAGAGTGGCTTTACCATTTTACAAGCCCACCAACTGTACAACATTTCCTATCTCTCCACATCCTCTCCAACATTTATTTCTTGCTGATCTGCTAAACTTTGTCATTGCTACTGGTGTGAGATGATATCTCATTATGGTTTTAATTTATATATCTCTTATTGCCAGTGATTTTGAGCATTTCATCATGTGTCTATTGGCTATCTGAATGTCTCTGTTAAAAGTCTTTTGCCTGTTTCATATTGTGTTATCATTCTATTTCTTGTGTCTGCCCTGTAGCATTCTGTAAACTTTTGTTGTGATACCTCTCTCTGAGATAGTATTGCCAAATGCTTTTTTCCAGTCAGTTGTTGTTGTTGTTAAGTGCTGTCAAGACACAGGCAACTCATGGCGACCCTATGAAGGAGAGTCTTCAATGCTTGGGTGTCTTTCATCCTCTTTCCAGGTTCGTAGGGTTTGAGGAGGCAAGCTATTATGGAAGTGGATGCCACTCCTCCGTCCATGCTTGTTTTAATCAGGGAGCTCCACCCAACTCCAGGCAGTAGGTTTTCATTTCGCCCTGTTAGAAAAAGTTTTTGATGAACGCAGGGATTTGATCTTTACAAGGACCCATTCACCAATTTTCTCCTCCTCTCCTGCCTGTGTATTCTGGCTATATTTATCAGCCTTTTTATACTATAGGCTAGGCTTTCTAAGCTTGGTCCTACTTTATCTATTATGATCTTTATGGTTTTAGGCTTCACCCTAGATCTGTGATCCACCTTGAGTTGATTGTTGTGTATGGTGAGAGGTTTGCATCCTGATTCAGCTTTCAATTATAGCTTGCTTGGCTCCACAATCAATACTCTTGGCAACAGCAGTCAGGAAATCAAAAGATTAATTGCATTGAGAAAATCTGCTGTCAGGGACCTCTCCAGAGTACTGAGAAACAACTATTCAGTCTAAAGACTAAGAGGATCGAGGCCATTTTCTTCGAAATTACCTACTAATCATCAGAGAGCTGGACAATGACTAATGATGACAGAAGAATTGATGTCTTTGTCTTGTGGTGTGGATTTTTGTCTTCTTACTGTTAAACTTCAATACATCTTTTAATTTCCTGGCTACTGGTGCAGAGAGCGTTGACTGTGAAGCCAAGCAAACTAAAGCTGTGAACAATCTCGATCTCTTCACCATCCATCCTGATGCTGCCAATTGGCCCAGTGGTGAGAATATAACATGTTGTAAGGAGGGACCGGTCCTTTGAGAGGGACATCATGGTAGGGTGGAGGGACAGTGCAGGAGGGGAAGGCCCTCTATGAGGTGGACTGATTCAGTGACTGGGGCAATTGGGATGGGTGTATCAGAGATGATACGATTGGCATAGGGCAGAGCGGAGTTTAGGGCTGTTGTACATAGGATCACTATGAGTTGCAAGCGACTCGACGGCACATAACAACAACAAGCAACAACAACTGTTAAACTGTAGTCTATTTTGAAAGCACTGTTCTTTGATCTTCTGTAACAAGCTCTTCAAATCCTCCTCACTTAGCAAGGTTGTGTCATCTTTATAACACAAGTTGTTGCTGTGTTTTCCTCCAATCTTAATCTTACTTTCTTCACAGAGCAATTTCTCAAATCTGTATGGAAAAGAAATAATTTGAGAAACTGAACTTTATGAAGAAGAATGTGGCATCAGGATAGGAGGGAAACTAAACAACCTGGTTATGCAGATGACATAATCTTGCTTGTTGAAAGTGAGGAGGATTTTAAACACTTGCTGCAGACAATCAAAGACTTTAATAAGTGACAGTCTTTAGTAAGTGTAATTTCTTTAAAAAAATAGCCAAGTGTTACATCTTAGCATTAATAAAACAAGACTTCACCACTGGACAAATAGTCAGCATTGCGATAGATGGAGAAGAGACAGAAATTACCAGTGACTTTATTTTGCTTGGATCCACAGTCAACTCCCTTGACACCATCAGCCAGAAAATTAAAAGACACGTGGCATTGGGAAACTCTGCCCTCAGAGACCTCTGCAAAGTGCCGAAGAGCAAAGACGTCAATTTGAAGACTAAGTTGCGCCTCACTCAAGTTATGGCCTTTTTAATCATTTGCTATGCATCTGAAATTTGGATAATCAATAAGGATAAGGACAGAATAAGAACTGATGTCTTTGAGTTATGGTACTAGAGAAGACTGTTGAATATCCTATGCACTGCCAAAAGGATAAACAAGTAGAAGTTAAAAAAGATGCAATTGGGATGCATCCTGATATCCTCCTTGGAGGGAAGGATAGTGAAATTTCATTTGATAGACTTTGGGATTTTTCTTAGGAGGGGCTGGCAGTGAAACTTCTTATCCACTACCCACTAGATCCCTCACATAATAACTTCTGATAAAGGGAAAGATAATATACAGGGTGGAGGAGAAGGGGTCACCACAATCTGACCAAGTAAAAGAGAGATGTTGTTGTTGTTAAGTGCTGGCGAGTCATAGACAACTCAAAGCGAACCTATGAATGAAAGATCTGAAACACTTGTATAATTTTGGTCGTTTCTCCATGTTTGTAGAGTTTCCAGAGGCAAGCCATTTTGGAACTAGAAATGCTTCCAAGCTTGTTTTAATCAGGAAGTTCCACCACTGTCCATGATGGATAACCATTATCACATTTGGCACATCAGTGTCACTGTGTTTAGCATCACAGCAACCACGAGTTACCTCTGTATAGCAAATGGACAGACCAGTGCTATACCACATAGAAGAAGATATACAAGATTAATGGTGGTGAAATGTGTTATATGCTGGGCTGCTAACCACAGGGGTAGCAGCTAGAATCCACCAGTCACTCTATAGGAGAAAGACAGGCTGCACCATTCCATAAAGACCTATAGTCTCAGAAAATCAAATGGAGGATCAGCACTGCTCATAGTCTCAGAAAACAAACAAACAAACTAACCAAAAAAAAAAAAAACAACCCAGAGGATCACCATAAGTTAGAAGCAATTAGATGGCAGGTAGGTTTGAGTTTTCTGGTATAATAAGTGCAGGATAAGGCAAGGTTCCAATCTGTTGTTCAGAGGGTCACTATGAGTTGTATTCAATACAGTAACACCTAATAACAATAACATGAAATACAATTCTGCAACAACAACAATAATAACTAAAATTATGTGAGTAGTTACATGTATGTAAGAGTTTGCATTATGCAGATATCACAACTTTGCTTGCTGAAAGTAATCAGGACTTGAGATACTCACTACAAAGCATAAAGGACTGTAGTCTTCAATAGAGATTACATCTTAATGCCAAGGAAACAAAAATCTTCACCACTGAACCAAGCATGATAGATGGAGAAAAGATTTAAACTGTCACTGATTTCATTCTTGCTTGGATACACAATCAACACTCTTGGTACCAGCAGATCTGAAGACATATAGCATTGGTAAGGTCTGCTTTGGGATCTCTCAAAAGTCCCAAAGAGCAAAATTTAAAACTAAGGTGCACCAATTCGAGCCACAGTCTTTCTAATCACCTGTTATGCATCTGAGAGCTGGAAAATTAATAAGGATGACAGGAAAAGAATTGATCCAGTTCATCTGTGGTGTTGACCAGCCTTTGGACTGTCAAAAGAACAAACAGATATGTCTTGGAGATAGGATAACTAGGGTGCTTCTTGGAGGCAAAGTTGATAAAGTTTGTCTCACACACTTTGGCCATGTTGTTAGAAGAGGATATTGTTTGGAAAGGGGCATCATACTTGAAAAAGCATAGGGTCAGTAAATGAGAAGATGATCTTCAAGATGTATTGATACCATGGCTGAGGCAATGGACTCAGTGTGTTGGAGATAATAATGATGGCACAGGAGAAGACAGAGTTCAAATCAGCTGTTCATAGGATCGCTGTGAGTTGTACATACTAGATGGCACTTAAAGAGTAACAACAGCAACATAAGTGAGGGAAGACACTTGAGAGTACATGCATTTGCATATGTTGTTGTTGTTATGTGCTGTCGAATCACTTGCGACTCATAGCGACCCTATGTACAACAGCCTTAAACTCTGCTCTGTCCTGTGCCAATCGCACTGTCTCCAATGCACCCATCCCGATTACCCCAGTCACTGAATCAATCTACCTCATAGACGGCCTTCCCCTCCTGCACTGTCCCTCCACCTTCCCAAGCATGATGTCCCTCTCCAAGGACCGATCTCTCCTTACAACATGTCCAAAGTATGTAAGACGAAGTCTCAGAATCCTTGCCTGGTCCAAGGAGCCATTCAGTTTAACCCGCTCCAGGATGAACCTGTTTATTTTCTTAGCAATCCATGGAACATTCAATACTCTTCTCCAGCACCACAGCTCAAAGGCATCAATTCTCCTTCTTTCCTCCCTAGTCATTGTACAACTCTCTGATAGCTGATCATCTAAGCAGGTTTTCAGAAGCAGTTAATAGTTACAGTATAACTGGGAGTCTATGAAATTCTTTGGTAAAGGTTTACTTGGAAAAATAACAAAAGTTTCATATACCTGATATAAATAGATAAATAGATGGGTAACAATAGATAGATCAATCAACCAATGGATGGATGGATGGATTAGATAGATGATAGAAGATAGATAGATCGATAGATAGATAGGTAATAGATAGATAGATAGATAGATAGATAGATAGATAGATAGATAGATAGATGATAGATAATGTTCTACTTTCCAAATGGTTTTCAAAGACGTGTTACTTCAGAAGTAGATGGCAAGTCCTGCTTCTTAGTCTGGAAGCTTCACGAAACTTGTCCACGATGACTTGGCTACTATTTGAAATAAATGCTGGTGGCATAGCTTTCAGTTTCACAGCAACATGCAAGATAGATCTATATAGATAAAGGAATGGATATCAGGAACAGTAAACTCAGGGTTCCCAAGAAAGAAGAATTAACCTCTAATTCTAATTCTGAAAACTGCATGACTTAGTCCTAATGTGAATACCAGGTCAGCAAATCTGAGTCCTTTTGTCAAAGAAAGGGCCAACTTACAGTCATTACATTCTTTTGCTTTGAATCAAGACACTAGAATTGCTCCATCTCACCTACATATCAACAAAAGGAGGGAGAAATCTTGTCCAAAATATACTTAACCTCTCAACGTAGAAAAACGGAAACTGAAAAACTGAATCTATGGAATAAATATGAGAGAATCTAGATTTGGATTGCTGTTTTGGATGAGATTTTCAAATTACATTTAAAAGTAGGTCGAAAGTGTCTGCTTGAATTGGAGGAAGAAGCAGCTCTAGGGACTCCTGCTGTGTTTTAAGAAATCTTCTTTGGAGTACAGTGAGCTTTGTCCCCAGAAAGGATAGTGCCCTTGAAGATTAAAAGCAACAGTTTCTATCTTATCTCCAGTAAAACCAAGATGAGGTGGAGCTACAGGATTAGACTCCCTCTGGCTGTTGTCAGGGGACCAATTACTATATTCACAGCTAACTTAATGGGATTCTGAGTAACATCATTATGGGCACAGTAGGCAGTAAATGATTATAAAAGAACCTTGTGAAATTCCCTAGGTGTCCATGCCCAGTCTCCCTCCCTTATCTAATACTATCTGTGTATTCGCAGATGACCTTGAAATGGAAATTATGTAACTAATAACTATTAATTGAAAGAAATATAACTTAGATGGGTGCATATTGTTCATTACATACTATCTCTCAGATCATATCTAGGGATTATAACCTAGTTACTGCTAATATCTTTGAAACCCTGAAGCTCAATTATCAATAATTTTAAGATTTATAACACTTTGTTATCTGAGTGAAACAATACTGTAAAAATTCAACTGCAAGACTATAATTTTTGTTAGGAGAATTTCACAACTTCTTGAGTGATGACCTAGGATGTCAAATGAAATGTATTCATAAAAATGCACTTTTTGGTTCAAGCCCAAGACCTGCTAAATCCAAATCTCTGGAGGCTGGGGCTCAGGGATCTCAATTTTAACAAGCTCCCCAGATGACTCTTACTTACCTACACTGAAGTTTGAGAACTTCTGCCCCAGAGTACCATGAATACAAAGTTAAAAAGCACTTGTTACTACTAACTGGTGTAGAATTTTGAACTTGCAGAGCACGCAAACAGAGTGCTCCTTAGAGGCAAAGATGGCAAAGTTTCATCTCACATATTTTGGGCATGTTATTAGGAGAAACTACTTCTTGGCATGGGACCTTATGCTTGGAAAGGTGAAGGGTCAGTAAGAGAAAAACTCTCAACAAAATGGATCCAGTCTGAGACTTGGGTCTGGCGCAGAATAGGACAGAGTGAAAATCTGTTGTTCATAGGATCACTATGATTTGTACTTGACAGCACCTAACAAAAACAATAAAGAAACTTTAAGTGGCTATAGGAAAGTAGTATTCTTCATATCTGAAAAATTCCTGTCACAGCCTGCCTTACTCAGATATGAGGGTCAGACTCTTCATTTAAAAAGGTGCCAACAGTGATCCTGTGGAAATCTGTCCTATTCTGCACAATGTTGCTGGTCACTGGTTCCCATTCCACCATGCATACCACATACTAGATACTAGAGCATCACAATGAGAATATCCTGAATTTAATCACTAGCATTCTTTTTTATCACCTTACTCTCTTGCTCTTTCTAAAGAAAGGCTAAGGCTAATTTTTAAGTTATTCACACAAATCAGTACAATTGTTGTTGTTAGGTGACTTGGATCAATTATAGTAACCCTACAAACAACAGAGAAGAACCTTGTCCTATCCTGCCCACCTTCAATAGTCTTTGACATATTTGAGTCATTGTTAGAGTCACTGTGTCAGTGCATCTCATTGAGAGTCTTCCTTTCTTTCTCTAACCCTCTACCTTTCCC
>NW_006399793.1:15810886-15816973 GCF_000299155.1 Elephantulus edwardii | reverse complement strand
GTAAATTTTTGTTGAAATTAATAATAATAATAATAAATTTAAAAATAAAAGAGTATTTGCAATGAATAAATCATTGATTGTACAAAGGCCCTATCATTAGATCTTCAGCCTCATTTCAGTCATGAAGGCCATATTTTACAACAACCAATTCTTTCTTGTCACCAACTTTTTTTTCCAGTAAAATTATCAATATTTAAAATGTTATAGAATATACCACGGACTGCCAGGAGAACAAACAGGTTCATCCTAGAGAGAGTGAAAACAGACTGCTCCTTGGAGGCAAGGATTATGAGGCTCCATCTGACATACTTTGGGCATGTTGCAAAGAGCGACTATTCCTTGGAGAGGGACATCATGCTGGGGAAGGTGAAGGGACAGTGCAAGATAGGAAGAACTCAATGCGATAGATTCAGTGACTGGGATCATGAGCATAAGTGTGTCAGAGACAATAAGGTTGGCTCAAGATAGAGCAGGGTTCAGGGCTGTTGTACAAAGGGTCACTATGAGTTGCAAGTGACCCAATGGCACATAACAACAACAACATATTGTTCTTTGCTGTGGCTTACTGACAGATTTTTGGCACAACAGTTTGTTCCTATCATTGTAAACTGCTTCTATCCTTTAACAAATATTTTCAACTCTTATGCAATATTTATAAGCTGATTTATTAGAGTTGACAGTATGATAAGAAAGAAACCAAATGAAATTGGTTTCAACAACCCTAGGGAAAAGTTATGCTCTCAAAGTATGTGAAGCTATTCCCTGAGGAGCACGTAAGTCCAGTCACCAATCAAAACCACCTTAGGCAAGGATTTGGTGGCTTTGGAGAGTTTTTGTTCGGGTGGTCAGTAGTATTTTTGCCTTTTAGAAACTGTCTTATACTAGGAAGCTTGTAAAACTATTCGAGAATTGGTAGACCCTTTTTTTTTATGAAGGTTTCATGCTTGTTTATTTTTGTAGGAA
This sequence comes from Elephantulus edwardii, assembly GCF_000299155.1. Taxonomy (NCBI): domain Eukaryota; kingdom Metazoa; phylum Chordata; class Mammalia; order Macroscelidea; family Macroscelididae; genus Elephantulus; species Elephantulus edwardii. The sequence goes on along the minus strand of NW_006399793.1, from coordinate 15,816,010 downwards.
GAAATATCAGTTGGTACAAGTACATGATGAAACATTTATCTACCTCTGGAGTTCATTCAAATAGAATCTGGGAAAGGAAACATACCTATTCAAAAGTTAAAAGTTCAATAGCTGAAGCACTAGAAATCAAACCATTTCCACAAAGAAGACTCCCAATCAGACACCATTCAGCCTGTCTTTATTAGCATAACTTCTCAAAAGGCTAAAATCTTACAATGGGATGAATCATAACTGCTGGTTTCTACCAGATAGGAAGTTGTTGGTTATCAAAAGTTGGTTATCACTATCACTATTGTCAATATTATCCTGGTAACTCAGTCAGTTTGGTGCGGCCTTGTGAAAGGAATTGGCTCCCTCAGAAATCTTAGGGAACTTCTGCAGATGGCAGGTTGGTGCATTTTGATCTTGATGCTGAGAAAGTTCAAGTTAAATACCACAGTCCATGCAATATTTGTTTTCTTTTTCTATGAAGGAAGAGATTATAAAAAAAATATGACTACAGCTTATTCTGAGTTTAAAAATCAAAAGATAAGCTGGAAGACAATTAAAGACATGAAAATTGGTAAGAAATGTTTTGAGTTGCTTGGATAAAGTGGAAAAGAAAATTGATTAGAGAGCTGCAGACATGAGGGAAAGTTAATTCCATGACAACATTAAAATAAACATGAAAATGTGGTATTAGCAAAAGAAAAGATACATAGATCAATGAGACAGAATAGAGAATACAGAAATAGACTGACACAGATTCAATTGATTTCTTTTTACACAGGTGCAAACATAATTCAACAGAGAAAGATAATCCGTTGATGTTAGAACAACTCAACAAGAATATGTAAATAAAATTAACTTGGACACAAAGTTCATATTGTATACAAAAATTTATTCAAAACTTTATGACTTTTACCTAGAGTAAGAGAGCCCTTTGATATATAGGGGGGAAAGCCACTCATAAGAGAAAAAGTATGATAAATTGGAATTGATAAAAATTAGAAATATTTACTTGGTGGGGAAAAACCAAAACTTAAAGAAAATAAAAAAATATGCCACAAAATGGAAAAAATGTTTGGGAATATTTTTGAAAACCAGTATACACATTATAAAACGTCACAGCTGTTGAGTTGCTTCTAACTTAACAGTGACTTTACCAGATAAAATATAACTGCACCCACAGGTTTCCAAAGCTTTAAATATATCTTGGCTACGGCCAAGTGTCCCTTGATCATCTAACAAATTCTTAAACTTCAATGTGTAAACAAATAATTTTAATTTTTAAAGTGAGCAAAAGATCTAGATAAGTCAACAGCAAAGAAATGGCAAATAGGCACATTAAGGAAATGCAAATTAAACTACAATGAGATACCACCACTCAATAATAAACAAACTCTTTACTCTCTAGTCAAAATCACTTATAGCTTGACCCACAAGCAGATTTTCCAAGGCTAAAAACCACATGTGGGGAAATTGTCCATTTATCTCTCAAAGAGCTGTTGGTAGAATCGAACCACCTACCTCTAGACTGACAGCACAACTCCTCACTCACTAAGCCATCACAGCTCCCTACCACTCTTATTAGTTTCATTGATTTCAAGCTATCATGGAACTATCTATAGGGTTTTCCTGGCTGCTGTAGCCTCAGTGGCATAGTCAATTAGGTGCCAGGCTGCTAGCTGAAAGGTTTGCAGTTGATTCCTGAGTAGATAAGTGAAGTGGTTCCCTCCCAGAAACCCGGTGGGAGCTCAGCAGGCATGAAAATCTATGGAATGGAGACCTTTCTTCTATGGAGCCGTGGGTAACTTTGAACTACCAGTCCTTAAGAGTTTGGCAGCTGACTGAAAACTGGCCGTACTGCCTAGACTTCGCAAACATCCTTTTCACATGGGAAAAATAAATAAATGGAAAAATAGAAGATAACAAGGGCTAGCAAAGATTATGTAAAATTTGATTCCTCAAAGGCAAAAAAAAAGAAGTTACAATCACTTTTGTAAACAGCTTAGTCACAAAACCAAATATATACTTACTATAGTCTAATACTTCTACCAAAGATTGACTCAAGAGATATGAAAATTGATATTAATAAAAAAACTATTTTGAAATATTTGTTGTTGCTGTGGAGTAAAATTGAATTAGAACTGACCCTCCAGTAGGTTTTCAGAGGCTCTCAATCTCACAAGAGTAGATTACCCATCATTCTCCTGTTGGAAATGTTTAGGGCAACTTTATTTATAATCAGCAAAAATCAGACATAATGGAAATGTATGTCCTTCACCTGGTGACTGACTAAAATGAATCCATACAATAGGATATTACTCAGAAATAAAAGGGGAAATAACAGAGATAAGAAACAAGATGTATAAATAGTAAATATTACACGAAATGAAAGAAGTTGGACTTGAAATGCTCCATACTGGCCCATGTTATCTGCATGATATTCTGGAAAAAGGAAAATTATAGGGACGAAGAACAGGTTAAGCTGCCAGAGATTAAAAAATGAAGAAAAATGTTTGACTATGAAGGAATAATGCAAAGATGGTTTTTGGGTGGAAAAGAAAATCCCAAAATAATACTACTGTTCTTTTTGACAAGTGTACAGAAATGTAGAAAGAACTTTATGTAAATAAAAAATAAGATTTAGAAACTTGTATTACAGTTATTTGTTGTTGTTGGTTGTTATTTGCCATTAAGTTGCCTGTGATTCATAGCAACACTATGTACAACATCTCTGAATCCTACTCTATCCTGAGCCAACCTGATTGTCTATGACACACCTACCCACATTATCCCAGTCACTGAGTCAATCCATCTCATCAAGGGTCTTCCTCTCCATCCCCCCAAGCATGATGTCCCTCTCCAAGGACTGGTCCCTCCTCCAAAGTATGTCAGGCGAAGCTTCGAAATCCTTGCCTTCAAGCAGCAGCCTGGTTTAACCCTCTGTAGGACGAACCTGTTTGTTCTCCTAGGAGCCTACAGTATATTCAATACTCTTCTCTTGCATCACAGCTCAAAGGCATCAATTCCCCTACTATCATCCCTAGTCATTGTCCAGCTTTCTGATACATAGCATGTAATGGTGAAGATGATAGGCCTAGATTAGGGTCACCTTAGTCTCCAGATTGACATGTTGCTCTTCAGTATGCTGAATATGTCCCTGACAGCAAACTTTCCCAATACAATTAGTACTTAAATATTTTTATGGAGCACAATTGTAGCCTGTTTTTTTAGGGAATCATGGGGCTAAAAGAAAGGCCAAGACTCTCCAGCAGTTTGAATTCACCAGCAGCTCTAAAGAAAAAAATATATTCTCTTTCTATTTAGCTCTGGAAATCTAATGGAGGATCAGTTCAACCACAATAAAGAAAAGAACAACTTCAGTCTTTTACAGTAAATCTTCTGGGATAATTGTCACTGCAAACCAAAAAATGTCTTTTCATTTTCTCTTTCTGAAATAAACATTCTTGGTCATGTTTCTTTTTTTGACAAATATTCATAAATAACATCCAATTGAACTGTTTACATTTATATGCTCAAAGTGAGTATGTGAAAAATTATCATTGTTGTTCTTGTTGTTGTTATGTACTGAAGAGTCGGAACCTACCCATAGCTGACCCTCTGGTGGGTTTAGAGGCAGTTAATAGCACAGGAGGAGATTGCCCATTCTTCTCTTGCGGAGCAACTGCTGGCCTCGAACCATGTGCCTTCAGGATTGTAGTGCAGGATAAATATAAAGCCACAGATGGAAACGTTTTTTTTAAGATTCAAGAAGTTAACAGTGAGGCATGTGTGGCAACAATCTGGCACAAGTGGTACATTTCAAAGTGGCTGGGAGAGAGTGGAATTGGGGGTAAGAAAATGTGCAACAATGAATGGATAAAAAAATTAAAAAATATTTCTTTTAAAATTTAAAATGAAGCAGAGATAGATTTTTTTTCCTTCCTCCTGTAAAATACAATATTTTCCAACATTTGACAAAATTTGTCAGCAAACTGCTTGGCTTTGCCTGTTAGTAAAGTTTAAAGCTCTAGTGGTCTAGTGGTAAGAATCTGCACTGCAATCCCAAAGATATGTAGTTCAAATACACAAGCTGCTCCATGATAAAAAGACAAGTAATCTCCCCCTGTGTGATTACTGCCTCTCCTGGAGGGTCAGCTATGGGTCAATTCCAACTCATTGGCACGTAACAACAACAGTGGCACAACTAAGAGGGCAAGGGAGCTCTGATGGTCTCGCAGTAAGAAGCTGTGCTGCATCCCAAAGGCATGCTGTTTGAACCCACCAGCTGCACTGGGAGCAGAATGGGTAAACTCCTCCCTTGGGATTAACTGCCTTTGAAAACCCTCTGGAGGGTCAGTTATGGGGTTGGTTCCAACTCAACAGAACACAACAAGAAGTAGCACAACTTGACACTTGTGTGGACAATGGTGTTTCAAACCTACTCAGCATTCCATGAAAAGAAACATGTCAATCCTGTAATGTTCCTATAAAGATTGCAGCTTAGAAAAATACTGTGAGGCAGTTCTATGTCACAAAGGGTCACTAGTAATTGAAATCTCCCTCATGACCATACGCTCAAACACCTACCATAAAACCGGAAATATTAACAGATGATTCACATAAAAACAGCCTGAAAGGGAGGGTGGAAGCAGAGTGATGAGGATGTGTGGGGGAGAAGGGGAGGAAATCCAGCCTGATGACTGCAGTACCAACATTGTCAGCCAAGGCCACAGAGACATAGTAGATCATAACCTTCCAGACTGTTGTTTTGAAGACATGTGGATATTTCCATTAGAGACTAATACTATTTTCATGGGAACATTAAATCACATATTACATTTGTTATTATGTAGGTTCAGTTGAGAAAGACTTCAGAGAAAATCACAAATCAATTACTTAGAGTATTTCAATCGCTCGAAATCATTTCACCCATGTGGGGAAACAAGAGGCAAAACCAGAGGATGAGAGTCAGAAACAGAGCGATTCTCTTTCCTTTTAGTTAGTGACCCTATTGCTGTCAAGTAGATCAGTTACAGATGGTAAAATATTTTTTTTAATTTAGGTTGTTTATTTTTCATTTCAATGAACATCTACAGAGATTTGGGGATTCCATTCATTCATTGTTGCACCCTTCTC
>NW_006399793.1:15800256-15805001 GCF_000299155.1 Elephantulus edwardii | reverse complement strand
TACCTGAAGATGGGGGTCATGGGTCAGAGGTAAAATATTTTTTAATTGCTATGTTTTTTGTTGCTATGAGCCACCAAGTTGGAAACAACCTAGATCTTCCCACAGGTCTTCAGAGGCAATAAATCACACAGGATCCCAAATACCGTTGATCAATAATCAAGAGAGAAGAAGACTTGTTGCATTGGGCAAGTCTGCATTCAGGGACCTCTCCAAATTACTGAGGAACGATGATGTCAGTTTGAAGTCCAGGGTCTTCTTCACTTCAGGCCAGTCTTCTCCATCACTTGCTATGCATCTGAGAGTTGGACAATGAATAAGGATAACATAAGAACTGAGGTCTTTGAACTGTGATGTTGGAGAAGAGCACTGAAGATCCCATGGACTGTCAAAAGACCAATACATATATATCTTGGAGAGAATGCAACCAGAGACCTCCATAGAGGCAAAGATGATGAGGCTTCACCTTAAATATTCACAAACATGAAGTATGTGAGGGGCTAGGAGAGGCTGTTCCTAGGAGAGGGACATGGTGCTTGGCAAGATTGAGAGTCAACAAAGAAGACCTTGACCGAGTGGATTGACATGCTGACTGCTGCAGTGGGCTCTAATCTATCAGGAAGTGAGAGTATAGTGCACAGGATAGGACAGGGTTCAGATTTGTTGCTCATAGGATCGCTATTACCTAACAACAACAAATCTCACAAGAGGTGGATTCGTATCCTGTGCCTTCAAGTTAAAAGTGCAGTTCCTTACCATTAAGCCACCAGAACTCCCAAATATATTAATTAGTCATCAGTAAAATAAATTTCCTATGACAATTTGGAGGCAGGTTATCCCTTCCATTGCCATACAATAACATCAGCCCTTGCAGACAAATTCAGTTCTTCTCTAGTTGTATAAAATAGGCAGTCTCTGGATTACAAATAATATCCATTCCTGGCTGTGTCTTCAAACATTTTTAGGTAAATTAGAGCAAGTCTATACAGGTTCTTGGTCTTATTTTAGTGCAAGTAGGGAATGCGGGTGTCCAAGTTCAGAGGGAGTTGATGTTAACTGAAAGATAGCACCTCTGTGGTGGTTATAGCTCCCTACTGACTCTGTGGGGAAAAGACGGACAATCTCCCCCAAGCAACTTACAGCTTCTGAAAACTCATCGGAGGGTCAGTTGTGGATCAGTTTCATTCCACAGTTATGCGTGAGTTAGTGCAAGAAAGAAGCCCTAGAAATGTAGTCAGAGGTTCAAGTCCACTAGCTGTTAACGAAGAAGAAAGACAAGCGGTCTCTTCTGGGAAAGCCTTAGAAAATCTGATAGAGGGTCACCCATGAACTGGAATCAACTTGATAGGAGAGGGTTTAATGCAAGAACACTTTAACTGTCAACAGGAGATTCAAATCAACCCAATGGCAGTAGGTGGGCTTAATACTAGAAAAGACTAAACTATTTATAACGGCACACGCAGCACATGAAAGTGATTGTTATGAAGTATTTGTTTATGAAGAAGTAGGAATTTTTTTCCCAATTGTTTCAAAGTGATGGCAAATTTATATAACATTAAGTGGCAAGTATGAATTGTCTGTAAATCAGACTGCCTGTGTTTCCTAAGACTGAATGGAAATTTTGATCCACTTAGAATGATAATATTCAATATGCAGTTAGAAATCTTTGTTCAAAAGGTACGTTCAACCATTACTAACAGTCTTTTACGAAATTTTTTCAAATTGTAATTGAAGTTTCTCCAGACTACTAAACCCAAATGACAGTGTCTCTATTAGACAAAGCAGAACACAAATTTCAGTAAAATCCAAGAAATTCATGAAACAGAAAAATAAAATCTCCTAAAACAACTACTGGGATCAAAATTGACCAGAGTATTAAATTCAAACCAAACCAAACCCACTGCCCCCAGCTAAATTCTAACTCACAGCAACTCTTATAGGAAAGGGGAGAACTTTCCCATAGTGTTTCCAAGACTTCAAATTTTTTTGGAAGGAAACTGCCACACTTTTATCCTAAGGGGTTGCTTGTGGGTTTGAACCACTGAACTTTTGGTTGGCAGCCTTTCACTTTAACCACTGTGCCAACAGGACTCCTTTCAAGCTTCACACTGTCTTTTATTTCCATTTTTACTATGCTATTTCTAACTCTCCAAATATACAGAGCCTCTTATGAGCACTGGTCTACCAGCTTACTCTCTCCCCAATGACCGCTTCTGTTCCCTGTAATTTCCAGTTCAAAAAGTCTTCAGACTGCCCAATGACTGTCTACAACAGTGACTGACCACATACTTCTGCCAGAACATACCCAGTAGATGAGGTAGGTATGCAAAGCTCACACATCTCCAGGGATATTCACCAAATAAGTTCAATGTTTAAGCAACAGCTATTAATTCTGCCTCATTCCTCCCACTGAAAAAGACATTTGAAAGTAAATGACTGAGAGTGATGCTACTATTGAGGAAATGTTGAAAATATACACAAAGAACAAACACTCCCACACACTTCGCAAGCAGAAGTTATTACCAACAGTACCAGGGGCCAAACCATAGCCATGATTTTAAACGAGAAAAAGATGTACAGCTTCACTTACCCCCTTTGTGTCTTTTCCCCCATAATGTCTCTCAGAAAAGTTGCTCATTTCTAATACTCCTACTATTTTTTCACTGGGTTGACCCTGAGGCCAAAGGCCCACATTTGCAAATGCCTGTCAAACATTTATGCTCATATATTATAAGAAAACTTCAAACACAAACCAGCTTCTCTGATTTCTCCTGATTACCTTATTTCTTTTAATAGCAATATTATGTTACAGAAAACTAAACTTGAAGTTAATAGCCCCTTTTGGTTCCTCATACTCATTCACTGTCACACCTAAATAAAGCTGTAGAATAAGTTAAACTCTGTAGACACTTTCACAATACCTCCTCTTTCCCATTTTCATTATGATACTTTCACATAGAATTCCATTTAAAAAAATACTATTAATTTCTACGTGTTCTGTTGTACGTAGGGTTTTCAGAGGCCTGCTATTTTGGAAGTGGATGGCCAATCCGTCTTCCTAGTGTGTCTTAATCTGAACGTTCAGATTTAGAGAAGTATCCAACATATAAGCATTTTACAGAAAAAGTGAAAATATATCCCTTATTGTGGAATTAACCATTAGTTTCCATATTGTCCCTGCCATTGGCACAAGCGTCCTGACCTATTTATTTCTTTGCTCCACCCTCCATCAAGATATCCCTCCACTTCTAACCACTCCCTTCAATATCTATCTCCCATCGTCTAGCCCTTGATCTGATGATAGCTTATATCTAAAGCTTCCTTGGTTTCTGTGATTCCAGATTCATCAGCTGCTAACAGTTTCTTATGCTGTGACCAGGATCTCCTAAGTTTAGTGGTAACGTGTTCCGTGTTCCCAACGGAGATGATGGGTCCTGTGGAACTGGTGTGTAGATAGTTTCTTCTTGGCCTGAGGGCCTGACCGAGTTTCATGCAACCTTGGGGGTCCTCCGCTGTTACCTGTATGGGTGGGGGTTTTTAGCTCTGCTGAGGTGTCTTGTCTTTTCGCCTGCCTTCTGCCCTTTCTAAGCATGCCGCGACCCCTACGTACAACAGAACACACGTAGAATGACAGAAAGGGCAACTGTGTATGGAAATACAAAGGAAGAGGAACAATTATAAGCAGATATTAGTGATTAGAGCATGGAATGTGAGAACCATGAATGTAGGAAAATTAGATATTTTTAAGGAAATGGAACGCATAAATCTTGACATAATAGGCATTGGTGAGATGAGATGGACCGGCATGGGGCAATTTGAATCAGATGATCATATGATATACTACTCTGGAGATGAAAAGGTGAGGAAAAATGGGGTTGCTTTCATAGTTAGAAATGCCATTTCTAGATCCATCTTGAAGTACAATATTGTGAGTGACAGGATAATATCCATACACATACAAGGAAGTCCAGTGAATACCACTATCATTCAGATATATGCACCAACAACCAGAGCCAAAAAAGAGGAAATAGAAGATTTCTACCAACTTATACAGTTGGAGATCGATCGAACATGCAATCAAGATTCAGTGATAATAATGGGTGACTGGAATGCAAAAGTTCAGAAAAGAGAAGAAGAATCAATAGTCGGAAAACATGGACTCAGAGACAGAAATGGAGCTGGAGATAGAATGATTGAATTTTGCACAATGACTTATTCATCACAAACACATTTTTAAGAGACATAAACGCAGTTTATACACATGGATAGCACCTGATGGTATGCATAGGAATCAGATCTATTACATTTGTGGAAGGAACTGCTGGAGAAGTTCAATATCAGCTGTGAAAACTAGGCCCGGAGTTGATTGTGGAACAGACCACCAACTACTCATATGCAAGTTCAAGCTGAAGCTAAGGAAAATGAAACCAAATACACAGGAACCAAAATATAACTTTGAGTCTATCCCACCTGAATTTCAGAACCATCTCAAGAACAGGTTTGAGGCCTTCAAGGGTATCATCCAAGAACAGTGCAAACGTTCATTACAAAGACAGAAGAGGAAGAAAAGACCTAAACGGATGACAGAAAAAACTCTGAATATTGCACTGGAGCACAGAGGAGGCAAAGCACAAGGAAGAATTCAAGATACTAAAGAGCTGAACAGAAGATTTCAAAAGGCAGCATGGGATGACAAAGTAAAATATTACAGTGAAATGTGCAAGGAGCTGGAGTCAGAAAACCAAAAG
>NW_006399793.1:15798120-15800156 GCF_000299155.1 Elephantulus edwardii | reverse complement strand
GCTTCAGTCTTCCTTATTCATTGTCTAATTTTCAGATGGGTAGGAAACAATTGAAAATATTATGATATACATCACTAAAGAGTCTTTAAGCTGACATTTTTACTCTTTAGTACTTTGAAGAGGTCCTTGAAAGCAGATTTTTCCCCAATGCAAACAATTCTTTGATTTCTTGACTACTGGTATCAATCTTCAATCTTTTCTCCATCTGCCACCTATTGGTCCAATAGTGAGGATTTTTGTTTTCTCAGTGTTAAGATATAACCCATATTGAAGGCTGTATGTAATCTTTGATATTCATCATTAAGTGCTTCAAGTCTACTTTCTGCAAACAAGATGTGGTCATCTGCATAAAGCAGATTGTTGAACCTTCATTCAATCCCGATTCCACATTCTTCCTTGTATAGTTCAGCTTCTCAAATTATTTGCTCAGCAGACAGATGGAGTAGGTATAAAGAAAGGATATCTTGATGCACATTTTCCTAATTTTAAAACCACGCAGTGTTACCTTCTTCTATTTGAATGACTGCTTCATGGTCTATGTATAGATAGGTCTTGCATGAGCACAATTAAGCATCCTGGATTCCAACTCTTCTCAGTGCTGGCTATAATTGTTATGATCCACCCAATCAAATGCTTTTGCAAAATCAATAAAACACAAGAAACAGCTTTCTGGTATTCTCTGGTTTCAGCCAAGATCCATCTGACATTAGTCTGATGATATAGTCTTCTGAATTCAGCTTGAGTTTCTGAAAGTCCCTTGTTCATGCCCTATTCCAGATAAACAGGTTTGAATAATCTCACCAGAATTTTACTTGCATGTGATATTAATTATGTTGTTCAATAATTTTCATACTCTATTGAATCACTGGGTTTTTTTTGGAAAGAGAATAAATATTAATGTCTTCCAGTCAGTTGGCCAGCTAGCTGTCTTCCAAATTTCTTGGCATAGACTAACGGTTATCCAGAGCTGCATGTTTGTTGAAACATGTCAATTGGTATTCCTTCAACTCCTGCGGTCTCAATGTTTTTTTCTTTTCTTTTCTTTTCTTTTGTTTTGTTTTTCTCTTCAAATGATTTTATTTTCACGTAGCCACCACTAGACTATGATTTTATTTCCACATAGCCACCACTAGACCATGATTTTATTTCCAAGCAAGCACCACAAGACCATGATTCCAGAGGGTGCAAAAAAAAACACACCCATTTGGTTAGTACTGCCCTTCACTGAGGGCATACAAATACATCTCCACGTAGTTCTCAGGAATTATAATCCAATAACTAAAAATATGTCTTCATTTTCAACTGACATAAGGTTTGTTAGGAAAACTTCTTAATAATTTATTCAGTTTTTTGGGAGATAAACTCCCAGACTCTCCCAGGGTGTCCTGTGTAGATGTCATTTTGCGGGCTGCCTCGGCTCTTGAAACACACTCGAAGAAGTCCGGAATCTCTTTTCTGCACGCTTCGTCGCGGAATTCATTCTGTTCCCAGCAAGCCATCATAATTGACATTTCTGGATTACAGGTCGCCTCTCCCTTCTCTCGGCGCCGCTCCCCGACACGGTTGGCTAGAATGAGGGGCTTGTTGGGCTTGCGGACAGGCTTTTTCGGGTTCCCTAAGCGAGCAAAGCGTCCCCGCAAGCTGGGCGCCGCTATTGCCTGACGAACTCCCAGGCGCCTCTCGGTCTCAATGTTTTTTGTTGCTGCCTTCAGTGCATCTTGAATTTCTTCCTTCATTGCCATTGATTCTTGATAATGTGCTACTTCCTGAAATATTTCAGTGTTGACCAATTCTTTTCAGTTCAATGACGCTGTATTCCTTCCACCTTCCACCATGCTTTCTGCATCATTCAAGATTTTCCCCATAGAATCCTTCAGTACTGCACCTTGAGTCTTGTTTTTGTTCTTCCATTGTTTCAGCTTGAAAAATGCCCAGTTTGTTCTCCTTTCTGGTTTTCTAATTTCCATGGCTCAGCACTTTTCTTTAGGATATTTTTCTTTGTTTTCTTGAGTTGCCTTTTGAAATCTTTGGTTTAG
>NW_006399793.1:15790544-15796449 GCF_000299155.1 Elephantulus edwardii | reverse complement strand
TGTTGAGGGTACCATGGACTGCTAAGAAAACAAACAGATTCATCCTTGAGAGGGTTAAACCGGGCTGCTCCTTGGAGACAAGGATTCTGAGGCTTCGTCTGACATACTTTGTTCACGTTGTAGGGAGGGACCGGTCCTTGGAGAAGGACATCGTGCTTGGGAGGGTAGAGGGCAGGCACAGGAGTGCAAGGCTCTCTGGGAGTTGGATTGATTTGGTGACTGGGGCAATAAGGATGACAATGAGATTGGCACAGGACAGAGCAGAGTTTAGAGCTGTTGTATATAGGGTTGCTATGAGTCGCAAGCAACTCAACGGCACATAACAACAACAACAACTATTAATTTAAATGAAAATTTACAGAGACTTTGGATTTCCATTCATTCATTGTTGCACTTAGAATTCCATTATTTTTTGCCTCCTATGACAGTGCTCCTTTTCCAGTATCCCTTTATTTCATTAGTCACACTGCTATGGCCTACATATTCCTAACATATGGATTAGATCATGCCACTTTCAGTTAGAAGTCTCCAGTGGCTCACCATTGCTCACAGATAAATTCCACACTCTGAAACCAATATTGTCTTCACAATCTGAATGCAATCTATTTTTCCAGCTCCAACTGTCACAGTCACCTTAATGTACCATGTACACCAATTAAAAAAGATTACTGTTGTTTCCTTAAAATATTTTGGAATAAGAAACCACTATTCACTGGATCCCTAAGCTTAAAATATTCTAGTTCCTAAAACAACTATGAGATATCATATCACTCCAAGGAGAGTAGCAAAATTTAAAAGAACAGCAAACAACAAATACTGCTGAGCTTGCAGAGAAACTGGAAACTTTATTCACTGTTGGTGAGAGTGTAAAATTGTGCAACCATTATGGAAGGCTGTATGGCACTTTCTCAAAAAGTTGCAAATAGAAACATCATTTGATCCAGCAATTACACTACTGGGAATATACCCTAAAGAAACCATAACAGCCACCCATGCATAACCCAAGTGCCCACCAACAAACAAATGGATAGGGAAGCTCTGGTATATTCACACAATGAAATACACAATGATGCACTGAAAAATAAAGAACTCATGAAATATTATACAAAATGAGTGACCCTGGGAGAAATTATGCTGAGTGAAGTATCTCAGTCACAAAAGGATAAATACTGCATAGTACAGTATAGTGTTATAAAACGGGACTGACATCAGTGTTGGGGGCGGGAGAAACTAAGAGAGGATAAATAATGTATATTGCATTGAAACAGATGAGGGAGAAAACTATCTAGGAGGAGTATATGATTATATATTATTGTCATGACAAGAGTCCAGAATGAAAGCTGCATAGTGAAGTGGACTGAGGTTGTGAGAGGGATTATATAACAATGAAAGTTTGTTTGTTTTTTTAACTTTTCAAAGAGAACAGTGAACTAGGGTGGAGGGGTACTTAGGGAGGAAAGCGCAACAATGAATGAATGAATGAATGAATGAATGAATAGAAATCCAAAGCCTCTGTAAACTTTCATTAAGATTAAAAAAAAACCCTTAAAAATATTCTAGGTCTTTTATTATTACCTTACAAATCTTTGACTTTCAAATGCTAACTCTTACATGGGACACCCTGAGCTAATTATATTCTAGGATAGCCCTCCCCCCACCCCCAAGTAGGTTTTCAGAGTCTGTAAACCACACAAAATTAGACTATCCATCTTTCTGCCATGGAGTAACTGGTGGATTTGAACTACTTGCCTTTGAGTTGGCAGCACAACTCCATGTGCAATAGACAAACAGAGCTCAAAATATATGAAGAATTCAGAATTTCCACATCATTGAACTGGAGCTGAAATTCCCATCTCACTTCATATGCACTATCCATATAGCTTACCTCTCCTATTTGACTAGACTGCCTTGTGTAAAAATTCTCACCTATAAGGGTCAGGTTGCTTCATTTTCCTAAATCCAAAGCAACTGTAAAAACTTCCAAAAGAGGAGATTATACCTAAAACAGTACATTATAACATATACACCAGTTAGGTCAAAGATTATATGATAGCCGAAAATAGCTGATTGGGAAATAATGTCATCAGTTAAGGTTGCAATTTTAATGTTAGTTTATAACACAAAGTCTCATTGTTTACATGTGAAACATATTTCTTCTCTATATTTTATCATAGTATATTTTGGAAACTATGCCATAAAGTAATATTTTCCCATGGGAACAGTGATATTATTGGGGATTGTGTTTGACCAAAGACTCATTATCAAATAAACCATAGATAAGAGCAATATGCAATAAAAGCAAAGATAAAATAACTATAAATCTTTACAATAATCTTAAATTATAAAGTTACAACCCAAGCTTTTTCACTGGGCACGCATATGCTGTGCACATTTGTCCTATCAATTTTCCTGTATCTCACAAATAATATAACCATAAAAATAGAACTAGGCTTCATAAATCTCACTAAAGTCAATATGTTAGTCAACAATAAATGAAAGTTGAATAAATCTTTTTATTTCTTACTGATTGTTGTTGTTGTTATTGTTGTTGTTGTTATGTGCCATCAAGTCTCATAGCCTGTGACTCATAGAGACCCTATGTACAGTGGTCCTAAAACCTGCTGTATCCTGTGCCAGTTTCACTGTCTCGATTACCCCAGTCACTGAATCAAAATTCACCTAATCAAGGGTCTTCCTCTCCTGCGCTCTCCCTTCAAACTCCCAAGCAAGGACTGGTTCTTCCTTGCAACATGTCCAAAGCATGTCAGATGAAGCTTCAGAATTCTTTACTCCAAGGAGCAGCCTGGCTTCACCCTCTCCAGGACAAACCTGTTTGTTCTCTTAGCAATCCAAGGCATATCCAATACTCCTGTCCAGTACCACAGCTCAAAGGCATCAATTCTCCTTCTATCATCCCTAGTCATTGTCCTGCTGTCTGGTGCATAGCAAGTAATTGCAAAGACCATGGCCTGTATCAAGCACACCTTTGTCTCCAGACATCATTACTGTAGGCTTTCCCATCGCAATACCTCTTTTAATTTCCTGGCTGCTGGTGCCAAGAGTGTTGATTGTGGAGCCAAGCAAAGTAAAGCTGTTAGCAATCTCAATCTCTTCCCTATCTAGCATGATGCTGTCAGTCAGCCTAATGGTGAGCATCTTTGTTTTCTTAACATTGAGCCTCAATCCATATTGAAGGCTGTAGTCCTTAACCTGCTGTAGCAAGCACTTCAAGTCCTCCTCAGTTTCAACAAGTAGGGTTGTGTCATCTGTACAATGCAGATTGTTGATGAGTCTTCCTCCAATCCTGATGCCACATTTCTCCTCATAGAGCCCAGCCTCCCAGATAGAAGGATATATTTGGAAGGCGTGATTCAAATGACTTAAGTCTTGCTTTTCAAAATCAACAACAAAGGCAGCTCCTTAACTGTACAGGAAAGCAGAACCAACAATTTCCTCTTTATTCGTTTTACTCTAATAACTTGATATATTCAGTATAGTTCTTCAGACTTAGAGTCATGTTCAAAGATAGAGGTGGTAGATTTGGCAAAAGAAATGTTAGGTTCTTACCAAACTCCATTACTTACAAGTTTAATATAATACACATTCTCTCTGAATCTCAGTTTCCCCAAAGGTAACATGAATGTAAAATAATGGCCATGACACAGAGTTCATTGAGAAGATTCAGATCATGATATGGCTTAATTACTTCAAATGTGCAACATTCCATTTAAAGTAAGCTATTATTCATTATTAGTATTACTGCGGATGATGATGATATTTTCCTTATTATTAGACTGTTCAGAAGGATATGCAGACATTTCCCTTCTCTAGTTCTTCTTTCAAGTTTTCCAGAAATATATGTGTTTTGTTTCTCTCCAGTGTATGACAGTATGGAAACTGAAAGAATTATGAATCTACTCACAACCATGCTTCTTCTCAGAACCTACTTGACACTTTTCAAGCTGAAAATAAACCAAAAAACCAATTATCATATAGAAGAAAGGGACACTTCGGTAACTATATTATGCAATTCTTTTTGTGTGGTCACTATATTCTTGTACAGCAGTTGGGTAATGGTTACAAGGCCATTCTCAATACAGAAGATCACAATGGACAATTAGAGAAAATCCCAACCACGGACATATAAAATTCTCCCGAGTTTGTAAAGCTCAGTCATCACAGGAGAGGAGATGGTGCTTGGAATGCTGAAGAATTAAATGAGTCTTTCCAGATTCAAATAACATACAATTTATTACAGACTGTTCTTTAAGTTAGAAAAGGCAAAAAGCAGGGGAGGAAAGAGTTCTTTAGAAAAGTGTAAGTTTTAGCGAGAGGGTATTTGTTTATTTGAATATACCTAATAAAATGAGCAATAAACATCTGTCTGTTAAGCTACACCTACAATCAAGAAAGGATTTGAATTCATGGGGGAACAGCAAGGCTTTCTTTTACCCAGATTCATTTTTAATAGTCCTTGGTGTACTCTAAAAGGAGAAAGAAATTTTGGAGGCTAGTAGGGTATAAAGGTGGAAGATTAGAGTAAAAACTGCTTCTCCTAAGATTAGGAAGGCAATAGCTGCCAATATCAGAAAGGGTATACCCTGTGTCCTTTCAGGAAAAGATGAAGACTCTAGAGAGAACATACCTATCTAGCAAGGCTAGACTGTACTCTAAAGTTGGCCCCAAGGAAAGCCCCCAAGTAAGTTATCCTCTTCAGAAAATCATGTGGACTTAGACCATCATCATATAGCTTTTGGTGCCAAGTAGTGGCTAGGGCACGCCTTCCCTTCACATAATCTTCATCAGTGCCATCCTCAAATCCACACCTAAATAAATACTCAGTAAAAGTAAGATAGACCTTTCTCCTCCCCCCTACTATTTTACCAAACATGATATCTTTCTGCAGGGATGAGATGGATTCACATAGTGGCTACAATAATGTATTCACACAGCAGTGATTTTGAGGATGGTGCAGGACCAGTAAGTATTTCTTTCTGTTTGTATACATGGTAACTGTGAGGCAGAAAAGACTCAAGAGAACCTGACAACAACAACAACAACAAACCCAGATTTATTTCAATCCTTCCATCTGGATTGTACCTGACCCCAAATCCTTCCTGGAAAATAAATTCTTGAGCCACTAACAAAGGACATTAGCAGTCAAGGACACAGACTGGAATTATCCCAAATATTCCAGGACTTTTACTCTAGGACCTTAGAATGAATGTTCTAAAACATAAGGAAACTCTGGTGGCATAGACCACAGGGAAATGTGCTGCTAACATCCCAGCAACCATGGGGATGACAGGGAACCAGATAAAAGTTTTGTTGTTATATGTAAGTTTCAAGAGTCAATATATTTGACACAAATTCTGTCTGTCATCTGTCAACATATCTATCTATCTATCTATCTATCTATCTATCTATCTATCTATCTATCTATCATCTCTCTGTCTATCCGTCTATCTATCTAGGGAGCTCTAGTGGCCTAGTGGCAAGAAGCTGTGCTACAATCCTGAAAGCACAGGATTCGAGGCCACCAACTGCCATCTATCTTTCTGTCTGTCTATCTATCCATTTATCAGCCCTAGTTTTATTGTCCTTAGGAAGTTTCACTGCAAACTCAGGCTAATTATCTCTGTCAATGTGAATCAACCAATTGCTTTACAGGAAAAAGATGGACAATCTCCTTCCATGTTTTCCATTTATAGCCTGAGAAATCTGATGGGGGGGAGGGGCGGGGAGCATCCCTATGAGTTGATTCCCCTCAATGGCAATGAGATCACTGGAGAGGGCACTCAGAGCAAGATGTGGCAATGTTAACAATAGTAATCATGACAATAACAATGCAATGTGATATTTCCTGCACTCATGTAAAGTGGAGTTAAAAATGACCATATATATT
>NW_006399793.1:15786780-15790444 GCF_000299155.1 Elephantulus edwardii | reverse complement strand
TATATTATTATATTATATTATATTATATTATATTATATTATATTATATTATATTATATTATATTATATTATATATAGCATATATAGTTGCTCAGTGTGAAACCTGTGTGCAGGAAACATTTCATTTTTATTCTCCTAGAAACGGCCTGGTGGCTGAGTTCTTAACGTATCAGGTTGTTAATAGAAAAATCAACAGTTCAAAAATTCCAATGTTCCTGAGGAGAAATATATGCAGTTTCCTCTCATAAAGATATACAACATTGGAAACTCAATGGAAGGTCTACTATGGGTCAGACTTGGCATTGAGGTTATAAACATTTAATAAAGTTGATATTTTAAATAAAGAATAAATCTGGAGAACAACCACTTGGCCAAATGACTAGAAGAGATCTATATTTGTTGCCATTCCAAAGAAGGGTGACCCAACTGAATATGGAAACTACAGAACAATAGCATTGATTTCACATGCAAGCAAGATTCTACTGAAGATTATACAAAAATGACTGGAGCAGCACATCAGCAGAGAATTGCCAGAGTTCAGGCTGGGTTTAGAAGGGGTCATGGTACTAGGGATATTGTAGTTGATGTTAGATGGAAGCAGGGAATACCAGAAGAATGCTTATCTATGTTTCATTGATTATGCAAAGGCATTTGACCGTGTGGATCATAACAAACTGTGGCTGACTCTGAGAAGAATGGGAATCCCAGAACACCTGATCGTGATAATGCGAAACCTATACTTGGACCAGGAGGCAGTCATCAGAATGGAGCAAGGGAACACTGCATGGTTCAAAATCGGGAAGGGTGTACGCCAGGGATGTTTCCTGTCTCCAGACCTTTTCAGCCTGTATGCAGAGCAGATTATCCAGGAGTCTGGGCTCTATGAGGAGAATTGTGGCATCAGGATTGGTGGAAGATCTATCAACAATCTGCATTATGCAGATGACACAACCGTGCTCGCTGAAACTGAGGAGGACCTCATGCACTTACTGCAGAGGGTCAAGGACTGCAGCCTTCAGTATGGACTGAGGCTCAATGTCAAGAAGACAAAGATTCTCACCACTGGACCAATTGGTAGCATCAGGATGGATGGCGAAGAGATTGAGATTGTTCACAGCTTCAGTTTGCTCGGCTCCACAGTCAACACTCTTGGCACTAGCAGTCAGGAACTCAAAAGATGTATTGCGATGGGACATTCTCCTGTTAATGACCTCTCTAAAGTACTCAAGAGCAATGGTGTCTCTCTGGAGACTAAGGTGCACCCGATACAGGCCATGGTCTTTGCAATCACTTGTTACACATCAGAGAGCTGGACAATGACTAGGGAGGATAGAAGGAGAATTGATGCCTTTGAGCTGTGGTGCTGGAGAAGAGTATTGAATGTACCATGGACTGCCAAGAAAACAAACAGATTCATCCTGGAGAGGGTTAAACCAGGCTGCTCCTTGGAGGCAAGGATTCTGGGGCTTCGTCTGACATACTTTGGACATGTTGTAAGGAGAGACAGGTCCTTTGAGAGGGACATCATGCTTGGGAGGGTGGAGGGACGGCGGAAAAAGGGAAGACCCTCTATGAGGTGGATTGATTCAGTGAATGGGGTAATCGGGATCGGTGTGTCAGAGGCAGTGCGATTGGCACAGGATAGAGCAGGGCTTAGGGCTGTTGTGCATAGGGTCGCTATGAGTCGCAAATGACTCGAGGGCACATAACAACAACAACCAACAACAACAAAAGAACTCCAAGCTCTAAACTTAGTTGTGTCCAAGAAACATTTTTGAAGAGGGATTGTTAAAATTCTTGAGAGGTGAGCAATACAATACTCGAGTCAGACACAATGGAGGTAAAAGGAAAAGTAAGCATCACAGAGAAAGAATCCCAAGAGATAAGAATAACCTGATATAATTTTTAAAATCCTTTGTGTCTTCTTTCCATAGCAGAAAGCATTTGCTGTCAAGACATTAGTAGGAATGTTCTGGATAGATAGTGCTAAGAAGTAACTCACTAAACTACCAAGGCAGATTTAACTTTTAATTTTAAAATCATATCTAGCCTGCTTCCTTCATCTTGGGTACTTACTCAATGGTCCCTGAAGGTATCTGCATTAGTGATCTCGACATAGCCATTAAATGTGTGGTAACAAGGAGTGGACAGGCACCAGAAGGCTAGGGAAGACCTTGATTTTCACATATCCTTCACCTTCACTGTATATACCAGAGAGTGAACTTCTGCCCCTCCCATTTTATCCTGTGCTGAACCACCATTTAAACAGATTTCTTTTCATATAAATCCATATAATAGCCACTTAGCATACAAAATGGCTAGAAGGATATGCAAAAGTCTGATTATGATGGTGCTCTACTAGTTGCAACATGCTAGGCAGATTGCTTATAAATTCACTATTTTCCATAATCCTAATTCATTAAATGGAGTCAGTTAGAACTATCACTAAATTTTTTGCAGACCTCTCTTCATCTATACTACCTCTACACTTGAATCTAGGTTATTCTTACTCCTCGATATTCAAGGTCGACTGCCTCTACAAAACTTCTCCTGACTTTTTCATTTTAATTTCTTGGTTGGTTGGTAACCACCACTAGCTGAGTTAGTATTTACTAGTCTGCTAGTTGTTTTGCTTTACTTCGAGTATATTGGTTAATTTACTTCCTTTAACCCTAGAATTGCTTTAAATAAAACACTATGTGGTGTATGTTTTAAATCTCCCATAATGGAGCTCTGGTGGCTTAGTAGTAAAGGAGTTGCACTGCGAGCTCAAATACATGTAGTTCGAATCTGCCAGCCACTCCACTGAAGTTAGATGGGCAAGCTCCTATGCAATTTACAGGCTCTGAAAACCTGCGAGAGGGTCAGCTATGAGCTAGTCTGACTGAAAGGTATAACAGCAATGGTATCTTGTATGTAATAGATATTCAATAATTACCTATTCATTTAAATTGACAAGAGATCTAGAAAATATCTGTAGTTTGACTAACTTCCAAAAGAGTTGTTGTTGTTGTTATTGTTTCATGCCATCAATATCATTAATATCACATGCAAGATTCTGCTGAAGATTATCCAAAAACACCTGGAATAGCACATCAACAGAGAACTGCTTGAAGTGCAGGCTGGGTTTAGAAGAGGCCGTGATACTAGGGATATTGTAGTTAATGTTACATGGGTCTTGGCTGAAAGCAGGGAATACCAGAGGAATGTATATCTGTGTTTCATTGACTATGCAAAGGCCTTTGACTGTGTAGACTACAACAAACTGTGGTTAACTCTAAGAAGAATGAGAATCCTAGAACACTTGATCTTGCTTAAGCAAAAGCTATACTTGGACCAGAAGGCAGTTGTCAGAACAGAGCATGGGAACACTGCATGGTTCAAAATTGGGAAGGGTGTATGCCAGGAATATGTCCTAGCTCCACACCTTTTCAATCTATATGCAGAACAGATTATCCAGGAGACTGGGCTCTATGTGGAGGAATGTGGCATCAGGATTGGAGGAAGACTCATCAACAATATGTGTTATACAGATGATATCACCTTGCTTGCTGAAACTGAGGAGGACCTGAAGCCCTTACTGCAGAAGGTCAAGGACTGCAGCCTTCAATATGAATTGAAGCTCAATATCAAGAAAACAAAGATTCTCACCACTGGGCCAATTA
>NW_006399793.1:15769939-15785465 GCF_000299155.1 Elephantulus edwardii | reverse complement strand
TAGAGAGAGACATCATACTGGGTAGAGTGGAGGGACAGGGCAGGAGGGGAAGACCCTCTATGAGGTGGATTGATTCAGTGACTGGGGTAATCGGGATGTGTGTGTCAGAGGCAATGAGATTGGCACAGGATAGAGCAGAGTTTAGGGCTGTTGTACATAGTGTCGCTATGAGTTGCAAACGACTCAACGGCACATAACAACAACAACAACAACAACACGAACATCACAACTTGACTATTGTTTCAGGCTGGTGTAATGCACACAATACTTTCAGAAAACAAGTAGAGACACATCATAGTGCATTCCCCTTTACACTGCTCTTGTATCACTAATTACGCATGATCATGTTTCCTTTTATACTTAAAAGCTGAGAAAGAGGAAAATATAAACATTGTTCTTGATAGGTGCCTTCTAGTCAGTTCTGACTCAGGATGAACATTACCCACTCCTGTGCTATTCTGACAGGAGAGTTTGAGCCTCTTGCAGCCACTATCAATCTATCATCCTATTTTTCCATAATTCTCCACTGTATCAATCATGATGTTCTTTTCCAATAGCTCTTAGTATCATATCCAAAGTACCTGAGACAGATCTCAACATTCTTCTAAGGAGTACTCTGGCTATATTTCTTCTAAGAAATACTTTTTCTTAAAAAAAGGACATATTTCAATCTGTGGCATATCCATTATTCTTTGCCAAATCAATAATTTAAAAGCATTGGTTCTGTTTTTTGTTGTTGTTGAGTGCTGTCGAGTAAGAATCATAGCGACTCTATGAACTGATCTGAATCCTGTCATATCCTGGGCCATCTGCATCATCTCTTACTTGAACCATTGCTGCAGTTTTTACTGTATCAATCCATCCACTTCAGAGTCTTTCTCTATTTAGTTTACCCTCCACCTTTCTAAGAATGATATCGCTTTTCAAGGAACAGCCTTTTCTAGCAACATGCCCAAAGTATGTGAGAGGAAGCTTTGTCATTCTCTCTCTCTCCCTCTCTCTCTCTCTCTCTATATATATACAGAGAGAGAGAGAGAGAGAGAGGGAGAGAGAGAGAGAGAGAGAGTTGTGGTTGTTGTTATGTGCCGTCGATTCGCTTGCAACTCACAGTGACCCTATGTACAACAGCCCTAAACTCTGCTCTGTCCTGTGCCAATCGCACTGTCTCTGATATATCCATCCCAAATACCCCAGTCACTGACTCAATCCACCTCATAGAGGGCCTTCCTATGCTGCACTGTCCCTCCACCTTCCCAAGCATGATGTCCCTCTCCAAGGACCAGTCACTCCTTACAACATGTCCAAAGTATGTCAGAGAAAGCCTCAGAATTCTTGCCTCCAAGAAGAAGCCTGGTTTAACCTTCTCCAGGATGAATCTGTTTGTTTTCTTGGCAGTCCATGGTACATTCAATACTCTTCTCCAGCACCACAACTCAAAGGCATCAACTCTCATTCTAGCCTTCCTAGTCATTGTCCAACTCTCTGATGCATAAGAAGTGATTGCAAAGACCATGGCCTCTATCAGATGCACCTTAGTCTCCAGAGAAACACCACTGTTCTTCAGAACTTTGGAAAGGTCCCTAACAGCAGACCTTCCCATCGCAATACATCTTTTAAATTCCTGGCTGCTGGTGCCAAGGGTGTTGACTGTGGAGCCAAGCAAACTAACGCTGTGAACAATCTCAATCTCTTCCCCATCCATCCTGATGCTGCCAATTGGTCCAGTGGTGAGAATCTTTGTCTTCTTGACATTGAGCCTCAATCTATATTGAAGGCTGCAGTCCTTGACCCTCTGCAACAAGCGCTTCAGGTCCTCTTCAGTTTCAGCAAGTAGGGTTGTGTAATCTGCATAACGCAGATTTTTGATAGATCTTCCACCAATCCTGATGTCGCATTTCTCCTCATAGAGCCCAGACTTCCGGATAATCTATTCTGCATACAGGTTGAAAAGGTATGGTAACAGGACATATCCCTGGCATACGCCCTTCCCAATTTTGAACCATGCAGTGTTCCCTTGCTCCATTCTGATGACTGCCTCTTGGTACAAGTGTAGGTTTCACATTAGCATGATCAAGTGTTCTGGGATTCCCATTCCTCTGAGAGTCAGCCACAGTTTGTTATGATCCACACAGTCAAACACCTTTGCATAATCAACGAAAGACAGATAGACATTCCTCTGGTATTCCCTGCTTTCAGCCAATCTCCACTAACATTAGCTACAGTATCTCTTGTACCATGACCTCTTCTAAACCCAGCCTGGACTTCTGGTAGTTCTCTGCTAATGTGCTGTTACAGTCGTTTTTGGACAATCTTCAGTAGAATCTTGCTCGCATATGAAATCAATGATATTGTTCTATAATTTCCACACTCTGTTGGGTCACCCTTCTTTGGGATGGGAACAAATATAGATCTCTTTCAGCTTGCCAAGTGGTTGTTCTCTAGATTTCTTGGCACAACCTGGTGAGTAAGTCCAGGGCAGCATCTGTTAGCTGAAGTATGTCAATTGGTATAACATCTATATCTAGGGCCTTAGTTTTTGCTATTTCCTTCAAAGCAGCTTGAACTTCTTCCTTCATCACCATAGGCTCTTGCTCATATGTTGTTTCATTAAGTTCTTCTGTGTCAGGGAGCTCTGGTGTCCTAGTGGCAAGAAGGTGCACTGCAATCCCAAAGGAGCGTGGTTTGAATCCACCAGATGCTCTGCTGGAGAAGAAGGGGCAATCTCCTCCTGTACCAGTCAGATCTGATTTGACGGTACATGCACAAAAATTAATGTTGTTGTTGTTATGTGCCGTCAAGTCGCTTTGCAACTCATAGCGACCCTATGTACAACAGCCCTAAACTCTGCTGTGTCCTGTGCCAATCGCCCCATCTCCGATACACCCATCTCAATTACACCAGTCACTGAATCAATCCACCTCATAGAGGGCCTTCCCCTCCTGTGCTGTCCCTTTACCCTACCAAGCATGATGTCCCTCTCCAAGAACTGGTCCCTCCTTACAACATGTCCGAAGTATGTGTTGTACACAGGGTTTTCAGAGGCCTGCTATTTCAGAAGTTGATGGCCAATCCTTCTTCCTATTCTGTCTTAATCTGAATGTTCAGATTTAGAGAAGTATCAGACAGACCAAAGTTTTACAGAAAAGCGAAAGATATATCCCTTATTGTAGAGTTAACCATTTGTATCTGTGTTGTCCCTGCCCTTGGCACACGTGTCTTTACTCATTTATTTCCCTGTTCCCCCATCCACCAGCCACCAGGATACCCATCCACTTCTACCCACTCCCTTCAACATCCATCTCCCGTTGTCCTGCCCTTGATCTGATAGCTCATATCTGAAGCTTTCTTGGCTTTTGTGTCTGCCAATTCCTTTTGATACAGCGATTCAGTATATTCTTTCCATCTTCTTTTAATACTTCCTGGATCATTTAATATTCTACCTAAAGCATCCTTGGAGATTATATATATATTCATGGGATATATTAAGCACTCTTCTACTTTTCTCCAATACCACAAGGCATCGAGTTTTCTGTCATTCAGTTCTCAGATGCAAAGCATATTGGAAAGACTATACTTCCAATCAGGGAGCTCTGGTGGCCTAGTGGTAAGAAGCTGTAAAGCAATCCTAAAAGCACATGGTTTTGTTACACCAGTTGCTCTGTGGGAGAAGGATGGACAATGTCCTCTAGTGTGATTTACTGTCTCTGAAAACCCACTGGAGGGTTGGTTCTGACTCAAAGGCACACAACAACATGCCTTGAATCAGTAATATCTTAGACTTAGTCTTCTTTATCTATTTTCCAGCTTTCACACACATCTGATGTGATGATTTAAGTCCATTTTTTTTCTTTGCAAGCAAAGAGGTCTTAGGCAACAAATGGACCAGTGCAAAACACTGTTTGGTTGTTTGACTGTTGTTTCTGTGGGCATTGACTATGGGTCTAAGTAAAATAATATCCTTGAAAATGTTAATATTGTCCGTGCTTATCATAATTTGCATACGGGTTCAATTGTGGAGATTTTTACGTTGTCTTTCTTGAGGTGTAATCCATCTTAAAGGTTGTAGTCTTTGATCTTCAAGTTCTCTTTAGTTGTAGTAATCATGGTACTTTTACTTCAAATAACAACTTGTTCTAATAATGTGTTGTTGCTGGTGGTTGGTTATCAAGTAAATTCTGATTCATGGCAAGTTCAGATGCACAGAATAGAGCTGTTGCAAGAGGTTTTCAAGGTTGTCACTTCTCAAAAGCACATAGCCAAGCTAGTCCTCTGGGGCTATTGACTACTAAAAGACAGAGTTTCCTGCTAAAATAGGGAATATGAAAAAAAAATCCAACCATAATTAAGAAGAAAAAAAAATCAATTACTAGGTAAATGGTCACAGGTCAGACATTTGAAAACTACGGTGAAAACCAGCTTCCTCTCCCCTCCTCTCACCCTTTGCTGTCATCAGAAGTTCTTGGTAAAGACACTATAAACAAAGATTGCATGTAGGGTGGGGGTTTTACCCTCTTCACTGGAAAGGCTGTGGGATGCAGGTTTTACTTGTTCTGGTCAACCCTTTCCAAATAATTAGAGTTTTAGATATATGGTCAGTTGCTTCCATGATGATCAACACAAAATAGCACTGTATACATAAATTATGGTTAAAGTATTTTTTAGACTATAATTCATTTAGATATAAACTATTTGAGTAAGACATTGTCTTATATAGTGTTGTTACAACAGAAATACTACAAGTGGGTAGCTTTAACAAAAACTATTTTTCTCACTTTTTAGGAGGACAGAATCCAAATTAAGGGCACAGGATCTAGGAGAAGGGAGACTTTCTGTCTCTGCCAGCTCTAGGGGATTTTTTTTCTCCCTTTTCTTTTTCTATTTCTAGATTGCTTGTTGAGTATGTGGTGCGTTTCTTTCCCTTCATTTACCCTGGCTGACTGGCTTAATTTGCTTTTATATCTCGAAATAGATTAAGATACACCCTATACTAATACTATCTCAATAACATAAAGAAAACCTATTCCTAAATGGGATTGTAATCACAGGTTAGGATTTACAATATAATGCATATATATTTTGGGAGTGACACAATTCATTCCCTAACAGGCTTGGAATTTCTGAAAGTTTTTTAAAAGCTGATATTTTAAAATTATAATTTTTTTGAAAGTTGAAAAACCTGGTGATAAAACTTCTGTTTTGTTCTTCAAAGTAAAATTCTTAATCCATTTTTGGGTTGCTTTATTTTTTCCATGCATTGAATTTAAGATAATTAACATTCTGTGTTTAGCAATGAAGAAAATGAAATTAACAGTGTTAATCATGTTTTAACAACTAGCCAATTCTAGTAGATTGAACTCAAGCCAATTTACAAACTGCTGTCTTGTGGAAGAATACTTAATACAGGTGTTTCCACTTAACCCACTCTCTGTAGAAGGATTCTGTAATTTATATTATACACACATTGCTTGACAGAATCTGCAGTCTTTGGAATTTATTATGATGAGGAGTGGAATCATGAAAACCAGTCACTTGGATATTCCTTGGAAATCATGGTCTTAAGTGGCTTACTCCCTAGGGAGTCATGCTACTAACCCAGAAGGAGTGTTTTTCTGAAGGTTCAAATCACCAGTGGATTTGAGAAAGAGAAGTGATCTTCTCGGGTGCGATTTATAGCCTCTAAAAACCTGCTATGTATCATTCCGACAATTTTATTTAAAAAGACTGTGAATCACTGATCGCCTATAATAATTCCTTCTGAGGAATCTGCAAAACGAGTTTTATAATTTAACATAAATAACGGTATCTCAAATAAAATTAAAAAAATTAAAAATGTACATCTGTCCTTCAAGTCATCCAATGGTTTGCTCTTTATCTCTTAATCAACCAGTTAATTCTTTCTAAGTATGTCTGTCAGTATATCCAAATACTGCCTGAAGAGAGCTCTTGATTATGTGCCCTCCCCTAGCTCTGCCTACACAAGGAGCAACTTGAGGAATGGAAAATATGTCACGCCTCCCCACCACCCCTGCACCACCATTAGTCTCCACAGCTCATATCTCCTGGCCTTAAACTAGAGATTTTTCCTACTTCCCTACCATAGAAACTGGAGCTACAACAGAACTGGAGGATGAGATATGTCAATATTTCTTTTAATTTGGGTCAGACACAGTTTTTCTATTCCTTGGCAGTGCTTTGAACAGAGATACTACCCAACCAATAATTAATTTTTTTTTCTCACAGAAAAGCCCAAACTTGACTCTATGGAGAGGTCTGAAGGAACAGAATATGCTCCTCAGAGATCACAGCTGGACATGGCAGGAAAAGACTGAAGTTAAATTCTCTATAATGCTATGTCTGCCAAACTGTAAACTTTAGAGATTGTTTGGTACTAAGATGCTTCGCACAATGTAACACAACTTTTAACACCTATAATAGACCTACTGATTGCAAGCAGCACTAGAATGAATCTTTAAGGAGTGGCTCTCCAGTGACTCCGCCTACTGCCTCTTCCTTCATAAACACAAATCAACCTCCATCATCTCCTAAGAAGCCGTCGAGGGGCAGTCTTTATTTGGAGAATGCTCTCCCCCCAGCTCCCGCTCCCCACCCTCAACCCCGACCCCACCCCTTGCACAATCGAAGGAACCTTGCCTACTCTCCTGCTGTCTACTACTGTCTCCAAGGGCCAGGACTAGAAGTAGCCAAAGTAGGTAAGCTGAATCCCCAATTAGTAGGGGATCTCCCAAGTCCGCCTGACCAATGGCAGCCGGCGAATCAAGACAACTAGACGTGACGTAAGAAGTGATTAAGTTGGAGCGTCACCTCGACGTCAGTCTTTAGCTTCTCTCGGACGTCCCGTCCCAGGAGCAAAACTCCAGCGACTTTGGGCCCCGCCCCCGTGAGAGCGAAAGATGACCAATAAGAGCGGCGCGGAGGGGATCGGGGCCAATGAGGCGATCCCGGGGCGGGGCGCGGGGGCTAGAGGGTGGGGCGGGTGGCGGCGGTGGCTGCCGGAGGTCTGGCCCGGAGCAGTATATGACTGTACGTCAGCAGCGGCATGGCCGTAGCTGTGGCGGCGGCTGCAGAAGCCCGAGCAACCGAGGCCGCAGTGGAGGCTACAGCCAGAGCGGCGTCGGCACAGGCACCCCAGGGAGTTTAAGATGGCGGCAGGGGGGGCGGCGGGCCTGCGGGAGGAGAAACGCTACGGGCTGTCTTGCGGACGGCTGGGACAAGACAACATCACTGTACTGCATGTGAAGCTCACGGAGACGGCGATCCGGGCGCTCGAGACCTACCAGAGCCAGAAGGTGAGCAGACAGACCAGGCGGGCTTGGGGAGGGCGAGGGCGCCCTTTGCGCCCCCTGCGTCTCGCTGTGGCCCGCCAGCCCAGCGCGGGCGGGCGCGGGTGAGGGAACGGCTGCCCTGCCGGCAGCACCCGCGGTGGCAAGGCTGGACAGGGCCGGGCACGGTCGCTGACACCGCCGTCCCGGGCCGCCTGGGTACCGGGCTTAGGAAGGAGGACGGACGGGCGGCCCCTGGCGGCGGGGCCGAGGCAGCCGCAGCTCTGACTCGGGTGCGCCGCCGCAGCGGGACTTTCCGACGGTGCCCTCGGGTTTCCTGGTGGTTCTACCCCGAGGAGGGAGAGACCCGCTCGAGGAGGGAGAGATCCGCTGGGGGAGACCAAGTGAAACGGCCGCGCTTCCCATGGCGGAGGTGGGGGCGCCTGCGGCGTACCACTTCCCCACCCGGGAGCACGGCTGTCTACATCTTGGGGGGTAACACACCGGTACTGTAGAGCAGTAGAAACCGGGTCGGAGGCCCTCCGCTGACAGGGGACACCCCTTGTGCTTTCATGGACTTGGCAACACGCGCGCTCACTGGGAGGGGCACACAGTGTACTCGCAGACATCTATCGGGCACCGGCTTTCTTACGTGGAGCGAGGGGACACACTGGGGTACCTCGCCTTCCCGGAGACGCACCGGGACAGGGGACAACAACACCGCGCAGGAGAGACGCCCGAGGAACTAGCCCTCTCCCAGGAACAGGACAGAATCCTGGGCGAGAGACTCGCTGAACCTCCGCGCTCGGGAAAGAGGAGCGGAGCCGCGTCTCAGGGTGACTCATGGACACAGGCGCTGAGTCGGTGGGGATCACCTCTCACTCAGCTTTCCCGGACCCTAGGACACACATAATGTGTGTATGCCGCAACTGGAGAACAGACCCAAGGATACATTTTCACTCCGGAGGCAAAAAGTGGGAGAGAGACGGAGAAGAGAAGCCCCAGATCAAGGCACATGGGAAACTGTTTATGGACATGCAGTACTATGTGTAGCTGAGCAAGACAGTAGTGGACGCATTGCATAAGGAAAGTGAATTCCATACGGAGGACGAGTAACATTTTTTATTTACTCTGAGAGGAGAGACGGAGCAGGAAGGAGATACAACGCATAGCGGACATCTTGATAAATAGCCCAATCCATACCAAGGAAACATGCCCCAGTTGGCCTCATGGAAGAGGGACAGAGGGACACGCAGACATTGGCTTACATAGTTATACAAATACAAGTAGAGCACAGACTTAACATCTGTTGAGCTCCCACTAGTGCCAGGTAATTTAAGTGCATAGAGTCAAGTCAGAGGCAGAGCCACAGAAAAGGTGTGACCCTTTTACTGGCTGAGCTTGTGAACCTGAGAGAACTCAGAGAGACCTCTCATTTTGGGGCACACGAGGAGAGACACGTAGCTGTACATAAACCCGTGTGGTAAAGCAGGACAGACTCATGATCAGTGGAGAGCACTTCAAAGAGTTGGTTGAGTACGTGGATGTATATGCCAGGTCATATGTGTGTATTCACCAGAGAAGTTTATGTTGAAAAATGTTCCTAAACATTTAAGGGTGGAGGGATGGGAGAGTGGAAGCCCAGAAAGCTAACTTCCCACACGTGAAAAACAAAAATCTCAGAGAGAAAGCTTCTAGTATGGTTCATGCACACCCAGCAGTAGAGAGGCAAGGGAATACAAGAAATAGAAAACTGAGCATATGCTAGCTACTTCAGGCAGGTGCATGGGCAGGGAGGAGAGGAGCTCAGCGCTGAGTGGGAGGCCCATCTGGGGAAAAGCAGATAGGCACAGGGACAGAGGCAGACACTGGAGAGAAACTCAGCCCTGCAAAATGGAGTGATAAGCTTGACTGTTCCAAGAGGAGGGCGTGGGAAGGAATGACAGGGGGAGGAAGGTGGTTTAGGGGATGTAAAGAGAAGAACACAGGCAGCCTGAGGAGAAACCAGCAAGAGAGACCAACCCTTAGTCAGAAACTGACTCAGGGAAGAGAGAAAGATGGGCCCAAGAAGGGTGGGGAGAAGACACTGCTAGGAACTAGGGTTCAGCTAGCCCCCAGTGGGGATCGAATGGCAAACTGTACAATTGATTACAGTAAGAATGACAGAAACTGTGACTGATGGGGAAGATGTAGAGTGAGGAGACCCACATTGGGGGCGGGGGAGGGGGTGGAGAGGTGCCTCTGGGTGCAGCAAGAGGGCAGTAAGGTCCCTGAGGCTCACTGATCTGCTTCATGCCAGGGCGCTGACCAGGGGACTTCTGTTTGCTTTCCTACCTTTATGTGTGGTTTTCATTTCTGCCTCTTACACCCTAGTGTTTGCATGTTTGGGATTAAAGGTGGACTGTTTTGACTCTAAATTTGTATGCCAGTGAGATAGGAGATCAAATATTCTGTTTCTTTTGCAACTTTCCACTGAGTTCATATTTTTTAACAATTTTTACTTGTTTCTGATTGCTTCTTTTGCCTATTAAAACAATGCCATCTTTCCCCATCTCTCTGAATGTAAATCAATGAGTCTGATTAAAGTGAAGCAAAAGGAAAAGATTTTTTTTTTCCTGAGTCTTGCACCTTTCTGAGTGTGGGGCCAGGTAGGATTCTTTTTCTTATGAAAAGCTGGTGGTAGAAATGGTGGTGTGTAGGGGGAGGGGAGGAAATATGCTGACTTGGCCTCCGCAACTGGACACTGCCTTGTTCCTGACTTAACCAGCTCATGTCCTAACACTGAACTATGCACAGCTTCTGTCACTTCAACTCACAAAAAATGTTGTTTTTTTAAAAAAAGACATTAGGAAAAGCACAGATTAAAGTTTGGCTGCCAACATTGGAAGGATAAGTTGTAGTAAGAGACTGAAAAATAGAAATGAGACAATTCTGATTATCAAGATCCTAGGGAGGTTTTCAGTGAAGGCCTAACAAATAGGTCCTCCCTTCCCCTTCTACTGGCTCTGGTCAAACCAGGGTTCCTCCACGGGCACAGTAACATTTGCCAGCAGTGGAATTATGACTGAGGTGTGTTTTTTGTTTTTTTGGTTTTTTTATCCTTTTAGCATTATCAAATAAATCTCATGACTTTTAAGTTTTAGCTGATGTTTTGAGTCAGTATGCAAATGTCCAGTTGGAAGGTAGGTTCTGGGGTCAAACCTGTTCTCTCACCACTCTGTACTCATACAGGGAGGTGCTGGATGCTTAACAACTAGCGACATCAGCCTATGTAAGATGACTATTACTCGCCCACTTCTAATGGCTTTCTAAGGGCCAGGACTCATTTCCTAAATTAAGTACCAGAGAGTTCTTTTTTGTTCAGAAAATTGTTATCTATTTGACCTTCAGTTTCAGGGCGGGGGTGATTTTAGGAATTTTAGGAAGCTATGATCAAGAGAGAATTAAGAAGTTCTTTGGGTATAATTGAGTAAATCATTATAATTTACAGAAATAAGACCTTTAATAAAAAAATACTAGATCCTTATTGTTTCAATAATTTTGAAATATTGGCAAATACTGGCAAAATTCAAAAATATTGGCAAATAATTTAATTGACCAACATTGTTCAGGATTTCTGTTTTCAGAGAGTGAGTAAAGAATATTGTTTTGGGAAAATTCTGTACAGTCATGGGGGGGGGTGGATATTATAAATCCAGGAAAGAATTTTAATTAGATATCTTTTAAAAGTTATGTTCTTTTAATTTTGAATACGGAAGCAGTTTCAAATTGATTTTACATAAAGTGTTGATTCAAAAGTTATTTTCTTTATAGAATTCAAACATGTTAGTACTAATCTAGAAGGTATTACAAAACCTTTTAAAAAATCTGTATATATAGGTGTTTTTTGAATGAGGGGACAAGTTACTAAATAAAGAAATAAGATCACAAATTACAACTTTATAATCATTCTAAATTAGTGTCTATGATAATGTGGTCTACATAAGTTCTACATATCTTAAATAAACATATTACTATAATTATATATTTCTACCAAATGTATCCTAAAATTGTATTTTAAATAAAACCCCTAAATTTTAAAATAGCGTATTTTAGCTAATTTCCTCAGAAGTGTAGCTGGCTTTATTTTTGTATGTATGTAATTCATTTGTAGTAAGTTTTTTCCCTCCTTTAAACTATTTCTAGCTTCATTAGAGATACTTTTCCTATAGAGAAACTATTTAGCCATAGTATTGCAGGCAGTACATCATTAACAGTATATCAAGCTTTCAAATTCTTTTCTTCAGTGGACCACCAAAATCAGAAAACCACTGTAAAACCCAGTATCCATTTGATGCTCAGAACAGGCACAGTGTATAGTGAGGGTTGACATTTCACATTCAGCTTGTTGTTGAACAGCTTTTCACTAGCTAACCATGACTTTCAGAAAATGAAATGAAAATGGCAGAATTACTAGTCTAGAAGTCCATAATCTTAAAAACAAGAACCGCAGCTCTTTTGAGGGATGCCACCGAGGTGGAATCACAGCAAAGTCCAGAGTCCCTAACATACTGGTAACCAGTTTGTTGGGATCAGGTCCCAACAGGTCTCTGTGTTTATGGAAGGCAAATCTGTGTTGAAGGCAGAGAGGGAGAAGAGGACATTGAAACATAAAAACAAATTTTCGTTTTCTGCACTGCAAAGCATTTGTGACAAAGAGGTTTGCTCTATGTCTGTCATGGACTCCTGAGGACCAAGAGGAACTCTCTCAAAACTAGAAGGAAAGATGTTTTCTTCCACATTAATCGAGTCAGAAACATCAGTGATATTTGCCCCTTCCCTCCAAAACAACAGTCAAGTGTTCTATGTGTAAACATTACTAAAAGAGAGAAAAAGGTAAAACAAAGTTATGCATTTTTATAAACCTTGATTAAAAATATTTCAAGCTATACAAATCACTAGAAGTACACTGTTGTGTACATACTTCACTATGTATCTCTAACTCCTTTAGCTTTCTGAGTCTGATCTATTTTGGTATCTCCATTTTCTGTATATTTATTTCCACCCTTTAAAGGATGAGCTGCCTCCTTTTAGCCGTTAGGTACTTTGTCCTCGCTTCTTTGCCTCTGGATACCTATTCCCTCCATAGCCAGACTGTAAGTCTAAAAAGTCTCAGAGTTGAGAGGTTTTGTACACTCCCACTCTGGAGGAACAGATTTAGCAGATAACCTTGTGGAGCTCCTCTGTGACCCACCCTCCTCCTGGCTTTATCTCCTTTAACAACACTTTCTGCTTTTCTCTTGGAATCGAGGCAGCTCATGTGGTTTGGTCATTCTCTCTTGTCACACAAATAACAATTCATATTGAGTTACTATTTTCGGGATCTATCATTACTCTATCAGTTTAGTTTTTAAAGAAATATTTACTCAAAGTTTAAAGATGAGTATTGAAATCTTGTTATTACCCAACTAATTTGGGCCTTTGGTGTTAAGAGCTGAATTGTCAATCCTAAGGCAGGCAGTTCAAACATACCCATTGCTCTGAGGGAGAGTTATGGTCCTTCTCCTTCTCCATGATGTATAGCCTCTGAAAACCTGCAGGAGGTGCATTGACTCAGATTGTAACAGTAGGTTCAAGCATATCAGAGATTGTGAGGACATCATCATAGGATAGGGAAAGATTAACATCTGTTGTTCTTAAGGTCACTATGATTAGCAGCATTTGAAAACCACAGCCACTACTCACTTACCTATTGTCTTGTTATCTGACATTTTGCATTTACAACCATAGTAAAAAATCTGCTATCTGATTGTTTTGCATATTAACAATGTTTATCTGACAGTAACAAAGAATTCCAGAATGCTAGGGGAGAGTGCAACAACCTTAATTAGGCAGATGACATAACTTTGCTTGCAAAACTGAGGAAGGCCTAAAGGATTTGCTACAGAAAGTCAAGGACTGTGTCTTTATTATGATTGATGCTCAATATCAACAAAAGATTATGACCAAAGGGCCAATTGGCAGCATCATGATAGATGAAGAAGAGGTTGAGATTGTTAACAATTTTCAGCTTGCTTGGTTCTTCAGTCAACAGTCTTGGCATCAGCAGTCAGGAAATGAAAAGACGAATTGCATTAAAAAAATCTGCTGTCACGGACCTCTCCAGAATGCTAAAGAGCAAGGATATCAGTCTAGAAACTAAGGTGTGCCTGAAACAGGCCTTGATCTTCACAGTTACCTGTTATGCATGAGAGAGCTGGACAAACGACCAAAGAGGATGTACCTTTTGAGTTGTGGGGCTGGAGAAGAGACCAGTCCTTGGAGAAGGACATATGCTTGGAAAAGTGGAGGGACAGTGCAGGAAAGGAAGACCCCAGATGAGATTAACATAGTAACTGAGAGGAAGACTCCAGATGAGATGGATTGACATAGTAAGTGGGGTTATGAGGGTAGGTGTGTCAAAGACAGTGAGATTTGCCCAGAATAGAGCAGGGTTCAGAGGTACTGTGCATAGGGTCTCTATGAGTCATAGTCAACTCAATGGCACATTAACAACAACCACAAGAGAGCAGTGCTGGCTATGTGTCAACTACCATTTTACATAATGCCAAAATTTGAATAACAGTTTAATCTTTGGAATCTAAGCATATTGATCATTGAGAAGTGGTTGCATTGCAAAAAAAAAAAAAAAAGGTTTTCTGATCCTGAAGGTGAGGATTCTGTTAACACATTCTCTTGTTAACTCTAATTATTGGCTTGAGAAAATTTTTGTCTACCTTGATTAGTGTCGTCTAAGGAAATGATGGTGTTTTGAAAATTTGTGCAAATAACCAATTTCTTATAAAAATAATTCAGTATCTGTATTCCTTGATACTATTATTTTTATCAATTAAATATCCACAGTTATTTTATTGTCCCTCCTGGTAGTTCCTGTTAGTGCTTTACTTGGTCTTCACTGATCTCACAGTCATGTAGCAAGTGTATTTCCTCACCGTAGCCTTGTTTCATCCAGGTGAACTTGCCAGAATTTTAGCTTTAAGAGGATCACCGGGGATAACGGGGGGGGGGGGGGGGGGGGGGGGGAGCGGCAAAGAAAAGACTCATACCTTGCTTTTCCCCTATCTCCATCCTTTTCTTCTTGCCTCAAGCATGGGTATGTGTGAGAGAGACAGACATAGACACACTAAGAAAGGAAACTCTCCTTAAGGTATTACTTAAGCATCAAAACCAGTTTGTGTAGTGCTGATATTACAGTCTAATGGGCACTCAAGACATATTTATTAAGTAAAACAATAATATGATTTGTATTAGCAGAAGCTTTTTGTTATATTTAAAATATAGCCAGGTTTAATTTAATCTTACCAATTTTGAACTGAAACCTACATTCAGTATGAGTTTGATTTTTAAAGTGTTGTGTTTTTTGTTTGTTTTCAAGTAAAGTTCATGCTCCATGTTACCATATATGTTTGGTAAATTTATTGAAATGATTGATCAGGTACTCCTAGCAAAATAGGGTACTCCTTCCAGTGAAAAGCAGTAGCCAGATTGCCTCAAAAGATAGACAAGGAAGCTTGGCACCAGAAATAGGAAGAGAAAGAAAGAACATATGTGAAGGATTGGAACATGTTCAAGAACAGAATTTAAAAGGAAAGGGGAGTAGAATTCTTGGAATGATTTACAGGAAAGCTTACTGAGGACAATTACCAGATCTAGCCTTTCTATTTGCTGTTTGCACTTGTAAATGATTGAGGAAGCATGCCTTACAGTGCTTATTGGGTAAGATATGATTAAAGCCAGCAGAGGGAGGAAAATGAGAATTCATCTGGGTAGTTTTTGAGTTTATACTGACCCTGATTTCTGCCACAAAGAGATTGAAGAGCCATACCAGAGCCCAGCCCACATCTTTGCCAGTTTTAGACAAATAAATTTAGAGTGTTTAAGAAGATACCCCTAAAACTTCATGAGCAGCGTTTTAGAAAAAGAACCATTGTCCATATGGCTTTCAGAAAACCATGTGTATAACCTGAAGTTTGACTGTCCTCATACCTCAGCTTCTTAAAACATTTCTCATTACTTACACAAAAATCTAGGAAAGTAGAACTGTAGTGGAATACAATAAATAAAGCTGTATGTTCACAGCTAAATTAAAACTGGAAAATGTGGCATAATTCAGATCAGATTTACCAGGGAGTATTAATCTTCTTTCTTTCTTTCTTTCTTTCTTTCTTTCTTTCTTTCTTTCTTTCTTTCTTTCTTTCTTTCTTTCT
>NW_006399793.1:15749728-15769839 GCF_000299155.1 Elephantulus edwardii | reverse complement strand
TCTTTCTCTGTCTCTCACTCTCTTATTTTTTCTCTATTTGTCTGTAGTTTCATGTGGCGTTACAGTTCTTGAAAGCCATGTTAAATCTTCAGGAAGAACTGGTTTCGTGGCATTCACTAATACTCTGCCAACAAAGCCTAACCTAGCTTCTTCATGCCTCCTATTTAATACAGGATAAAAGAAGAGAGAGTATCTTATTAATTAGTCTATAAGCTCCTTAAAGATACATGAATCAGATTAACACCTTGAATTGAACTCTATAGTCTGAGCATTTGGCTCCTGGCTTTGTTAGTAACTGAATTATAAGACAGCATAGTTAATTCTCTTTATTGAGAATCCTATTCTATTCATCAAATCTAGGAAAGATCATTAAATGATTGTAAGAATTTTAACAGAGACTGGATGAGACATCTTTGGCAGAGGAAATGGAATGATCAAGGCAAGAAAGGATACCTATAGAAAAATTAGTACAGGCTCTGAGAAACACAGTTAACACCTTGTTCCACCTAGCCAGGAGTATAGCAGCACACAGTCATATTTAAGAGAAGAAAGGCAGGTCAGAGCAGTTGGATTACCTTACTAAGAAGTTTGAGACTTATTCTTTCAACACTAGGGACATGAGTGAAAAAATAAAATGATAATGTGGTTTGAGCTATAATATAAGAATTATTTGAGCTGTGCTTTATTATTATTCTGGCCTCTCTACAGAATGAATATTAGGTGAATGTGAAAAGCAGATCACAAGTTATGAATATATGGTTAAGGCAAAAGATAGTTATTGTCTGAAGTACTATGCTGGTGGAAGACATTAGAACTGGAAACCATTAACAGGTTTTAGCAACAGATTTTAAAGGTGGAGAGCTGAATCATAATTTCCCCCATGTGAGGCTATGAACTATCACCTTATAGAATAAGGGGAATCAGAAGCACTTAAAAGAGTGTGGGATAGTGAATATTTGAATATTTCCTTAGTTTTTGTTTTTTTTGTTTAAAAATCAAAAGACTTACAGGTAATTCAACCCAAAAACCCAGATTCAGTGTCGGGGAGTTGATTCTGACTCATAGCAACCTTTCATCCAGTTTCCAAGGCCGTGATTCTTTATGGGAGGTAACCCCCTCTTTCTTTTCCATTTGGAGTCAAACACCTAACAAACTAACAGATCTCCTTTACAGGTGGTTATTGTTGTTAGGTATCATCAAGCCAATCATAACTCGTAGATATATTTGAGTATCTGTGGTTAGATTAAAACAGTGCTATAATGCTTGTATTCCTTTGACTTTAATTTCTATGAAAATGTGGGAGTTTGTTGATTTTTTTTGGGGGGGGGAGTTTGTTGATGTTTTGCGAGAAGTTAAAATGTTGTTGCTGAATTGGTTCCAAGTCATAGCGACCCTGCTTACAGAAGAATGAAAACACTAGCCTCTCTTGACCATCCTCATAGTCATGGCTGCTTTTGATCCCATCATTGCAGCCACTTTCTGTTCATCCTCAGGAAGAACTTCTCCCTTTTCATTGATCATCTAATCTACCAAACATCTGATTTTTCTCTAGATACGGGCACCCCTTGAGATCAAGCCCAAGGTGTTAGAGTACCAGCTATTTCCCAGCCCTGATACATTGTTGTTGTTATGTGTTGGTGCACAATTTAGTAGGCTTGATTACATCCCAATATGAAGGTAATGAAAGTGGAGAAAGAACATACAACACAGGTAGAAAGATTATTTATTTGTTTTTTTTTAAAAAAGGCTTCTTTTAAGTAAGAGACACTCAAAAGAATGAGAACAGATTTATCTCAGAAGAAGAGAATACATTTCTCCTTCCTCTTCTCAATCTCTAGCTACATAGTCATACTTCCTGACTTCATTTGAATACTTGAGCCTTTTGCAATCGTGTGCTTTCTGGTGCAGCTTCATTGTGTTTTGCCTACTGGGTCAATTGTTGGCATGCACTGGTTGATTCTGTTAGCTACTGCTTTGTTTCATCTCCTATTTCTTCCCTAGGTGTTTGTTGTCATATTCTCTTTGTTCTCTCTGACCCTAACACAAAGCCCAGGAGATGAAACCTGGGCATCTTTGCTTTTAAGGACATCCTGGTGTACTTCTTCCCATACAGATTTTTTGTTCTCCTGGCAATCTACATTCATAATTCAGATACACAATTTTCTTCCATTTCCTTATTCTTCTTTCAACTTTTGCATGCTTATGATGTAATTGAAAATACCATGGCTTGGGTCATATTTTAATCCTTAAAGAAACATCCTTGGTTTTTAACACTTTTTTTTTTTTTAAATTTTTTTTGGTTTTTAACACTTAAAAGAGATCTTTTGTGGCACATTTATCAAGTGCAATATGTCATTTAATTTCTAGTATGAACATTTTACTGTAGTGTGGGTAAAAGTTTAAAAATAATTTTTTTCATTCAATATTTCCTATTATTTCATGACATAAGTTGCAGTCCCTTCAGTGTGTTGGTACTCTTCTTCCTCACTGTGTTTCCCATTTACATTTGACTATCTCTCCTGTCCCCCTTCTGCCTTCTGAACCTCATTTTTATCCAAATTCTACCCCTGTTTGTTGGTCCTGTATAGATTGCTCTGCATTAGGCCTGTCTATTGTTTGTTTGGCAGTGATCCCCAAGAGTGAGTTCACTTCTGGGGTTTGAAGGATGCCCAAGGGTCATAGTGTCTAGAGTTCTACTAGTTTCTCTCAGAACAGTAAATCTTGTCCCCTTTTTTTATTATTTTGAGTTTGTTTGATATTCCACACTCTCCAGGACCTTGTTGTATTGTGATTCTAGTCAGAGTAGTCAGTACTGGTAGCTAGGTATCTTCTAGTTCTTCTGATCTCAATCAAGTGGAAGTTCTGGTTGATGTAGGCTAATAGTTCTTTGGACTAATTTTTTCCTGGAGTCTAATTTTCCTCACTCTTCTTTGTTCCAGATAGGAAGAAACCAGTAGTTGTGTCTTAACTGACTGCTCATAAATTAAGACTCTGATTCTCACCCAATTTAGACCATACTCTTTTCAATTACTTGCAATTAGAGCTGGACAGTAACTAAGGATAACAGAAGAAGAATTGATGCCTTTGAAATGTGGTTTTGGAGAAGAATTCTGTAGATCCCATGAAGTGCAAAAAGAACATGAAGCTATATCTTGGAGAAGGTGTGGCCAGAATGCCCCTTGGAGACCAATACTGATTATGCTTCATCTCACAAACTCTGGGTATTTTTGCTAGGAGAGGCCTTTCCCTGGGAGAGGGACATCATGCTTGGGAAGCTGGAGGGGTAGTGAAAGAGAAGACATTCAACCAGATGGGTTGACACCATTAGCTATGACCTTGAGTGTTTCAGAGACTCTTGAGTATGGCACAAGAACGGACAGGGTTCATTTCAATTCTTCATAGGGTTGCTATGAGTTGTGCTTGACTTGATGACACCTAACAACAACAAATTAAGATGTAAAAATATTGTCTTTATGGATCTTTTAATGCCATTTGGCTTACATATGCACCAAGACTATGGCCCTAAGGCCTCAAGGTAGTTAAACATTTGACTGTATGTATTGCTTTCCTTTTAACCCAAGTTAATGTCTGTTACTAATTTAGTGATTTGTTTCCCCTCTTGCTTTCCTGTCCACCCTTGGTTATCATCAAGGAATCTTTCTGTGCATAAATCTTTTCTTTTTATTTCAATGTTATCATATGATATTTGACCTTTTGTGAATGACTTACTTCACTCAACATAATGTTTTCCAGGTTCATCCATGTTGTAAGATATTTCATTAATTTATCATTATTCTGGTATAATATTCCATGTATGTACGCTGTAGTTTGTTTATTCATTTATCTGTTGATAGGTAGTTAGGTTGTTTCCATGCTCTTGCTATTATGAATAATGCTGCATTAAACATGAGTGTGAATATAACTACATAATAGTATTATGTTGTTTTTGTTAGGTGCTGTCAAGTATGACTTGTAGCAACCCTATAAATAGTAGATTTAAACCCTGGCCTCTGTGCTACTTCACAAGTTCTGACACACGTGAGCCGATTATTACAGACACTGTGTCATCCAGTTGAAAGTTTTCCTCTCCTTCACTGTCCCACTACCTTTCCAAACATGGTGTTCTTCTCCAAGGAATAGCATTTCCTAGCAACATGCCCAGAGTTTGTGAGATAAAGCTTGACATCCTTGCTTCCAAGGAGCAATCTGCTTGACCTTCTACAAGACACATATCTATTTGTTCTTTTGGCAGCCATGGGGTATTCAGTACTCTTTTCCAATACCACAAGTCAAAGACAGCAATTCTTCTTCTGTCATCCTTATTCGTTGCCCAGATTTCAAAAGCATAACAACTGATTGAAAATATCATGGCCTAATGAGGTACACCTTAGTCCTCAAACTAACATCATTGTTCCTCAGTAATTGAGAAATTTCTGACTGCAGACTCCCAATGTGATACATCTCCTGGTCTATTGGTTTCCGATGCCAAGTGTATTTTTTGTGGGTCTAAGTAAGAAGATGATGAAGTATGGTAATATAGTTTTCATGTATGGTGTGGAGGATGGATCCTATTTCATTTTCTGCAAACAGATACCTAGTTTTTTGAAATGGATGCCTAGTAGTTGGATTGCTGGATTATATGATATCCCTGTTTTGGCTTTTTAAGGAAACATCATGCCATTTTTCATAGTATTTGTGCCATTTCACAATCTAGCCAGCATTGTAAATGAGTTCTTATCTCCCCATACCCTAACTTGCATTTATTGGGTTGATTATTTTGGGGGGGAGGGGTTTTTAAAATTTGTTTCTTCAATGTTAATATTATTGCTGGACAATATTTTTTTTATTATTTTAATTTGCAAGTGCAATGACCAGTGGGAGCTCAGGTGGCCTAATGGCAAGAAACTCTGTTGTAATTCCAAAGGCATGTGGTTTGAGGCCACCGGCTGCTCTGTGGGAGAAGGATGGGCAGTCTTCTCCTATATGATTAGCTGCCTCTGAAAACCTGCTGGAAAGTCTCTATGGGTGGGCTCTGACTCTGTGGTTCACATCAACACAACAATGACCAGTGATCATGAATATCTCTTCATAAAATTATTTGGGTAACTGAATGCCTCCTTTTGTTCTTTTTGTCAGTTTTGCCTTTTTGTTGTTGAAATGTTGACATTTTCTATAACTTCTAGAGAATTTTTTTGTTGTAAAATATGTCATTGCCAAAATATTTTCCTAGTCCGTAGGTTCTCTTTTTAATCATCTGGGAAAATTTCTTTACCTAATACAGCATTTCACAGGAAGTCACAGTCATCTAATTGATCTTCTGTTTGTGAATTTTTAGTTATGCTTGAAACATTATTTATGGTCCCAATTAGGGTTCTAAGATTGCCCCTATTTTTTCCCCTGTGAGCTTTATAGTTTTAGATTTTCCTAGGTCTTTGATCCATCTTGAGTTAATTTTTTTAATATGGTGTGGAGGCTGGATCCTTTTTCATTTCTCTGCAAATGGATACCCAGTTTTTCCAGCACCATTTCTTAAGGAGATTATCCCTTCCCTGTTTAATGAATTTTTGCCCTTAGGTGAAGATTAACAATAGGTGCATGGATTTACTTCTGGGTTCTCAATTCTGTTCCATTAGTCTGTGTGTTTGTGATTATACCGTTTCCAAGTGCTTTTGACTACCAGGCTGTAAGAGTAGATTTTGAGATCAGGCAGTGTGAGGCCTCCTGCTTTTCTTTGGTAATTTTTCCTTCCCTTTCCATGTATGAAGTTGGTTATTTTGTTGTTGTTGACAAACTCAGATCAGGCCATCTGAAGTCTTGACTGCTCCTTCCCTGGATGTTGATTATAGATTCAATTAAATGAAATTCTTTTCTACCTGTTTCCTGATGTTATTTATCCTGTACTTGTGGAGTTTTTTTATTTTCGTTATATTGAGGTCAGTCTCTGATGAATTCCTTAGCTGATGAGGCAGTAGGTCTGTGGGCTGGCCTGAGGCCTGGAACCTTGGGGGAATCTCCCTCCACTCTGCTTAGTTGGCTGGCTGGCTGACATCTCAGTGGCAGTCTCGTCTTGGTGGCAATCAGGCAATGGAAGTTCCTGGGATCCTATTTGTTGTGTGTTATTATTCTTTTCTCCCCTCAAAAGTGGATGGCTTTAAGCATTAGAATAAGGGTAAAGATAGAGTGGCCTGCTCGAGGGTCTGACTTTAAATTCTTGTAGGGCCCGAGGGCCACAGGGTCTTGCGCCACATTTATTAATTTTAGAAGAATATTCTTTTTAAAGACGCTGTGATCATTTGTCTTTTTGCTGTACTGAACAACTTGGAGTTGCTGTGATGCTGAACCACTATTCTATAGTAGTGTCAAATACCATAATGGTTACTCATTATGTAGAGTGGTTGGATGAGCTTCCAGATTGACTCATGTTGGGAAGCAAGAGTGGCATCCACTTCCTAAACCACAAGCCTCTGGAAACTATATAAACTCTATAAACTGTTAATGTACAGCAATGCTGTTAATTATAGAACAGATTTCAGGTCTTTTGTGCAAAGTTTACTCTGAGTCTTATTCAACTCAACAACACTTAACCACAGCTAAATGAGACTCATGCTGTTATATCTGGAGGAACATTCTTCCACTTTGCACATCACTCTGTCCATGTGCTATATGAGGTAACCTGAGTTTGCTATGATGTTGAACCTTATGCCATGGGGATATCAAATGCCATAATGGTTTCCCATTGTGGACAGTGTTTGGTGGAGCTCCCAGGTGTAAAGCAGGTTGGGAAACAGGAGTGGCATCCACTTCCTAAACCACATGCCTCTGGAAACTCTGGTCTTTTGTTCTTAGAGTCACTATGAGTTGACCTCAACAGCAATCAACAACGCAACAACAGCAACAACTTCTTTGCCCATTCCCTCTCACTCTTTTGCTCTAAGGGTCTGCTATGTGACTAGTCTCTAAATATTAGAGATTCTGACTTGTTTTTCTTTATTTGTTTACTCAGCCCAGCTGAGCTAATTTGGTTTTATGGACTTGAATGCTATCTCTGTTAATGTTCACAAATATTTATCTTCAACTTTAACCTTTTTCCAAGTTTATCTCCTCATGAGGTGTTTTATAGCTACCTTACACTTAAAATAGACAAACATAGCTCTTGACTTCACTCCTTAAGCCTGCATTTATCTAAGTGTTTCCAGACTTAGTAAATGACCACATTCTTCCCCAACTGCCTAGAAATTGGCTGGTAATCCTTGATTTGTCTTAATCTCTTCTTGACGTAATTGAACCTTCAGCAAGTCTTGTCAGTCTTCAAAAAATCAAGAATCTTACTCCATCCCTTACTACCATTCCAGTCACATCCCAGCATCTGTCTGCAAGACACTGCAATGGACTCTAAACTGTGTTCTAATCTAAACCTCTTAAATATGTAAGTCGTTCTCCATACAGTAGCCAGAATAGTCTTTTAAAAACATTAAGTGTCATCCTGCAATTTCCTTGTCAAGATTTCTAATTACTCCTTTTCATAAATATTTTTCAGATGTTTAATTTTATCAAATTCCTGTGTTTTTAAAATAACTGCCGTCTTCTAATCCAAGTAACTGGGGTATTTAGGATAGGTGTGTCAGAGTCAGTGAGAATGGCTCAGGATAGGGCAAGATTCAGAGCTATTGTACATAGGGTTTATGTGAGTC
Organism: Elephantulus edwardii; assembly: GCF_000299155.1. NCBI lineage: Eukaryota > Metazoa > Chordata > Mammalia > Macroscelidea > Macroscelididae > Elephantulus > Elephantulus edwardii. Next base: position 15,762,148 of record NW_006399793.1, on the reverse strand, counting down.
ACAAGCAACTCCATGGCACATAACAACAACAATCCAAGTTGATGTTACTGTTTATCCCTATACCTCTGCTCTAAAGATCATGATTGCAGGAAACAAATTTTTATATATAATTGCAGTTAGATTTTATGTATAAACTTATTATACAATTATAAATCACCTATTAAGCTCTTTCTAATAAAAAAGAAAATGAGATATTATGTATTGAATATTGTTGATTTAAAAATTGGTTCAGAAAAACTCTTTAGCTGGTTTACTATAGTTTGCTTCTTGTGTTCCTTTAAGACCTCTTTGAAATCCATTTATGGTAATAAATTTGGCCCTTATTGTTGAAATATTTCAAGAAGTACCATATGATCAAGAGTCAGTGATATAAAAAAAGAAAGAAGAATCTATGGTAATGAAGAAAGAAGTTCACACTGCACTGAAGCTACTGGCAAAAAGTAAGGTCCCAGGAATCGATGGGATACCAATTTTCATGTTACTTCTTTCAACTAACAGATAAAGCCTTGCATGTGTTCACCAGTATATGCCAGGAAATTTGGAGGACAGCTGCCTGTCTGACTGACTGGAAGAGATCTCTATATGTTCCCATTCCCAAGAAAGATTATCCAACAGAATGTGGACATTAACGAACAATACCATTAATATGGCAAGCAAGGAAAATACTACTTGAAGATCATTTAAAATAGCTGGAGTAGTGCATAGAGAACTTTCAGAAGTTCAAGTGGAGTTTAGAAAAAAAAGGCTGTGACGCCAGAAATATTATTGCTGATGTAAGGTGGATCCTGGCTGAAAGCAAAGAATACCAGAAAAATAAGTATTTGTGCTTTATTTACTATGGAAAGGCATTTGACTGTGTGAACTGTAACAAATTATGGCTAAAATTGAGAAGAATGGAAGTTCCAGAACACTTAATTGTGCTTATGCTAAATGTATACCTAGACCAAGTGGCATGAACAAAGCAGAACACTAATTACATGATTTAAAACTAAAAAGGTATGTATCAGAGCTGTATCTTGTCCTCTGAGCAAATTATTCAAGAAGTTGGACTCTGAAGGAGAATGTGGCATCAGAATTGGAGGAAGACTCATTAACAATCTGCTTTATGCAGATGAGACAGCCTTGCTTGCTGAAAGTGAGGAGGACTTGAAGCACTTGCTGCAGAAGATCAAAGAACAGAGATCAGCCTTCAATATGAATTATATCTCAACACCAAGAAAACAAAAATTCTCACCACTAGACTTATAATAGGCAACATCATGGCAGATGGAGAAAACATTGAAACTGTCAACATCTTCATCTTACTTAGATCCACAATCAACACCCTTGGTACCAGGAGTCAGGAAGTCATGAGATAAATTGCATTGGAAAAGTCTCCAGGAACCTTTACAAATTATTAAGGAATCATGATATCAGTTTGAAGATTAATCATGTGCCTGATTTAGTCCCTGATTCTTTTCAGTCACTTGTCATGCTTCTGAGAGGTGGAGAGTGAATAAGGATGACAGGAGAAGAACTGAGCTGTGATGTTGAAAAGTACAGTGAATATCTCATGGATCTGCTAAAAGAACAACCAGTTAAGTCTTGGAGAAAGGACAACCAGATTGCTTGTTGGAAGCAAAGATGGCAAAGTTTTGTCTTATGTATTTGGGCATGTTGCTAGAAGAGTCTATTCTTTGGAAAGGGACATCATGTTTGGCAAGGTGGTTTGATATAGTGACTGCAGCAATGGGTTTGAGTGTATCAGGTATGATGAGCATTGCACAGGCTATGACAGGGTTCAATCTGTTGTTCTTATATTTCACTTTTTTTTTTCTTATATGCTATTAATTACTAGCATGAAATAATTATTTGCTGTTTTCTGTAGTTTTTCCAAATCTGCAGAAAAGGAATCTCTCCCATGTGTAAAATTGGATTCATTTAGAAGACCAGATACTGGATTTTATGAAGCTTAATAACTAGCTTTTTTGTCTCTAATATAGCTTGGGACAAAAAAGGAAGCCGATTATTAAGGTAGATTGATTACTGCATCTCTACATTTTACCTTCCTGCTATCATTCTAAGCATATTGCTGCCTTCAGGATTAAGTAGACAAATCCCTGTTTTGGCTTTGATTTTTCTTTCTCTTTCCCTGTCTAAGTGGTTTTCATTTCAGTGATAATAAGTAGCCTGTCATCCATGGTTTATTTTTTGAGTGATGTTAAAGAGAACAAACAATGAAATGACTTCAGATAAAACCATACTGCAAGTTCTTAGGATGGTATAATACTGCTTTTAGGAAAGGAAGATGAAATGTTTTATACTGGTTGTACCCAGGAAACATGGTATTATTACCTTTTATTATTTCTGTCGCAAACCCAAGCCCTCTTGTTGCTTTAATTGTGACTCATGGTGCCCTCATAGGTTAGAGTAGAATTGTTCTATAGGATTTTCTTGTCTGTAATCTTATTTGAAACAAGTTTACAAGTTGTTGTGGAACTGACCCATCGCTGACCGTCCAGTGGGTTTTCAGAAGCATTTCTTCCCTAGGGAGAAGACTGTCCATCTTTCTTTCTGGTAGCAGCTAGTGGCCTTAAACCACGTGCCTTCAGGATTGTACCTTCTTTCCACTAGGCCATCAGAGCTCCCTCAAGTTTACGTAGATGAAACATATTTAAATAATCAAAAGATGCTTATAAAAAATCTTTATTTTTTTTGTGTGTAGTCAATTTTAGAAAACTTACTCTCATAAATTTATGAAATCTCATAATCTAATGAAATCACATCAGAAATTGCATTAAAATACTCATATTAGTTTTTCAGCTTGATATTACTAGGTTGTGTACTCCGTGGACATTTTAAAAAACAGAACAGGAGGAATATTTCATGGACATAAGTCAACATAGATTTATTTAATCATAAAGCAGTTTTAGTAATGTCATTGTTGTTAGATGCCCTTGGGTTGAACATGACCCATAGTGACCCTTATAACTGATCTGAACACTGTCCTATCCTGTGCCATTCTCACAACTCAAGCCCATTGCCATAGTCACCATATCAACCCACCTGGTCGAGGGTCTTCTACTCCTTGGCTTCTCCTTCACCCTTCTAAGCATGATGTTTCTATCTAAGGAATAACCTTTCCTAGCAACATGCCCAAAGTATATGAGACGGGCTTTATCATCTCTGCCTCTAAGGAGCATTCTAGCAATGTAATATTGTTGTCATGGTTATTGTTGTCATTGTGGTTCTAGTTGCCTTTGTTAGGTGTCTGTGTTCCCACCACCACTGATAGAGACTTAGAGGAGGATGAAGCATTGCCCAGCCCTGCACCATCTTCATGATCACTGGTGTGCTTGAATCCACTGTTTTGGCTATTGTGGCATTCATCTCATTCACGGATTCCCTCCTTCACAGGATCCTATATTTTACCTTTCTAGAAATTGGTTTCCTTTCTAAAGACTGCTTTTTCCAGATGATGTATCCCCGAGTAAGCAAGCTAAAGCCTCACTGTCCTCACTTAACAACAACAACAACAACAAAAAAATAATTAAGGCTGATTTATTCCTGCTAGCAACTCATGATATATTCTGTATTCTTGGCCAACACTTTCTGGCATTTAATTTTTATCATAATCTCCCCAACTGGAATTTAAATTCTGATATTAGAGATGAGGACCCGTACTCTTGTATTTCCTTAAGCAGATGTGAGTGAAACATGGTAGTAAAAGGAAAACTTTATAGGAAAAATAAGATTGTGTGTTATGTTTTAGGCCTAGTGTAGTGAGACTTCTGTTTTATGAGGGAAAAATGAGGAAGTGAGGGTAACTATCAGCTATGTTTTCACCCAGGCCTCTCCTCAATTCAGAATTCTGGGATTCTAGTGACATTTGTTTGACTAACAGAATAGAGAGGACTAGGGAAAAGGAATTATAAATTAACATTAAATTTGCAAGACTGGAGGACCATGAAGGGCAAAGTACCATTGCCAGAAAAGCAGGACAGATTGATTGGAGGGGGAAGGGATGTTGGTTTAATATTTGCCATATTTTGCCATTATTGAGAGTTTCTAATGAAACTTGCCTTTTAGGAAATAGGAAATAGGAGCTTGTGGAGAGATGTGAATTGAAGAAGGGAAAGCAGGCCGCAAAAGGGTTTGGATCAAGAAAAAAGAGAGGAAAGGACATTGAGAGACTTGCTCTTATGTCTGCATATGTTGTTGTTATGTGCCATCAAGTCGCTTGCGACTCATAGCGACCCTGTGTACAACAGCCCTAAACTCTGCTCTGTCCTGTGCCAATCGCACTGTCTCTCACACTCCCATCCCGATTATCCCAGTCACTGAATCAATCCACCTCATAGAGGGCCTTCCCCTCCTGCGCCGTCCCTCCACCCTCCCAGGCATGATGTCCTCCAAGAACCGGTCTCTCCTCACAAGATGTCCAAAGTATGTTAGATGGAGCCTCAGAATCCTTGCCTCCAAGGAGCCACCCGGTTTAACCCTTTCCAGGAAGAATCTGTTTGTTTTCCTAGCAGTCCATGGTATTCTCAACACTAGTGGACATGATAGCCATTTGGAAAGTGAGGAAAGCTTATGTTTGTTTGACCAGTAAAAATGAGGAACTTGACAGAGAATTTCAAATCCCTCTTGGTTTCAAGGAGACAAAGAAGGAAGTACAATCAGCCAAGATCAGGTGATTTGAAAAACGTGGCACTGATTGAAATAGTACTGTGAAAGCTGAAACCTGGGGGCTATGTTATCTGAATTTCAAGAACCCACCTTCTACCACATGAAAAGGGACTCTCCAGAGCTCTTCAAGCATACTTTCATTTCTCCAGGAAGAGATTTAGGCATAGAAGGTGGTTTGAGGTGAGGTTTTTCCATGGGAAGTTGATCATAGTAAATATTTTCAGAAAAGACTGAGTTAGAACTAATCATTACTTAAAACTGGATTTTAAAAATCAAAGTACTATCTTTGTATCTTTTTATCTCACTTCTCCCACATTATAAAGTTAATTTCTCACCTAGTAGTAGTTTGTTTCCACTGTTAAAAGTCCACTGTTAAATGTTCTTTTTATGGTGACAGGATGACAAATAGCTTTATTTATTGAATGTTTCTTAAAGACATTATTTATCCATTTTTAAGTAATAATAGATAGTAAATGTTGTTGTTGTTATGTGCCATCAAGTCGCCTGCGACTCATAGTGACCCTATGTACAACAGCCCTAAGCCCTGCTCTATCCTGTGCCAATCTCACTGTCTCCGACACACCTACCTTGATTACCCCAGTCACTGAATCAATCCACCTCATAGAGGGTCTTTCTTTCCCGCACTGTTCCTCCACCCTTGCAAGCATGATGTCCTTCTTCAAGGAATGGTCCCTCCTTGCAACATGTCCAAGGTATGTCAGAAGAAGCTTCAGAATCTTTGCCTCCAAGGAGCCACCTGGTTTAACCTTCTCTGGCATGAACCTGTTCATTTTTTTAGCAGTCTGTGGTATATTCAGTACTCTTCTCCAGCACTGCAGCTCGAAAGATCAATTATCCTTCTATCCTCCCTAGTCATTGTCCAGCTCTCTGATGCATAACAAGTGATAGCAAATGTAAATCTCAAAAATATATTGGGAAATAACTGGAAATATTAGATACAGAGCTGAGGAGAGAGACACTCTTATATCTGTTGTAGTGGTAGAGACAAGGACTAGAAACTACTATTTTAGTATGTTGGATTTGGATATGAAAGTGTGACTAATAATTTACAGGTTAAAGTATTACTAAACATTAACCAACTGTGAATTTATGTTGGCAATTTAGAAGAGCTCTTCCATAGAAAATATACTAGTAACTAGGAAATGGGAAATTATGCCTGAGATTATAGCATATATTTACGCTTAGAGTTATACCTCATTTTCTTGTGTTTCACAGATACTGTATTGTTTACGTACTGAAAATTTGTGGCAAATTTACTTCAAATAAGTCTGTCAGTGCCATTTTCCAACAACATATGTTTACTTTGTCTGTGTTTTATTTTTGTAATTCTCACACTATTTCAACCTTTTCATAAAGTACTGTACAATTAGGGATTAACCACCCCAAATCAACAGATGTATTACTGTTAAGTCAGTGTCAACCCATTGTGATCCTCCTTCATGTTTTTAAATTGTAAATTTTTATAGAAAGATACTACCCATCTTTCTCCCCCAGACAGCTCGTGGATTTAAATCACTGACCTTCGTATTAGCAGTGCAACACCTACATACACACATCATCAGAATTTTATAGTATGGTGTAAACATGATTTTTATTATGCTGGGAAAGTGAAAAATTTATATGATTTGCTTTATTGTGATATTACTGTGGCAGTCCAGAATAATCAAGTCTGTCATATCTCAGAAGTATTTCTGCATACCTATTCTTCTAAATGTACCACTCTATGAAAAAATATAAGAAGTATGAAATGTATAAAGTGCATGCATAATAAAACAAAGCATGTTCTAGAAATTGTGTTATTTTAATGAGACTCTTTTAAGAAAATGGATATTTTCTTTGTCCCTTAACCAAAACTAAACCTGGTAAAATGTGACTGATAATATAATTTTATGTAACTAGCATTCAGTTAGGGAGATTTGAAAAGTTCCTCCAAACAGCTCTTCACTCTGATAATGTGCTTTTTAAAAAAAATATTCAAAAACTGAGGAAGATTATGCTCTTTTACTATAAAATTGAATTATTTTATGCTCATATAAGATAGTGTCAAAAATATGATTGACTATACTTTCACAAGATAGTTTTAGATTTTACAGTTTTGAGAAGTTTAAACAATATAATATTGTTCATTGAGTCATCTTAGTATAATGATAGGTAACTGTACCAAAAGAAATTAGCTGACACAAAAGAATTTCATAAAACAACATATGAGAAAGGACCTGTGGTGATGAAGGAAGACGTTCAGGCGCCTCTGATAAAATTGGCAAAAAACAAGGGCCCAGGAATTGACAGCATACCAACTGACATATTTCAGCAGATGCTGCCCTGGATGCACTCACCAAGTTGGGCCAAGAAATCTGGAGGACAACTACCTGGCCACCTTACTGGAAGAGAACCATATTTGTCCCCATTCCAAAAAAAAGGCGACCTGACAGAGTGTGAAATTATTGAACAATATCATTAATATCACACGCAAGCAAGAGCCTGAAAATTATCTAGAAATAATTGGAACAGCATATCAACAGAGAACTTCCAGATATGCAGGCTGGATTTAGAAGAGGCCATGGTACTAGGGATATTATAGCTAATGTTAGATGGATCTTGGCTCAAAACAGAGAGTGATAGAGGAATGTCTATCTGTATTTCATTGACTACGCAAAAGCATTTGTGTGGATCACAACAAACTGTGCGTAACTTTGAGAAGAATGGAAATACCAGAACACTTGATTGTACTTTTGTGAAACACAGCATTGTTCAAAATCGAGAGGGGTATACTTCAGGGATGTGTCTAATCTCCATATTTGTTCAATCTATATGCATATCAGATCATCCAGAAGGCTGGCTCTCTGAGGAGGAATGTGGCATCAGGATTGGAGGAAGACTCATCAACAATCTGTGTTATGCAGATGACACAACCCTGCTTACTGAAACTAAGGGAAATCTGAAGTGCTTGCTGTAGAAGGTCAAGGATCGCAGCCTTCAATATGGATAGAAGCTCAACATCAGGAAAACAAAGATTGTCACCTCTGGGCCAACTGGTAGCATCATGATAGAGGTGAAGATATTGAGATTGTTAACAGCTTCAGTTTACTTGGCTCCACAATCAACACTCTTGACACCACCAGCCAGGAAATCAAAAGACAAATTGCATTGGGAAAATCTGCTGTCAGGGACTTGTCCAGAGTACTGAAGAGCAACCATATTATCTGGCGACTAAGTTGCACCTGATCCAGGCCATAGTCTTCACAATTACTTGCTATGTATTAGAAAGCTGGACAGTGACTAGGCATGCATGATAGGAGAATTTATGCCTTTGAGCTGTGGTGCTGGAGAACAATATTGAACATACCATGGACTGCCAGGAGAACAAACAGGTTCATCCTAGGAGGATGAAATCAGGTTGCTCCTTGGAGGCAAGGTTCCTGAAGCTTCATCTGACATACTTTGGGCATGTTACAATGAGGGACCAGTCCTTGGAGAGGAACATCATGCTTGGAAGGGCAGAGGGACAGCACAGGAGAGGAAGACCCTTGATGAGATGAATTGACTCAGTGACTGGAGTGATGAGTGGGGGTAGGTGTGTCAGAGACAATAAGTTTGGCTCAGGTTAGAGTAGGGTACTGAGATGTTGTACACATGATCACTATAAGTCTATAAGTCGTGACTCAACACATGTAACAGTAAAAGTATGTTTCATAGTGTATAGCACTGATGGAAAGAATTTAAACGTTAAACACTTCAATGTCACTGTAACCAAAGTTTTAACTGAGTTTTTTTTGTGTGTGTTTCTTTTAATAGAATTTAATTCCTTTTCGACCTTCAATTCAGTTTCAAGGACTTCAAGGGGTGAGTACTTCTGATTTAGCAAGATAATATAATATGTTTTTACATGCAGTTATACTTAACTTTTAAAAATATATTATCTGGGAGAGGAGGAAGGTAAAGGAAGGGAGGAAAATGCAACAATGAATGAATGAAAATCCAACTTTTCTGTAAACTTTCATTCAAATCACAGTTAAGGTGAAAAATATATTATCACTTGTACCTTTTAATAAGTCATTCTTATTTTTATGTACTTTGTGACCAAATGCGAATTTCTGACATCTTTGAATTATCTTTTCTTCCTTTCTGTAAAAAAAAAAAAAATAAAAAAAATTAAGATATAACTTATGTATTATTTGAGGTGCCTTTGTGGTGCAGTGGTTTAGAATTTAACTGCTCCCTGAATCAGCAGTTCAAATCCACCAGTCATGCCATGGGAGAAAAATGTGACAATATGCTATTATAAATATTTTTAAACTTAGAATCCCTGTGGGGATGTAGTACCCTGCCTACACTGTAGGTAATTATGGGTCAACCAGGTTCAACCCAGTGCCAATGGGTGTGTTATACAATATTTAGAATGGCTTTTTTTTCTTTTTCTAATCATCACTAGTTGCTATTTTTAAACAATTTGTTGAAGCAAATTATGCACTAATGAATTATAATAATATTTAGCTTACCGAAGTTGAATGACTATAACGTGTTAATATTAAGAATGTTGTAATTATACGATTATTACTACTATTAACAAAATTTTGCTGTTTATGCACCTAATTTTATTTTCACACACTAGAAAATGAAATGTTGAAGTAGAAAGATGAAATTTTTCAGCACACATGATAAAAAAATTTTCTTATTGCTATATTTAAAAGTGTAGTAAGTGATAATACCTAATAAAATGAACCTATTTTGTGTATAATAGGTGGTAAGCTTTATAGGAATAAAGTCAGTGTTATTTTTTTAATTTCAATTATTAATGTCTATTATTAGTAAAGTAAGCAGTACATTCAGCCATTACATTTGCTTTCATGAATTTTAAGGTGATAGAGAAAATGCAAGTTTGGGAAGACTTTTAATCCTGATTATTTTAAGTCTACATACTTGTGAATTTTTGTTTAATTATGTTACAAAAGGCAAATCTATTGATGTAAGGAAATAATTTTTAAACTTTGTCATTTAAGAGAGTAAGAATCAAGATATAAATTACATCATTCTATTCTAAGAACACTTCTCAATCTGTTGTGAATAAAACGAATTTGAAGGGCATATTTGTGTGTGGATGTCAGAGCTTTGCTTTTACATGGCTCTTGACAATGAAGTCCTTTTTCCCCTTTCTGAGTAGCTGAGTGTCTATGAATGGGATCCTAATTGGAAGAAGAGCTTTTCTAAATTTTTAAAATATCTTTTTAAGGTAGTTTTTAGTGTTTTGTTTCTATATTTGAGAGATCAGTTTTGATTATTTCTTCAAAGGCAAGATCTTGGAGAGGAGAGTATGATTTGAGCTGCTTGTCTTTCACTGGCAGTTGTAGAACTCTCTCCTTATCCTAGAGTTACTTCCTTCCTTAGTTCTTTTTTCTCATAGTTGAGACTTCAAAGCAAAGGACAGAGGTTTTGTTGAGTTTTTGTTGTTGTTGTTTTAGTTACCCAATTAGACTGAAAGAAGATATTTGCCCATGTTCTAAAATTCCTAATACAAACACACTTGTTGGTACTGCTTGACAGCTGGTTTTCTTTGTTATTTAGGTTAGCCTAGGCCCTAATGTCATTCTAAGACAGGCAATTTTTATTTTAAACCTTGGACCTCTCTTTCTGAATTTTCCTACCTATATCCCCAACAGTTTTCCTGCCCATCTCCTATGTCTTGTTTGTTGTTTTCTTGAACTTCTGGGTCAAATTAAACTCATAACGAGCTCTATGTTGATGGACTAGAACACCCCTTAACATTCCCTAGGCTGTAATCTTTACAAAAGTAGATCACTAGGTTGCTTTTCTGCAGAGTGGCTGGTAGATTTGACCTACTGATTTTTCTTTCATTTAGCAGTGAGTGTTGAACTGTTCACCAGATTCCACTTCTTTTTATCAGACCTCCTCCACAATTTCATTATTGCGTGCTCATTTTCCTCTCCTCTCTTGCTAAACTGATAAAAGTAATATATATAAATGACTCTGGTCAGTTTTAACCTTAGTAGATGTTTGCATTTTAACAAATAAGGCTTTTTAACTCAAGTGAATGGTTTCTGGGTTTGGTCAGGGCTTTTAAACAAATTCGGTAATGGCTGGCACAGCAAAATTGGAACAGGCCCAAATTTGTACAATGTGAGTATACTGGAATGGGAAAAATTGTGGTTGAAACTCTGGAGTGAGACTCAGAAGCCCTTTCAAGAACTCGATGTAGGAGGCCAGATTCTTGCCAGGACTATGGAGGGTAACATATAATCAAATTAGCATAACCATCTTTAAATTAGGTAATATTGTTTCTGATTCTGCTGATCAAGAGATTTGATATATATTGTACATGCCACTTTTCCTTCCTAAGAGAGATTACATTTCTAACAAGACATCAATCCTTATATTTTTTTTTTTCTGCTCTGGTTATTATTACAAATATGTGCCAGGACTGAGCTGAAAAGAACCAGTTCAAAGCCTTGGGTTTATAGAGTAGTAGATGGGGTCAGAGAGTGTTGCTGACTAAGAACTATTATGAGGTACTTGGCCCTACCTTGCTTATTCTGGGTACTGTTCTCCTTGACCCCCACCCTTGTCTTTTTATTCTAACTGGGAATAGAATATATGGACTCAGCATTGTTTCAGATTCTGCAGCTGCATTCCATCTACCCTTCCCCCCTTCTCTTTGCAGTGCTCTCCCCAGTCTTGTAGGACTAAGTAAAAACAAAGACTCATTACGGGAGAGAGAGTGGGTTGGCACAACCCACAGGGAATATGTGAGCCACAAATGTGAGGGTCTTCTGTACAGTGCTCCTCTGTCTTTCTACAGAGCTGTGATAATTTAACATTGCCTGCACTGATGGTTTTAAAAACTCTGAAGAAGCGTGCTTACAGAGTTTTCCTATGTGGAAAATGTTTAAGACTTTAAATTGGCAGGTTTATTTCCCACAAAAGGCTTTTTCTTAGTGAGAAATTTTAGTTGCCTTTTAATATAGTGTTGTAGAAACTTTTAACACGTTTTCCTAGAAGAAATTTGGTACATCTGTTTAACCAATTTGCAGTCTTTGCTTCAGCCATCATTGAAAAAGGGCATTAACGGTCATGATTGTGTAATTTATAAGTGTATGTAAAACATGACAGTTGCTAATACTCCGTATTTCAAAATATATGTTGTTATGTGCCATCGAGTCGTTTGCGACTCATAGCAACCCTTTGTACGAAAGCCCTAAACTCTTGCTCTATCCTGAGCCAACCTCACCATCTCTGACACACTCACTTCCACCACCCCAATCACAGAATCGATCTATGTCATCGAGGGTCTTCCTCTCCTGCACTGTCCCTCCACTCTCCCAAACATGGTGTCCCTCCCCAAAGACCAGTCCCTCCTTGCAACATGTCCAAAGTATGTCATACAAAGCTTCTGAATCCTTGCCTCCAAGGAGCATTCTGGCTTCACCCTCTCCAAGACAAACCTGTTTGTTCTTCTAGCAGTCCATGATATATTCAACACTCTTCTCCAGCTCCACATCTCAAAGGCATCAATACTCTTATCATCTCTAGTCACTGTCTAACTTGCCGATGGATAGCATGTAATTGCAAAGACTATAGCCTGGATCAGGCGCACTTTAGTCTCCAGCCTGACGTCCGTTGCCCTTCAATACTCTTTTTTTTTTTAATTTAATTTCTTTATTTTTCATTTCTGTGAACATCTACAGAGATTTTGGAATTCCATTCATTCATTGTTGC
>NW_006399793.1:15670988-15749592 GCF_000299155.1 Elephantulus edwardii | reverse complement strand
CTCATTCCGTACTCTTACGATAAACATAATGCCCTAAAATATAAAATATTCTCTCCCCCAAAGACTTCAATGTTGTAAACATATTTCATCCAGTTTTTCTTAGTCTTACCCCCATCCTGATGTCAGCCTTATTCTTTGAAGGGCACAACAGTGCCCTTCAATACTCTTGAGGTCCCTCACAGCTGACTTTCCCAATGCAATTTGTCTCCTGATTTCCTGACTACTGTTACCAAAAGTGTTGACTGTGGAACCAAGTAAACTAAAACTGTTAACTATCTCAATCTCTTCACCATCCATACTGATGCTGCCAGTTGGCCCAGTGGTGAGAATCTTTGTTTTCTTGCTGTTGAGCTTCAATCCATCTAGGAGCACTTCAGGTCCTCCTCAGTTTCAGCACGCAGGGTTGTTCTATTTGCATAACGCAGGTTGTTGATGACTCTTCCCAAAAATCCTGATGCCACATTATTCCTCCTACAGCCCAGTGTCTCCAATGATCTGTTCTGCATACAGATTGAAAAGGTATGGAGACAGAATACATTGTGGACGCCCTTCTTGATTTTGAACCATGTAGTGTCTCCTTCCTCTGTTTTGACGACTGCCCTCTTGGTCAGAGTATAGGCTTTGCAAAGTCAGCCATAGTTTGTTGTGATCACACAGTCAAAAAGTGTTTGCACAGTCAATGAAGCACAGATAGACATTCTTCTGGTATTCTCTGCTTTCTGCCAAGATCCATCTAACATTAGCTATAATATCCCTAGTACCACGACCTCTTCTAAATCCAGCCTGCACATCTGGCAGTTCTTTGTTGACATATCGCTCCAATCATTTTTTTATAATTATCAGCAGAATCCTGCTTGCATGTGGTATTAATAATATTGTTCAATAATTTCCTCCCTCTGTCTGGTCACCTTTCTTGGTAATGGGAACAAATATTGATCTTTTCCAGTCAGTTGGCCAGCTGGCCGTCCCCCAGATTACAACTTAGCACATCCAGGCTGTGTCTGTTTGTTGAGATATGTCAGTTGGTATGCCGTCAACTCCTGGAGCCTTGTTTTATGCCAGTTCTTATACAGCAACTTCAACTTCCTCCTTCATCACCACAGCTTTTTCTCATATGTTATTTCATTAAATTCTTCTGTGTCAGCCAATTCCTTCTGATACAGTGACTCTGTGTACTCCATCTTCTTTTAATGCTTCCTGGATTAACATTCTACTCAAAGTATCCTTAAGTATTGCCACCCGTGACTTGAATTTGTTTTTCAATTCCTTCACCTTAAGATCGCTGAGCGAGTTCAGCCCTTTTGATTTTCTGACCCCAGCTCTCTGCACATTTCATTATAGTGTAAAAATTATCTTTTCTGTTTTCTTGCTGAGACTCACTATAAGCACTGTATGGATATGCTGTTTCGTGATCCTAACTAAAGGGGTTTTCCCCCCCTCTTAGTAATGCCTTAGAAGGGCTAGAATTTTAATCTAATCAGGTTAGTTGTTAAGTTTATTTAATGCTATGCCTGAACATGTTCTTTTCTTATGTTAACGTTTTGTCCCAAATAAATGTAGAGGAAAGTGTTAAGTGAAATATTGTTGTTGTTAGCCTGATAAGTTGGTACCAAGTCATAACAATCTGTGTACAAAACAAAATCCTGTGCCATCTTCACCATCTCTGCTGTGCTTTTTTGCCTATTCTCAGAGTCACTGTGTCAGTCCATTCCATTGAGGATGTTACTCTCTTTTGCTGACCTTCCATCAGCTTCAGGATAACACAACCAAAGGCCCTGCTTCTGATAACACACCAAATGTGTGTGAATGAAGTCTCACCATCAGTGACGTTAAGGAGTACTCCAGCTGCACTTTTCTCTAGGGCAGACTTGTTTATTCTTTTGGCAGTCCATGATATATTCGGTATTCTTCACCAGCACCACAACTCAAATATATCAGTTCTTCTTCACTCTTCTTTATTCATTGTTGTTGTTGTTGTGATGATGATGATGATGATGATGATGATGATGATGATGATGTGTGTGTACTGTCAAATCAGATCTCACTGGTACAGAAGGAGATTGTCCCTCCTCCAGCAGGTGAAAATTTTCCAAATATATATGACTCACTGTTATTTTTAAAACTAATTGGTTTTTTTATGTTTTTTAAAATTTCTTGTCTAAAGACACACAGCTAGTAGAGATGGAGCGGTAACTATACTAGGTGTTTACACCACAGCAATGGGGAAAAGTTCACCTTACTTCACTACACAGCTTTAAAAAGCAAGCTGAGTATTTTCTCATAATGACTGTTGCAAAATTATCTATTAACAATACCTGTACAGAGGAACCAGTTAACAAATATGCTAATAAGTTTTCATTGCGGCTTGTTTCTTATTTATTTAGTGTTTTTCAGCTCTTAGTACTTCTCAGTATTTACTAAATACTTAAAAGTATACAAAGGTACAAGGATAGGTAAGACATAGCCACCACCTTCAAACAACTTGGAGTCAGACACATACTCAGGAAAGAATAAACGATGCAGTACTTATCTAGAATTCTTCTTTTAGAGCTTTTATGAAATGAGGCACAAACAAAATCCAAAGCTTATGCATATATTCTAGTTGGAATGAATTTGTGTTTTAAATTATGGCTTTTGCGAGTCCAAAATAGTATATCCTGCCTATATGTATGTAAAATTTCAGAAAGCCTGTTAAGAACTATGCACACTTAACCCCCTCAAAAAAGTGGTATTTAAATAATTTAGATACAATCTGGAATGGTATGATTTTTGAACAGCAAGTAATGGTTATTATACATGCTGGTATGTGGCACTCACAGAGTGGACTTGCCTGTGGCCTCAGGGGTTCATATTAACTTGAGTGAATGGGCATCCAGAGCAATGAAAAGTAATGTTAACTGTGTCACAGTAGGTGGAACTAGGGATTCAAGACCTTAGTAACCCAGTAATTATTATAAGAATGTTGTTCAAAATTCTTTATTGTTTAATTGCTTATTTTCAGATGCTATGATCCCAAAACTTATAGAAAACTCTAGTTACTTTTGAATATATAAGCTGGAAAATATTTTCTGTAGGTATTTCCTATGAAACCCTGAGTCACATACTTTTCCAAGAATGAACAAGAAGTAGCTAGCCAAACAAGTTTTAAATGAGTGCCTTCCAAAACGGCACAATAGCCTTCTGAAGATTAAATCGGCATTTAACTCATAACTTTAAAAGCTTGGATAATGCAATAAAACGCTTGCCTTGCCGTGGAGTCATCAACTCTGAATAACGCAGAGGTGGATTTTTCATTCATTATTTTAACTACCAAACTGAGAAAACCATGCAGATCATTTGCTTTCTTAATTTTTTTCTTTCATTTGGGGAGCCTGTGGAGACATAGAATCCTACAAATGAAATTATATCGTATTTGAATTGTGGTGGTTTTTTGGGTGGAGGGTTTCAGTCAGTGTAGACAATATCAAATGCTTCCCATGTACTGTGCTTAAGCAGAGTTAACCACAGCTTGGGGAAAAAAATCAGCAAAGATAAAAATAAATCCCCAAGGCTGCCATTCTGTTTTAGATGGTATGTCTTCACACCCAGCCTGTTTTCAGTTTGAGTACTTTTGACTACTCTGCTGGTTTTGCACTCAGTTGTGTTGGTCACTCTGTCCAGAAGTTTACTAACAGCTACCTTTATGCATTGAATCTTGAATGTAATTAATACTAGAAGGACGTTAAACTTCTGTCCCTTGTAGTAGTAGTTGTTGTTAAGTGCCATTGAGTCATAGACAACTCATAACAATCCTATGAACAAAAGACCTGAAACTTGTAGAACTTTCTTAGTCCAGGTTTTGTTTTTTTATTATTGCAGCAGGTTTTCAGAGGATATAAATATTATACAAGGAGGTTACCTATATTTTTCCCTAAGAGTAGCTGATGTATTTGAACTGCTTGCCTTTGGAATGGCAGCACAACTCTTTACCATTAAGCCACAAGAGCTCCATTTAGTCACAACTGACTTATAGCAAACTCTCCAATGTTGGGGTTTTTTTACACCCTCTGTGATTTTTCAGAGGCAGAGAATGACATAGGAGAAAATTTCCCATCTTCTTTCTGAACCACTTGTGGATTACTTATTAGGCCATATGATAAAGTTGTTGTTATGTGCCATTGAGTAGCTTGTGACTCTTAGTGACTCTGTGTACAATAGCCCTGAAACCTGCCCTATCCTGTGTCAATCTCACTGTCTCTGACACACCTACTACCCTCATTATCCCAGTCACTAAATCAGTCCATCTCATTGAGGGTCTTCCTCTCTTACCCTGTCCCTCCACACTTTTAAGTATGATGTTCCTCTCCATGGCCTGGTCCCTCCTTGCAACATAACCAGAGTATGTCAGACAAAGACTCAGAATCTTTGTCTCCAAGGAGAAGCTTGGTTTCACCCTGTTTAGTACAAACCTGTTTGTTTTCCTGACAGTCCATGATATATCAACACTCTTCTCCAGCACCACTGCTCAAAGGCATCAATGATAAAGTAGATAGTTATATATTTTATACTACATATATTATAAATTCTTAATAAGACTTTAATTGTAAGAAATTCTTAGCCTAATATAGGCAAATTCATCAACATGAAAGCAGATTGTTGGGTTTTTATGTTCTTAAGTAAGTAAAATTATTTTCTGCTAAGGAATATTTTCAAAAGAAGTTGGTTTTACAGTAAATGTTTTTAGTCAGAAGGTCTAGAGAGCTTTTAGTTTATACGCTTGTCCCGGTTTATATCACAATTCATGAATGGTTATACAAATATAGCTTCCCTATAAATTCCCAAGATTATCTGACACATTGGAAAAAGAAAATGTTAGAGGCAAGATTGGGAAAAGAAATATCTAAATGATTCTCTTTTAGGTAAAAATTTAGAGCAGACAGGTATTGTCTAAATATGTCCACTGTATTGGTATATTCATTGAATCTAAAATGTAAGAAATTTACAAAGTAAATAATTTATACCACAACACAAAATAAAATGCTGGCAAACTATGACTAATGCTAAGATACTTTTGCTTACTAAGTTTACTTTCATTTCAAAGATAAAAGATATAAAGAGGAAAGGAAATATGCCCTGGAGCAAAAGGCAAAAAGTTGTTGTTGCTTTAAATACTGTTTAAGATAAAATCTGAAGATTGGTCATATTCTGCTAAGATTTTTGTTTTTCTTGCTTTAAACTTTTAATAAAACTTTTAAGAGCCTAATATAGTCTTGAGCATCACAAAGAGGTCAGTATTTATTTAGATAATGCTTCTGTCAAGTTTACGGGATGGCTTAGCTGTGCAGACCATATCAATGAATGGTGAAAGATCATTATGTTCTGAGCTTACATGAGTGTTATTAAAGCAGTATTGTAATATAAACAGCACAAGTAATTTTGACAAGTTTCAAGTATGGGGCTGGGGATATCAAAACTATGAGTGCTAGATTATATATTTTGATTATACATTTTAATTAGATTATACATTTTTATTATATATTTGTCAATATATCATTTCAGTTAAATATAAAAGATGTCATCTAAGGTCCTATTTATCTTTGTCCAAACAGTGTTTCCAACATGCTAGAACACACAGCGAGTATTCATAAATGTTTATCAAAGACAGTAAGTTAACTCACTATTAAAAATACAGTTTATGGTACTATTGCAGCTTCATACTTCAGTCATAGTTCCAGACACCACTTTCTAATGTGACTGCACTTTGGTGATGAGCAGAGTAGGATGGCTTTACTTTCAACCTTATATTTTGGAGGGCTTGCCCTGTTACCACTCACATTGGTGGTTCAAATCCACCAGTGGCTCTTCAGGAAGATGATGGGCAATCTCCTCCTATGTGATTTTCTGCCTCTGAAAAACCTTTGGGGGAAAAAACTCAATACATTGGAGAGTTCACGTTGAGTCAGTTGTGACTTGATGGAAATGAGTTTGAGAGGTTTTTAGTATTTTGTTTATGATTTCCGATTAGTTTGAATTAGCTATAATGGAAATGTATTGAATATTTACTACATGTTCAGAACTGTGACATGGTGAACATTACAGAAGGCCCTAGTACAGCAGGGATTTGATGGTGACATAGATACAGCAGAGCTTTCTTCATTTGTACACCGGGTCACGATTAGTGAGAGCCAACTCAACAACTACACCAGCACAGACTGAGCACTATATACATAGTTTATTCTCTGTAATCTTCCTGGTCATCTTATAAAACATACACCATTTTGCTTTTGTATCAACTATGGCTCTGATGTTAAATAATTTGTTCACACAATTACTAAAATAGGAGCTTACTCTTCAATCAAAGCATCTGATTTCAGACCTTTTTCTTGGCACTACACTGATCTACCTCCTTATAATAAATGTTTATTCATTCTCACAATCACAGAAACATTTTTTAAATACTCTCCCAACCAATACAAAGCAGATGATGGTCAGGAAGGCCTAAAAAACTAAAGGTAATGTTTGTTGAGGTTTGAAAGGATACAAGACCTGGCTGATCAAAGAGCCTGTAGTACAGCCCGAGTGAAGTGGTTACAAATTCCCCCTGGCTTTCTTCTGATAGCTGGATTCATTATCGTAAGATACGAGTAAGCCTATGAACATGAAGTGGATTGACTCTGACTGGAGTAATGGGGGTGGGTGTGTCGGAGACAGTGAGGCTGACACAGGACAGAGCGTGGTTTAGGGTTTTTGTACATAGAGTCACTATGAGTCTCAGACGACTCGACGGCACATAACAACAACAATATGAGCATGGATAGGTACATGCTTAATTTTTCTTCTCAGAAGGATCATCACTTTCATCATCTTCTCACGACGGCACATAACAACAACAATATGAGCATGGATAGGTACATGCTAATTTTTCTTCTCAGAAGGATCATCACTTTCATCATCTTCTCAAATGGGGACTCTGACCTCAAATAGGAAAGAGCCATATTGGGCTAGTGGTAGATCAGTGGCTTTCAAGCACATTTAAAAATAATCTACAGTAAGAGTATACATATTATGTGTGTGTATGCATTAACATAAATGAAGTAAAACATTTTGACGTTTTACAATGCAACATTTACTTCATCAGTGTCCTCTGTTGTTTTCTATTCTGTCTCACGTAAAAAGAATCCTAGTAGCAATCAACTAAATTAATTTAATGACTTTTAATGGTTCACAGTATATAGTTTTAAAAACACTGCAGGAGATTATTATCATCTGTTTAAAAGATTTTAGCCAGGGAGTCATGTAGTCAAACATGCATTTTTAACATTCTTCTCCAGAAGCTACTTTGACTTAGCCAAGGATGGCTTCATACTTGCTTACGACTTGAGCATTTCATTGGTTGAAAGAGCTAAAGAGCAGGTTGGGCAGGAGGCATGGGATGTGTTTAGATTGGGACATAGAGTGTTCATGTCACCCTCTGTGCTTCGTTTGATCAAGAGAGACCTATCCAGTAGGGATCTGGAACAAAGAAAGTATCCAAGAAGCAACTCCAAAGGAACTTTTAAAGTTGTATTATAGTTAATTATATCTGCAAGCCTAGGAGTGAGAAGAGAAGCTGTATCTATAATACAATTGTGCTATGGAGCAGTATTTAATGGGAGGGGGCTACTAATATTAAGATTGTTATTTACAATCGAGTCAGAACCAGACTCATAGTTAGTTGGCCCTCTCATGAGTTTTCAAAGACAGTAAATTACACAGAAGGAGATTGCCCTTCCTTCTGCAGAGAAACTGGTATATTTGTCCACATGCCTTTGGAATTATAGCACAGCTTCTTACCACTAGGCCACCAGAGCTCCCTAATATTAAGACTGTTGGTCTATTATTTATGAATGTTGTTATTTTTAGTAACTACCATTTAGAGTATCTGAAGCTATTTTTTTGCCAGATTTTATTCATGCTAATTAAGAACCATAGCAAGCAGTTAGAAAAGAATGAACTGGTTAGTGTATTCATTCAGTGGAATAATACACAATAGTGAAAATAAGTGAATTACTGCCATATTATATCATGACTAAGTCTTAATGAGGCAGATGATTGCGTATAATACAGCACTTCTTTACAAAAGGAAGTAACAAGTTTAATGAAATAATATATTGTATACACACATATAATAAAATTATTAAAAGAAAAAGAACCATAAATATTAGAATATGGGCTATCAAAGAGCAGGGATAGGGAAAGAACACCTGGGTAGATATATAATATATATAATATTCCTGATAGTCTAACTTTTAGGTCGCATGGTTAATTCACAGTGGCTCATGGCATAGATCAAAATTCACAACTGTCAAACTGTGTGTATATATATATTTAGAAAAAATCCGACATAAATCAACATTTGTTCTCATTATCATTCACTTTAAATGTAGGTTTTCCTCTTCATAGGTTGAATAAGAAATACCAGATAATAATTTATATCAAAAGGCTTGTGAGAAAAAAAATAATTACTAAATATTTATTTAAGCATTGAGAGGCTTACTGTAAATTGGAACTGACACATTGCAATGGATATTGGGCAGATAATCCAAGCAAACCCAATAAAACTTTTCAAATGGACTGATAAGATTTCTTTGCCTCACCCAACAAGGTATCCAGATTATTATCCTGTGCTTAATGCCTAATCATATATTCCTATTAGACTTGGGGCATGGGGAAGGAAGAAGAAAATCGTTGTTGTATACTGCAGAGTCAGAACCTACCCATAGCTGATGTCCAGTGCATTTTCAGAGGCAGTTAATCACACAGGAAGAAATTGCCCATCCTTCTCCCATGGAGCAGCTGGTGGCGTCTGAACCATGTGCTTTGTCCATTTCAGTGCAGCTTCTTGCTTCTAGGCCACCACCACTCCCTGCTACTAAGCACTAGAAAATTTCAGTGCAAAAATAATCGCATTTAAAATAACAACAAAGACCAAAAAAAAATAACAACAAAGACAATTATAAAATAACAAAAAATTACCTAGAGAACTATAGTAATTTTCTGTTAGGCATAAAGGATATCTAAGTGAGAAGTATCGTGATTCTTATATTCTGTGGTTTTATGATTAGAAACTTAAAGTAATTTTCCTTCTAATTAATTGACAAATAAATAATAAAATGTCATATGCAACGCATTATGTATTCTGTTTGAAAAAAAATAAGGACTCAAACATATAGATAAGCCTACAAAGTACATTTTATACCAAATGACATTTCTGTTGATTTACTAATGATATATATTTGTTAAACTGTTTCTTTTCTATAAACATGAATTGTCAGAGATGCCAACTTAAATATGGCAAGAATCTGAAAGGAAGGCTAAATGTTAAAGGTTTTCAAAATAGAACACAAATATGTCAGTAAGGGAGGTAGAAAAAGCGGGTGTTAGCAGGTCTTGAGTAATTATCTGTAAGTAGACACCTGCTGAAATGTTTTTCTGGTCAACTACTTGAGTTGCTTTGTCATCTATCCACAGAGAAACACTCTTCTTCCTGTCTGTGATCTCTCTGTCATGACTAAGGAAGGTTTGGGCAAAGTTGCTGGTATTATCAAGGCCTTAACAGGAGTTAACAACCTGAGATTTTAGAGCTGCTAATATAAGTGCAGTATAAGAAAATTCCCTGAGAAAGAGCCCAGTCTGGAAGGTACAGAGTTGGGAAATGAGAATTAGTGGTAGGTTGAATTGAGGATAATAATGTTCTTAAAAGGCACTGGTAACAAACCTCAGATTGCAATAGAGAACTGGTGAGGTGAGCCCTGAGCACTGAGATGAGCCCCTATTTGTAGAGGGTTGGTATAAAAGCAAGCTTAAGAGAAGTGCAATCTCTTGGAGTACTTAAAAAATATCAATATATTATGTGGGGGGTGTTTTCATTTAGGGAAAGAATATAAGGCATAGCCATACTTAAGAATGTAGTTGTTGATAGGTGCTGTCCAGTATGACTTATAGGGACCCTATGAACAAAAGATCTGAACCCTGTTCTATTCTGCACCATCCTGCAGTAGTATACTTTGAATCCACAGCAAAAAAGTATTTCTTATGATTAACCTGATTGCTTTTTAGTTTTTTACTTAATCAAGTGGTATTGGGAAGTGGTATTGGGTTCAGTAAAAAACAGTTTTTATGACTAAGAAAGGAAGGGACTAGAGCGTGTTCCATTTCTACTAAATAGTATGAGGATGTTGATTTCTATTTCTACAGTTGCTGGAAAGTTTTGTACTCGACAAAACTTTTGTAAAAAGAATAGCTTTTTACTAGGGTGCCAGGGTTTTGAATTTATTTTTGTTTTTTTAAGGAAAGTAGTGTCGTGTACCTTTCCTATGGAACTTGAAGAACAGGATCATTATGGATCCATCATTAATTTTGGATTTTGTGATTTTTGTTTGTTTTTATGGCTTCCATACCTTTGTGTATGCATTGCTTTTGTTATTTAAGTGAGAGTTTACAAAGCAAATTAGTTTTCATTCAACCTCTCTTACACATTTTATAAGATTAATTTCAATACCCACAACATAATCACCCTTTTCCTACTTCCTCCCTAAACTTCTAATTTTTATTAGTCCTTCTATAACCTCTGTCATGATTACTTTTCAGTAAAGTTGGAGTCTGTAAAAATACTTTTCAAAAATATTTACAGGGATTGAACATGAAGACAAAGTGTTATAGTAAAGACTTAAAATCTAACTTATTAAGTAGCTTTTATTGTTTTCCCAACAGGAAAAAAATACACTTTTTAGAATTGTATAAAGTATATTCAAGATGAATAACACAAATATTCCTAACACTGAAAACCAGAAAGCAAGAATGTCAGTTTAAAGGCTTAAATGTGCCTAATGCAAGCTATGGTTGTTTCACTTGCTTTCTGTGTATCAGGAAGTTAGACAATGATTAAGAAATTCTGAAAAAGAATCAGTGCATCTGAATTGTGGTGTTGGAGAACAGAATTCAGCATACCATGGTCTCCAGAAGAACAAATTTTTCTTGGAGGAAATGCGAGAGTGCTCCTTAGATGCAAACTTGGTTTCACATACTTTTATCATATTGTCAGGAGAGTCTGGTCTTTGGAAGAAGACATCATGCTTAGAAAAGTGGAGAGTCAGTGACAAAGGATGATATTCGATGAGATAGATTGACACAGTGACTACAACTATGAACTTGAGCTTGACAAACAAAAGATCATGACAGTACAGCAATGTTCAGATCTGTTACTCAGAAGATTGCTATAGTCAACCAACAATAGCTAACAAACACTAAAAATCAATATTGTTTGATTTCTTTTTTTCCATTTGCTCATATGTACATATTTTAAAAGAAAAGTAGTCATGGTGTATTTACTATTTCCTTAAGTCTTGCATTTTTCCTAATTAAATATATCATAAATATCTTATGCAATAAAAAGTAGCAATAAAAGTTACTTTTAAAGAGCTGCCTGTATACACTATCATTTACTTAGCCATTCCTTAGTATCGCGATGGGAAAGTCTGCTGTTAGGGACCTCTCAAAGGTACTCAGGAGCAACAGTGTCTCTCTGGAGACTAAGGTGCGCCTGATACAGGTCATGGTATTTGCAATCGCTTGTTATGCATCAGAGAGTTGGACAATTACTAGGGAGGACAGAAGGAGAGTGGATGCTTTTGAGCTGTGGTGCTGGAGAAGGGTACTGAATGTACCATGGACTGCCAGGAAAACAAACAGATCCATCTTGGAGAGGATTAAACCAAGCTACTCCTTGGAGGCAAAGATTCAGGGGCTTCATCTGACATACTTTGGACATGTTGCCAGGAGGGACGGGTCCTTGGAGAGGGACATCATGCTTGGGAGGGTGGAGGGACAGCGCAGGAGGGGAAGACCCTCTATGAGATGGATTGATTCGGTGACTGGGGTAATCGGGATGGGTGTGTCAGAGGCGGTGCGGTTGGCGCAGGATAGAGCAGGGTTTAGAGCTGTTGTGCATAGGGTCGCTATGAGTCGGAAACGACTCGACGGCACATAACAACAACAATATCTGTGTATAAATTTATTTCTATCTTTGTTTTCTCAGGATAAATTTCTAGATGTTGAATTTAATGGATCAGAAGACCTAATACCTTTAGAAAGTTTTAATACATTTTGTCCTATTGTCCACCATACCCCAGAAAGATAATGCTGACTTATGTTTCATACCATTTGAAAGAGCGTATTTCACCCTTGGCAATACAGTATACATAGTTTTTAAAATTCCAGATTAGCTCTGGTGACTTTGAAGAGTGGTAAAGAGTTCCACTGCCAACCCAAAGACAGACAGTTCTAATCCACCAGCTGTTTCTTAGGAAAAAGATAAGCAGTCTTCTCCCATATGATTTACAGCTTCTGAGACCATTGGAGAGCCATTTATGAGTTGGAATGAACTTGATGACACATGACAACATAGCAACAACAACAATTAAAATATTATTTATCAGTGTAGTTTATTTGCTAATTTCTGGTATGGTAAAAATATTTTTCATTTTAAGATACCTTGAAGTAACAATGTTTTTTGGTTTTTTTTTTTTCATCTTGAAGGAGTAAATTTTGAGGTTTTTATTTCTTTATAGAATCCATGGCCCTTCAGGTATAGTGGGGTGAAATTTTTGTTTGTTTTCTTTAGTAATTCATGAATGTCTAAAAGAATTTTTTTTTCTTTCATTTTTTACATATTTTGCTTTTCTGCTATTTTGTTTTACTATATTTTATGAACCTATTAGTATAGGTCTTTTGAGTTCCTATCCTCCTAAGTTGATACCTGTCTCACTGAAAGAACATTAAAACTTCAGGAAGCCAAGTGATAGGGAGCTCTCTTTTTTTGGGGGGAGGGCAGTCAGTTGAGGTCTTTTTTTAAAAAAAAAAAAAACCACAACATTTTTATTCTAATTATTTTTTAATTAATTTTAATGACAGTTTGGATTTCCATTCATTCATTTTTGCACACTTCCCTCCCTGCCCACCAGTTCGTATTTCTCTTTGAAAAGTAAAAAAAAGTCTTACATTGTTATACAATTCCCTCTGACTCTTAGTTCTCCTTATTTTTATGCAGCAATGCAATGAGTTCTTTACTAGCAAAGAGATACTCTATTTTATTACCTCATATTGTTTCATTGTTCTGGTTATGACTTCTTACAGAATTGGATATCTGGAAGATAAGTATCAAGTTTTGTGATATTATCCAAACACAGTAATTGCCTTAATTCAATTATATTTTTTCCCCTTACTTTGCTAATATTTCTTTTTCTGAAGATATAAGTTTAATAGTTTTGCCATTATCCCAAGCATCTTTTCAGTTTTCTATCCTTACAATCATCAATTAGTTTACCTAAGAGAAATTTGACATATCTTGTTACTTACATTATCCTGCCAAGACTTTTAGAAATCAGAACTGCCACTTACAGTTCTTGATACACTACTTATGTGAATAGCATATATACATGTAATATTGAACATCATTCTACTTTTCATATAGAGTTGGAGGAAATTAACCAGTATTATATGACTTATGAAAACAGAATAGAAAGATTAGAGAGTGGTGGATGCTACCTCAGGAATGTGTTTTCCTTGTGGATGTCTGGGAAAGTGTCTATAAAATATATATATATATAATGTTTTTATGTATTAAGGTCCACCTATAGCTTTGACACAAGGAGAAAATAGAAACTTAAGATCAGTATTTACATTTATGAAGATTGAATGTTTTAAAGTCACAAAATTGTGGTTCCCATGAGAGCCCTTAATTCTATTTCCTTTTTTCTTTGTTGTGCTTAGCAAGTATCTGGGGCTACTGGGACTCTGAAGACAGCATGTTTTTTAGGGCTAGGGCACTTGGGAAGCAGTGTTTGCGACTCTTCTATAGGAGCAGCAGGTGTCTGTAATTTTTCAACCTTCCATATTATTGTGGCAGATTCTTTCTTTTACCCTTTCTGAATTTTTAGATTGGGACACTTTCTTTTAGTATTTTTTAGTATTGCTAGTTTGTTTCCTCAGATTACTTCTTTCTCCTCCATTTAAGCTAATGTTTCAGCTTTAATCATGAAAGTTTTTAAATCCCTTTGTAAATACTGAGAATTCAGTATTAGTTAAATCCTCGGTACCAGGCCTTCACCATTTGGAAATTGCTTTTATGATCAACATGTGATTGATTCTCCTTCCACCAAGGCAGGCAGGTGGATTCTTGAATCACACAGAATGAGATCAGAATGGAGCTCTCCTTCATCATGGTAGATGTATCAACTAAGTATTTTATAGTATATAGTATGTGTAAGGTATTGTGCCAAGCATGTTATGTGAATTATCTTTTTAAACTTCACAACAGCTATATGACACAGATAACGTCGGGATCTACCTCTTACTAATGACAAAACTGAAGGTTAATGAATTTATGTTACTTGCCCAGATGTTCCCTTGACCATCATTGAAAGGACCCTATGCAGTGTGCTCCAGAGCACTAGATCTCGATCTCTTTGGGGTATTTCAGTTTGCATTCATTTGTGAAAAGAAAGGTCTCCACTTTTACTTCTTAAGCAGAGGGAGACCCAGTGTATAAGTAGAAATATTGAAAGATCTAAAATAATAAAGCATTTTGAAAAGAGAAAAAATAATAAAATAGCAGGGTACCATTTACCCATCTTTTATATCCTTCAAGTATTTAGTAGCAATTTCTATAAAAGTATGACACTTATAAGTGCGTATTTTGAATACATTCTTTTCAAAATGTCATTTTAGATATGTATACATTTTAATTGGAAACCTGTATCCCTCCCATTCAGATCTATCTTATTTCTGCTTCTGCTTTCTTAGCGTAAAACCTTAGCTTTGTGTCTTTAGGTCTCCAGGGCCCAAAGATTCTATGATGTTACCACAGTGGCTGCTTAGCAGTCCCAGTCCCTCGTCATCCTTTTCCTCAGCCAGGTATATCCAACCTTGTTTATTTAAAAACAGACAATTTAAAAAAACAAACCAACTTAGACGTTTTTATGGTGTGTTGATTGTGTTCATAGTGAAATGAATTACTTCTAGCAAGCTCTTCTTTTTCCCCCCAAATTTTATTTCATTAATTTTAATGAACATTAACAGAGATTTTGGATTTTCATTCATTCATTGTTACACTTTTTTCTTTACCCCCCTCCCCCCAGTTCGCTCCTCTCTTTGAAAAGCAAAACATAAACTTCTTTGTTGGTATACAATCCCCCCGCCCCTGCCCCGCCCCCAACGCACTTCACTATGCAACCTTAATTCTGGATTCCTGTGATAATCATAATATGTTATCATATATCAATTAAGTATACATAATCCATCCAGTTTTTCTCAGTCTTACCCCAACCCTGATGTCAGTCACTTTCTACAGCAGTGCCACCATGCAGTATTTGTCCTTTTGTGACTGAGATATTTTACTCAGCATAATGTCCTCCAGGGTCACCCATTTCGAATAATATTGCATGAGTTCCTTGTTTTTCAATGCAGCATAGTATTCCATTGTGTGAATATACCACAACTTCTCTATCCATTAGTTTGTTGATGGGCACTTAGGTTGTTTCCAACTCCTAGCTATTGTGAACAAAGCCATGGTGAACATGGGTTGTGCAAATATCTGCTTGGATGTCCTTATGATCTCTTTGGGGTATATTCCCAGTAGTGGAATTAGCAAGCTCTTTTAATCTGGATGATTCACAACTGTCAAGTGCCAGGCTCTCTCCTTGGCTTATTCCACTGTTGCTGACCACCATGTTCTAATTCTACCCCCCCCCATGTGTTTATTAGGTCCTCTCATATAGTACAAAAAGATTTCCTCAAGGTTCCAGTAGAGCGCGAAGAATAGATGATTGACAAGTAATTGGAAATTGTCTTTGTAGAAAATGAGTTTGAGGCTTTGATTTTCAGAAGAATGTAATTATTTTACAAACAAAATTCTGATTCTTCACTGGCATAAAAATTGCTAAATGTTAATTGTTTAGTTTAGTCTTCAAAGAGTCACCTTTTCAAGTGACAGCTGAGGCCAGGTTATGCTGCAGTATTCTTAATAAGAATGAAGATACTTTTACAAAAAGAATAATGTGTGATATAAATAAATCTAGGTCCCACAAACCCAAGAATCCATTTGGTCTCCGTTTAGGAGCTAAACATAAAAACACAAGGAAGGTTAGAATCTTTCTCATCCTGATGTTTCTATCATATAACAAGCAACTGTGTGGGTAGATTGGTTTTGTTTTGGGTTTTTTCCCCCCTGTGGATTCTTTTTTTAATCTTTTAATTTTCTTTTTTTTCTTGGCTGCTATGTGGAGCTCTAGTTTTCCACAAACTCTTAAGTGACCTATTTCAGATGAAGTTATTCTGGCATAAAGCTGCTTCTGAGTGAATTGAATCTAGTTCCCAACTTTTTTAGAGGAATCCAACAAATAATTTTTAGATATCTAGTATACTGTGTTCCACAAATACATCTCAAGGTCATCTCACCTTGCCCCAAGGCACTCACAGTCTGGTGTGGGAAAAAATAAACAAATACTGAGCATAAGGAAAAGTAGAAAGTTGCTGTGGGAACCTGAGAAGGGGCTTCCAACCCACATCACTGAAAAGGCTCTTGACCTGAGTCATATGCACAAACAAAGACAAGAAGTAGGGAACACAGCTTGGTGTGCTCTGGTGTCCAACCGCACAGTGGACAAGGTGGAGAGTAAGCCAGGTGAAACTCATTACTAGCACAGGTTCCATTGGAAAGTATGCCTGGTATGTCTGAGAAAGAACTTAGAAGAAGCCATAAAAAGTAGATAACATTTAGCCCTGATATGGACAGCTGGCAACTAGATGATTAGAGGTCCAGGTTGAGAAGGTACAAAAGTGAACACTGAAAGACATTGATATTCAAGCAAGAGAAGATAATGAGCTAACCCATAAGATAGACAAGGGTATCTATTTGAGAAGTAATTTTAAGAGGTACAAGAAGTAAGATTTTGTGATTATTTAGATATTCAGGGGTTTGAAGTAAATTAAAAAGAAATAGAAACTCCAGATTTGTTCCTTTGAATAACAATAGCTTAAGTAACCAGAAGTTGATAGTTGAAGGGTGATCCTGTTGAAAGATAAGATAATTTCAGTCATTACTACGTAAACATTGTTTCTTTGCTGTATATTTACATTTTGGAAGGGACTGTGTTAAAAAACAAACAAACCAGTTATATGATAAAGGTTACTGAAACCAATAGAACGTTTTCATTTTTGCCATCAAAGAAAAACTTACCACTATAGGCTAGCCATGACTAGGTTTTGAACAAGCTATTTGGGCTCTTTACTTCCGCTCTTCTTCCCCCTCCCCCGCTCTTCTTCTAAAAAATACTTTGGCATTTGATACTCTTTTGTATTCATTTTCAAATGTATTTTTAAATATTAACTTTTCTTTTCCCTCATGCTCCACGGTCAGTTTGATTTTCCTTGGTATAATATATTTGTTATTGTCGTGTACCGTAGTCAGAACTGGCCCATCTTTGACACTACAGCAGTTTTTCAGAGGCAGTTAAATCACAGCAGAGGAGATTACCCATCTTTCTCCCACACAGCTATTAGTGGCCTCGAACCACGTGCCTTTGGCATTGCAGCACAGTTTCTTGGACTCGGCCACCAGAGCTCCCTATCTGCTATTTGCATCTTTGTCCTACTAATAACTGCCATCCCCCTTTTCCTGGAAATAGATCACTACCAAGCACATGTACTCAGCCACGTGGTATCTTCTAAATAATTTTTAAAAACTGCAAAATGAGTCATAACAAAACTCACTTCAAAGCCCCTTTTTAGCACTGTTGGTCAGTTGTACTGAAGAATGAAAAGTGGAGTCGAGTCAATCATAAATCAGATGTATGACTTATATACATATGTATACACACACACACAAACACACTTATTTAACTTCATTTTTTAAGCCAGAGCACTTTGGAGTCATTCTTGACTCTTTTCTTTGATTCATTCCTTATAATCAGTATGTCTAGGAATCCTGCTGCTTCTACCTCAAATGTATGTTCTCCCCATCTCCTCGTACAGGTAGGGAGCATTGGTGGCCTAGTGGTAAAAAATTGCACTGCCAAACCAAAGACGTGTGGTTCAAATCCACTAGGTTCTCCAAGGGAGAAATATGGGCAGTCTCCTTCCATGAAATTTATAGCCTCTGAAAACCTACTGGAGGGCCACCTATGAATCAGTTCTGACTAACCAGTACACAATATCCTTGTCCAAGCCACCATCACCTGATTTCTGTGGAAAAAGTGCAACCGAGGGGCTCTTGAGAGGCAAGGAGAAAGAAACTTCATCTCACATACTTTGGGCATGTTTTTAGGAGAGACCAGTCCTTGGAAAAAGATAGCCTGCTTTGGAAAAGGTTAGAGGGTCAACAAAAGAGAAGAAAACTGTCAACAAGATGGAGTTACTTGATCATCATGATGAAGATAGCACAGGTTTGGGCAAGGTTCAGATGCATTGTTCCTGTTCATTGTGAGCTGTAGTCTCTTCAGTAGGACTGAACAACAACATGGATATGTCTTGTTTGCTAATGTGACAGACATTCAGAGTAACGCTAAGCATGATAGACACACAGCTAATATTCAGGAATATTTGTGGAATAAATGAAGGGGAGTGAAGCAATGACATTTTACCAACATATCATCATTTTAGAAGGTTTGTTCTGTATTAAGAGAAATTGAATCAACAGAGCTAAAGATGACTAAAGGCAATTTTTTTCAATTATTTAGTAAACTGAGTATATTTTTTTTTTAAAAAGTAGCTCTTTGCTTTCCTAGATATTATTATTTATATAGGATTTCAGATTTAAGAGTTTTTTAGGGTTGCTATTCATGATGTTTTTCAAAAAACTGATCACAAAAGAATACATAATGGGTGGGAATGTAATTCTTAAATGATTTTCTAATACAAATATTTCAAACAGAATTAATACAACTAAGAAAATTCATTATTGCTCTACTATCCAGAATTATTCAAGAGATTCTAATATTGGATCTTGAGTTATTTTCTGTCTGTAGTATACATCTTGCTAAAGAGGAACAATGTAAGGAAACAAATGGACTTCTTTTGTCTTGAATTATTCATGTTAATTGCTACATGGCCTAAATTTGTTGGCTATCTGCCAGTGTTTCTCTTTGTACTGGGTAGTTTTGGCATTTTGCACTATTCATAATAAAGTTTCTGTCATGTGGAAATCTCAGATCTTACTAGTGTGGGGTGGCTCATTGCCACTCCCTGGCCTTCCTTGTCAGTGGCAGTACTCAGCTCTTATTGATTTCTCCAATATTGATCTTTTTCCAAAATTGCCAATAAAAGATAGATCCCTGCCCCTCTCTGCTCTACACCCTTCTTTACTCATTTACACATCTGGGCTGGTCTGAGATTTTTAAACCCCCTATGGACCTCTCAAAAATGCTGAAGAGCAATGATACCATTTTGAAGACTACGGTGAGCCTAATTCAAGCCATCTTAGTTACCTGCTGCACATCAGAGAGCAGGACAATGAATAAAGATGATGAAGAATTACTGATGCCTTTGAGTTGTGGTACTGGAGAAGAGGACTGAATATCCCATGGACCACCAAAACATATGTTTTAAAGAAAGTGCAGCCAGAATGTTCCTTGGAGACAAAGATGATGAGGCTTCGTCTTTCATACTTCAGACATGTAGCTAGACAAAGCCATTCATTGGAGAGGGACATCATGCTTGGAAAGATTGGGGATCAGTGAAGGAGAGGTTGACCCCCAATGAAATGGATTGACATGATGACTTCAGCAATGGGCTTGATTGTGGCAGAGTTGATGAAGATGGCACAGGATAGGGCTGGGGTCAGGTTGGCAATTCACTGGGTCACTGTGAGTTGTACTTGACATCACCTGACAGCATACTTAAATAGTGGTAGGCAAAAAGTCATAACTGTAGCTCTAGTTTACAGAATAGGCCTTAGGGGTTTCAGGTTGCAGTTTCCATTTTCTGTTCTATTCTAGACTATTTATTCTGTTTCTGAACTCTTGAGTCTGAGTAGTACATGCAAATATATTGCTCTATCAAAACTAAGATTTCTACCTTGTTAAGTCATAAAAATATAGTCAATACATACTCGAGTGGTAAAGAGGTTCAAAAGTTATAAAAATTGGGACTACATTCAAGATGAAAGAACCTACAGCAAAGAAAGTCTTTTCCTAAATGTATTCTGGCACTCCCCAAACTTACTTGAGAACAAAACATCTTTTTTACATAAAACTTTTTATCATGTTTTAGAAATGATAATGGAACAAAAGCAGACACTTCAGTTCCAGTGCTGATTCAGTTATTAATCAATGTCTTCATTAATCATTAATTGAGTGACAACTCTGTACTACATAAGACACTTGCAGTCAGAGAACAGAACAGACACAAGTCCCTCTTGTTGCAGAGTTTTAATGAGGGAGACAATAAGATAGTATTTAAATATCACAAGGCAGTAGGTGCTACAGACAAACATGGAGGCAATTCAGGGGTTTTTGCAGGAATTTTGATGCTAACTAGAAGTGCACCTTGAGCCGGTTACTAAGCCTCTCTTCTACTAATTTATGTAATGTAGAAAGTAAGCTAGATGGTATGTCAGCCCTGCAGGTCTGCTTATAGACCAGGAGTTGTCATATCAAACCATGGCCTGGCTGGTTTGATGTGACATCTCCTAAAGCGTTTGCAATCACCCTGCCACAAAACGGTTAGATTTTATTGCTCACAGTTACTGTGAAAGCCTTCTTTAAGTTTTAATCACTTGTACACCTACAAAATAACACATTTATTTAAAGAAATGAAAAATAAAAACAATACAACAACCTTGCCTGTCCTATTTTATTGCACTAGTCCTGTATTGAATAGCAAGTATTTCTCTTAAGAGCAGGACACTTGCAGGAAATGTCCATGTGGATTTAAAGCAGATGTTAGCATGCATTCATGACAGCTACAGCACTGCTTCTACCCTAGATCCTTATGTAAATAGGAGGAGGTCTTGGACTTGATGTTGAAACGACCTTTCAGACAGTCTGCCATTGCCACATGCCTGAGCTTGAAGCTCAGAGTAATTAGAAGCTTTGACATACAGATCTTGGTATACAGTGTTTATGTTAATTACAAATGTCTGAAAGTCTGAAACTTCTTTCTTCAGAGCTTTTTTGCCAAAGACAGACTAGAGTTTGAGAGGAGGATTGCGGATTGTGGTCCTAAGCCTTTGATTTTAGGTCTCTCATTTTTGGAATGAAAATTAAAATCTGCTTTTCCAGTTGCCTGGGACATAGTGATTATATTATTCTAGCCTTCATCATGATAAGAAACTTTGGAATCGTATTCTTGTCAAATGTTTCATTTTAGCGCCTAGCTGAAAATTTCAAATAGACTATGGCTTCCTAAATATAAAGTTGTTCTCCATGGACCTGTTGTTGTTAGGTGCAGTCTAGTATGACTTATAGAGACCCTGTTAACAACAAATCTGAACCCTGCCCTATCCTGTGCCATCCTTACCAACTCTGCTATATTCAGTGTTACAGTCACGGTGTCAAGCCACCCAGTCCAAGTTCTTCCCCTCCTTTTCAGACCCTCCACCTTTCCAAGCATGATGTCATTTTCCAAGGACTGGTCTCTCCTAACACCATGTCCAGAGTATGTGAGGTAGACCTGTAGAGAAAGGTTAAAATCCTGTAAAACAAAAGTTCCTGTCTCACAATGGGGTGTTCTTCCAGTATTGTATTGGAATTTGCCTTCTCAGTTTCTTTTCTTTGCTAGTTAACTTGTTTCTTTTCTTTGCTAGTTAACTTGATCTTCACAAGCTGGTCCAGGGCCCTTCAATATCTATTAGTACATTCTGCCACCTCCTCCCCCAATTCCATAAATTCAAAGCAAATTTATAAGACCATACATTCTAACTCATGTAGGGGAAAGGACAGTCACTGTTTAGACAAAGCTAAATAGGAATAGCCTTCTGAGTATCACAAAGAGGAGGGGTGAGCTTCTACTAATTCGTCCAAAACTCTAAAATAGAGTTAGTTCAAAAGGCAGCTTTCAAGCTCCCCTTATCTGTTACCTTCAACACTCCAACTGGTTTTGCTCCACCTTTCTCTGTGTTCTAGAGTGCTCTGAAGTTCCCATAGTTTAGAGCCGAGGCCTCCTCCTCTCCAACCTGCCCTAATTGTCATACACAGCTGGCTCTTTCCACTAGATCTCCTTTGATACCTATGAGGCTTATGTAAGTGCTATTTTGCATATCCATTTCATCCTTAAGAATATATTTATACAAATAAACTTTCTAATTTTTACTATTACTGGAAAATTAATTCTATGTATATAGATTTATATATTTTAAATTCTTGATGTTTTAAAGATGATAAACTTGTTTGGACACATCTTGCTATCTCTTAGATCTTTCATAGGAAAAGCCAAAGAATAGGTCATACTGTATTATGTCCATTGCCATTGCTCTGAAACTTCAGAGGAAGGTGAATAACGAAAACTAAATTGGTTCTATCAATTCCATGTTCTCCTCATCACTCCTCAGTCCCTGCTCCAGCTTCACAGCTGAAAAAAAAATAACAGAATGCGCATTAAGATTCACCTTGAGTCTCAAAGAGAGTAACTTGCCCTGGTTCCTGCCCCTGCCCATGTCTGCACATTGCTCCCATGCACACTCCCACCGAGTGTGACACGTGGGAGGAGAGATTGTTGACAGAGTTCTGCTATCACTACTCCCCTCATGCTTCTTTCCTTCCACAAAACTGAGGACAAAAGTTGTTTGTCACTGATAGTGAGCAGTCTGAAAATATTATCAGTGTGTGTGGTATATGCAAGAATATGGAGGAGCAGTAGAGATTAAGAAAGCTCTGGTAGCCTAGTCCTAAGGAGTTGTACTGCCAATCCAAAGGCACTTGGTTTGAATCCACCAGCTGCTCCATGAGAGAAAGAAAATCAGTCTCTGAAACTGCCTCTGAAATCCCCCAGAAGGTCAGCTATGAGGTGGTTCCAACTGGACAGTACATGACATGTAGAGATTAAAAGTACTCCCCAGGTAGCAAGGGACTCTGTAATTTTTTTTTGTTTTTTTAAAGCTAAGAACTAGGCTCATTGTTTTCCTGATTGTTATTGCCAGTGAAAATTTGTCAGAGCAAACACAAATATGGCTCCTATGCATGTGCAGAAACTGCTCCATAGGGTTCACGGTTTTTAAGGGTTTTTTCAAAAATTGGTTTGCATACAGTCATTGATGCATTATTTCTTTTGTTTACATTTACATTGTGTTTTATACAGTGGTTCACATTTGTACATCATTGGTATGCATTGTTTCATTCTTGTACATTTTTTCCCACTTTTATTCTTGTACATTTTGTTGTATACAATAATTTCTCTACCTTGTGTTTACAAGGCAGTGAACTTTTGCAAATACATTGTCAGTTCTTTCTTCCAAGGTGAATCTGGCTGGGTTGAATCACTGGCTTTATAATTAATACTCAAGCACGTAAACATGTGTAGCACCCAGAGAGAAATGAAAATCAGCACACTCAGCTGCTATGAGAAAGGGTTCAATCTACCGGGAGGTACCTTAGAAGAAAGGCCTGATCATCTACTTCTAAAAAATCATTCCTTGGAAACTGTGGCCCGCAGTGCCACCCTGATGTCAGTGGGGTTGCTGTGAGTCAAAATCGACTTGATGACACCTGATAATCACTTGGCAAAGAATCACTCTTCTCAGCTGAAATGATCTTTCTTAATTTGACAGTTTGTTTCTAGAAAATGAGTGTCTCTTCCAGACCACCTTTATCGAATTATTGATATCCAGAGTGAGTGTTCCAAAAGAATTTTTCTTCTATGTGTTTTATTTTCTAGTTTGATGAAACCATTTATTTGTTGGTTTTATGATGTTTAGGAGGAACCAGAGATACTTAATTACACATTCTCCCTGTGGTTAAGGATACACTTCCTATGCAGTTGATTTCTTTGGTTTTCAATGGCTTCTGCTTGGAAATTGTAGAACTTGAATAAATGTTCCGTGTTAAGTAAAACAACTCCTTTCATTTTAAATAGAGTAACTATGTATGTTCTCTTTGTTGTCGGTCGGTGTTGAGTTAGTTCTTAACTCCAGCGACCCAATATGAAAGAAGCAGAACGTCCCCATAGGGTTTTCTAGACTGTAATCTTTATGGAACAGAACACCAGGTCTTTCTTCTATGGGTTCCTAAGCCACTAACCCTCTGGTTTGCAGCTTTACGCTTAACTGTTGTGCCCCATACCAAAATTTCCAAACCCACTGCTGTGAGTCAGTTCCTGTTCATGGCAATACTTTAGGTCAGCTGCCCCATAGGTTTTCCAAAGCTGTGATATTTCTCCTGCCACATTTTTTTACCCCTGTGGAACAGCTGGTGGGTTCAAACTGCAATCTTTGTGTTACTGGTCCATTATTTAACAGGGGCTTCTTTTTGCACTATTAGGGCAACCTTTTATTTCTTTAAAGATGTTATTTTGTTTTTTCCATTCACTTTTTAAATTGGCTTCCTAAGATCAATTTTTGCTTAGGTTCTAATTCCTTTTTTTTTTTTTTTTTTAAAGCTTGACACTATTGTGTTGAACTTGATAAATTTTTGTTATGGAGTTAGGAGGACTGTCTTGTGCACTATGTAATGTGTTTGGCAACATCTCTGATCTCCTCCTTACGGCCGTTAACACTTTCTCAGACCAAATGTGCCCTGGAGTAGATGGCAGAAACACCCTTGTCAAGAGTCATTGTTCTAAACTATGGGTAGCACATGCTTCAACACACTTTGGTTGGTCCAAATGCAGCATGAGTTTATGTGCCTTTTCCCCCCTCCTTTATTTTTTATTAATCTAATTCTTTCATATTCTGATTTGATCATATTTTTAAAAGAATAGTATGTTCTTTCTGATAAAAGTATCTTTAAAGAAGGAAAATCTAAAAAGCTTTTAGTGCCAACCATCAGGCCAGACCCTAATGTCTTGAGGGTTGTTCCCAGAAATTAGCTAGCTAGTTCAGAGTAAATACTTTTGTTACTGAACTCTCCAAATTTAGACAAGATTCATATTCTCTCCCTCTCTCTCTCTCTCTCTCTCTCTCTCGGTGTGTGTGTGTGTGTGTGTGTGCTTTAAATGAAATAGACACATGATGTGGCCTGGTGGTAAGAAGCTGCACTGCAATTCCAAAGGCACTCAGTTTAAATCCACCAACAGCTACCAGCTGCTCCACAGGAGAAGGATGGGCATTCTCCTCCTGTTCGATTTAAACACACACTGAAGGGAGGGTCAGCTATGGGTTGATGGTTCCAACTTGACAATCCATAACAACAACATGGAAAAAAAATCCAAATTCATCATAGTTCTGACAGTCTAACTAATGGCAACCCCATGTGTGTCATAGAACTGCTTATCTATGAATTGTTCTTGGCTGTACATGAGGAATCAGATCCCTGGGATTCTAGGTTCTGCTAGGTGGATTAGAACTGCCAACATTTGGGTTAATAGTGAAGCACAAACCATTTGCACCACCCAGAGAGCTTGAAAATGTGTTTTGTTGTTGTTGTTATACACTGTTGAGCTGGAACTGCTTCATAGCTGACTGTCCAGTTGATTTTCAGAGACTGTAAATCATACAGGAGGCGGTTGCCCACCTTTTTTCCACCAAGCCGCCAGTGGTTTGAACTGTTTCAAGACTGCCAGCACATTTTCTTATTCACTAGATGCCACTAGAGATCTCTGATGTCAAATATAGGGAAATATCATTTTTACATTTAAATGTGCAAATGCTCTATAGAAGGACCATAGTTTGGAGAGTGAGAAAGGGAATGTATACATAGAAGTAATAGCTTTATTAAAAATTTTCCTTTAATTGTCTGTATGTAAACTTTTCTGCAGTTAAGTTGGTTTTCTTTTTTTTTTTTTAAATTTTTTTTTCTAATTTTTATTGTGATTTTAATGAAACTTAAGGAAAGATTGGGTTTTCATTTATTCATTGATGCACATTTTCCTCCCTCTCTTTCTTTTCCTTCTCCAATTGGCTTTATAATGACCTTCTTGTTACAGATTGTTAATAGTCATCCACATAATGCCTAATCATACATTCATTTCAGACACTCCTTTCTTTCATCTATTCTTTATCTATTTACTCTTCTCCTGTTTTCCTCCTCCTCTGTCAATCCTATTTTATAACAGTAGTCTTAGGCAGTATTTGTCCTTTTGTGATAGAGATATTTCACTCAGCATACTGTCTTCCAGACTCATCCATGCTGTGTAGTGTTTTACAAGTTTTTTTGTTTTCAATGCTGCATAATATTCCATTATGTGAGTATATTATGGGGGTTTTTTCTATCCATTTGTTTGTTGACAGGCAGTTATGCAACTTCCATCTCTTTGCTGTTTGAATAATGTTGTAGCAGTCATGGGTGTGCATACATCTGTGTTCATCAAAGCTCTGATTTCTTTAGGCTGTATTCACAATAGTGGGATAGTTGGTCCAAATGCTATTTCTTTTTTTATATAATCTGCCGTGTTTTAAATTTTATTTTATTAATTTTAATGAACATTTACAGAGATTTTGGATTTCCATTCATTCATTGTTGCACTTTTCTCCCTGCCCATCCCTACCCCCCCAGTTCGCTCCTTTCTTTGAAAAGTAAAAGAAAAATTCCTTCATTGGTATACAATCCCCCCTGCCCCTGAGTACACTCCACTATGCAACCTTCATTCTGGACTCTTGTAATAACCATAATACCCTATCATATATTGCTTTTAAACTGTTTTCTCCCTCATCTGTTTCAATGCAGTATACATAATTTATCCAGTTTTTCTCAGTCTTACCCCAAACCTGATGTCAGTCCCATTTTACAACAGTGGCACTATGCAATATTTGTCTTTTTGTGACTGAGATATTTTACTCAGCCTAATGTCCTCCTATGAGGAGAAATGTGGGGTCAAGATTGGTGGACAACTTATCAACAATCTGCAGATTGTTATGCAGATGACACAACCCTGCTTGCTGAAACTGAGGAGGACCTGAAGCACCTGCTGCAGAGGGTCAAGGACTGCAGCCTCCAATATGGATTGAGGCTCAATGTCAAGAAGACAAAGATTCTCACCCCTGGCCAATTGGCAGCATCAGGATGGATGGTGAAGAGATTGAGATTGTTTACAGCTTTAGTTTGCTTGGCTCCACAATCAACACTCTCGGCACCAGTAGCCAGGAAATTAAAAGGTGCATTGCCATGGGAGAGTCTGCTGTTAGGGACCTCTCCAAAGTACTGAAGAGCAATGGTGTCTCTCAGAGACTAAGGTGCATCTGATACAGGCCATGGTCTTTGCTATCACTTGTTATGCATCAGAGAGTTGGACAATGACCAAGGAAGATAGAAGGAGAATTGATGCCTTTGAGCTGTGGTACTGGTGAAGAGTATTGAGAGTACCATAGACTGCTAGGAAAACAAACAGATTCATCCTTAAGGATTAAACCGGGTGGCTCCTTGAAGGCAAGGATCCTGAGGCTCCGTCTAACATACTTTGGACATGTTGTGAGGAGAGACCGGTCCTTGGAGAAGGACATAATGCTTGGTAGGGTGGAGGGACAGCGCAGGAGGGGAAGGCCCTCTATGAGGTGGATTGATTCAGTGACTGGGATAATCGGGATGTGAGTGTCAGACACAGTGCGATTGGCACAGGATAGAGCAGAGTTTAGGGCTGTTGTGCATAAGGTCGCTATGAGTCACAAGCGACTCGATGGCACATAACAATAATAACAATGTCCTCCAGGTTCACCATTTTAAATAATATTGCATGAGTTCCAAATGGTATTTCTATTTCCAACTTTCTTAGAAAACACAAAACCACCTTCTGTAGTGGTTGCACCATTTTATATTCCCACCAACATTGAATGAGAGTTAGAACCTCTCCACATCCTTACCAGCACTTGTTTGCTGCCCTGTTGAACCTCCTGTTGTTGCAGGAGTGAGGTGATAATTCACCGTTGTTTCAATTTGTATCTCTCTCATAGCTAGAGATTTTGAACATTTTCCTCATGTGTTTATTGGTGTTTGTTGGCTGTCTGAATTTTAATTTCCTAGCTTTTCTGATCCTCATCCAAAGACGTGTCCAGAATGAGCAAGAAGTCTTGCCATCCTTACTTGTAAGGAGCATTTTTTCTGTACTTCCCCTAGGACAAATTTTGTCATCTCAGCAGTCCTTGGTATATTCAATATTCCTTCCCTACCAACATCACAATTCAAAGGCATTGATTTTGCAACTTTGAC
Organism: Elephantulus edwardii; assembly: GCF_000299155.1. Lineage (NCBI taxonomy): Eukaryota > Metazoa > Chordata > Mammalia > Macroscelidea > Macroscelididae > Elephantulus > Elephantulus edwardii. The sequence continues at coordinate 15,721,288 of NW_006399793.1, read as the reverse complement.
ATTAATCTTGTGCAGCAATATATACTGAGAGTCATCTTCAAAATGATTTCTTAGACAAGTAAGAATTAAAAACGCTTTCCTTTTTTATTCTTCAATTTGCACGTTTATATGAGGGTGAGTGGTAAAAAAAATTGTACTGCCAATCCAAAGATATGCAGATTGAATCTAGCAGCTGCTCCACTGGAAACAGATGAGTACTCTTTTCCCATGAGATCTACTGCCTTTGACAATCCATTAGAGGTTTAACTATGGGTCAGGTCAGATTCAAAGGTACTCAACAACAACAACGAGACAATGGAATATACCGTAATTTAGGCCAGGCACACCTAAATTATCAAAGTAGTATCTTTACTTTTTAACATTTATATACCAGAGCCTTTGTTATTGTTGGTAGGTGCCTTATCCATTGTCCAGCTCTCTGATGCATAGAAGTGATTGAAAAGACTATGGCCTTAATCAGGCTCACCTTAATCTTCAGACTGACATCTTTGCTCCTCAATAATTTGGTGAAGTCCCTGACTGCAAACTTTCCTAATGCAGTACATCTCCTGACCTCCTGGCTGCTGGTACCAAAGGTGTTGATTGTGGATCCCAGTAAGATGAAATCACTAACAACTTCATTATTCCTCCTTCTATCTTTCTGGTCTAGTGATGATAATTTGGGTTTTCTTGATGTTGATAAGTGATTCCTATTGAAGTCTGATCTGCAGCAAGTGCTTCAAGTCCTCCTCACTTTCAGCCTTGGGCCACTCATAATGGAAAGGACAGGTTTCAGGAAGAAAAATAAGTGCTGAGAAACACTGCTTTTTTCTTTCCATTTTACTTAGTTGATGAGACTAAGCTTTGAGGACAGGTAGAATAGGAAATAATATTTTACATGCCAGTGAGTCTTTTTTAAATAAACACCTCAGTTAGAGATACATATGTAAGAGAAGAAGGGCTCCAAGATCTGGGAAGATGTATTAACTGGAAGGCAGTGAAAAGTTAGTATTTCATTTTCTTGAGAGACATTTATTGAGCTATCAGCATGGTCACTGCATGGGTTCAGTCATCGAGAGCAACCTGTCCCTTCACTCTTGGGGCTTCCCATCTAGTAGAGAAACAAGATCTAGAACAAGTTCTTAGAAAACCTATTTATCCCATGTGTCATGCTGTCTGAGCTCAGCCTGGGAGTGTCCAGCAGAGCTACCTTTGTAGGCTGCTGACCCTGTTCTTTAAACATGAGAATGAGTAAGGGCATCACGGGGTATGGAAAAATGCCTTGGCTGCATTTTTACTGTAAATGCAACTTTGGCGTTAATTTTATGCTGCAATATAAGTTGTGAGTCATCTTCCTCAAAAATATTTCTTGGAAAAACAGGAATTAAAATGAAATAGATATGTAATAAGCAAGTGTAAGATGGAAGTATAGACTCTGTCTCAGAGACCATTAAAACATCTAGGAACATCTGAGCAGGGTGTTATTGTGGGTCATAGTGGCAACTTGTGTACCTCAGAGGAGGAATCTCTTGTTCTGTTTTGTTTTGCTAAGCAAATTCACTAATAACTCTTCTATGTGAACTATAATTCTTTGCAAATTTTAAATGAAGAGAACTTACAAATTGATTGGTGAGCACAAATGATTGCTGACACTGAAGGGCAGAAAATGGGGTTAAGAGTGTGATGAATTATACACAGGATTATCAGATTCCTTGAATGATCCTTTAAATGCTAGAAAGATGTACATTAAGAGGGTTTAAACATAAAATGAAATTAATGTAAGGAACAGTGACTCATTCATCAGGCTACCATATTCTGTTTTATAAAATGTTTCTTTTTTTCCCCCTTCACTCTTTCTAGCTTGTCAAAATCCCCAAAATTGATCAGCCCAATGAAGTACATAACTTTAACTTCTATCTGTCAAATGTGGGTAAAGACAACCCCCAGGGCAGCTTTGAATGCACCCAGCAGACCTTCTCCAGGTAAGTACTGCTCAAAGCGTGCTCTTGGAGAAATTATTGCAGTTATCATTCCATAAATATTTACTGAATTTGTAGAATTCATTTATATATTTAAAAATATTGAGCACCTACTTTGTGCTAAAAATTGTATTTGTTACTGTAGGATATGATCACAAAAATGTTAAGATTCCTTCCTCAAATAGACTTTTAACATGTTGCTGCACACTTTTTAAATTGACAACCATACTTAGAAACACATTTGCTATCATTTGCGGCAATGTGTTAAAGTACAAAGATACTTTACCTGTAAAATGTGCTTTGTTTCTTGGGGTTCTTATTAGAGACAAATCTGAGGAGTTTTTAGAACTTTTTATTCACAGCATAACAATGTGTCTTAATACTTGAGGCTGATGCTCAAAGATAAAAGAGGGAAAAAACTTATATTTATATTTAAATATAAATATAAGTATTTATATTTAAATATAGATAGATAAGTCTGTATTGCATGGCCCCTTCCCTCTTCCATATACAAGCATTATTTCAAGGGATGTTTTTAAAATATTTTTTTATAGTATGACAAAATATAAACTAGACATTAACCTCAATATAACCCCTTCTGTAGGGAGTTGTGCTTCAGCAGGTTGAATCTACCTGGGAATCTAAGGGGGAAAGATGGGAACTCTCTTCCTGTGTTATCTGTAGCCTGGAAACCTGCTGGAGGGTCAGCTTTAAGCAGCTGTGTTTGTTTTCTTTTTCTTTGCCACACATGATTAAGAGTAGAAAAATAAAATAAAGGGAGGGGGGAGGAATAAGAATACACACCCCCACCCCTAGGGTACCATGGAACCCTTATTTACTTAGGTCCTCAGTAAACAATAAGCTGCTTGTTTGACTCTTCTTTGCTCTAGTTGTTTCTGGTTAAAGAATGGTCCCCTTGAGTAGGGGGAGTTTGTTCTGCCTGTGAATGGAGACAGGCCTTGGAGCCCCCAGGTTGCCTCATTCCCCTAGTGTGCAGCTCTTTGACTTTGCCCCAAGCCACCCTGCCCATCCATCCTATCTCTTTTCTGGGCAGTGCTTGAAATTGTGTGAGCACTGGCAATGCTGGGAGAAACTAGAGGCAGAGATACAAAATAAAACACTTCACTGAAAGTTCCACGTTTTCTCCTCCCATTTAACGTGACCAAAGAAATTTCTGTTTGTTTTACCCTAATCTGCCATTTTCTGTTGAGTATATATATTTTCATTTTCCTTTCTAAAATTGTTTGCCAGCCAGTTTATTTTTTACATAACTTGAATGTCTTGTAAGTGTATATAGACTTTCCAGTGCTGTTCACAGTAATAGTCACTAGGTGTGTGAATATTTAAACTTCAATGGATTAAAATGAAATTAAATTAAAAATTCAACTCATTTACACTAGCCACTTTTCACAGATAATTGACATTTTCATTATGGCAGAGAGTTGGACATTGCTGCTCTAAGTTATAGAATTCTCAAGTTTCAGGATCCTCTGATTGTGTAAGGAGATGGTTAAATGTCCTGCTGCTAACTGAAAGATCAGCAGGTCCCACCCTTCCAGCCAGTCAGTGCACGAAGATCTGACAGTTTGCTTGTACAATTCTGTTCTGTCCTCGAGGGTTGCTGTGAACCCAAATTACTTATCCACAGTTCCATGGCTAGTTAGTTGGTGGCTAGACTGAACGAGAACTTAGTCCTCCTAACTCGTTGTTGTTAGGTGCTGTCGATTCTCTGAATCCTGCCCTATCCTGAGTCAATCTCTTCATTTCTAACAGACCTAATCCCATTTCTCCAGTTGCTGAATCAATCCATCTCATCCTGGGTCTTCTTCTCCTGCACTGTCCCTCCACCCTTCCAAGCATAATGTCCTTCTCCTAGAACTGGTCCCTCCTGGTAATGTGCCCAAAGTATAGGAGATGGAGCTTCAAAATCCTTGGCTCCAAGGAGCCACTTGATTTGTTCTCCTGGCAGTCCATGGTATGCTCAATACTCTTATCCAGCACCATAATTCAAGGTCATCAATTTTTCTTCTGTCATCTTTAGTCTTCTGAGACATACCTCATCCTTTCAAAAGTCACCATATACACACTGAATTCATTTTTCTTTCCAGATCTTTCCGCTAACCTGCCTTTCTTCCCATGTTGAATCTCTTAGTAAATGGCAGCTCCATACACCTAGTAACCTAGTTAACATCTTTAACTTCTCCTCTCTCTCCACTCCCACCATTCAATGATTAGTAAAATTCTGTCAATTCTGCCTTCTCACAATATCGTGTTTTCTTGGTGGTGGTGGTGCCCTCAAATTTAGGACAACTCATAGCAACCCTATGAACAACAGATCTGAAACCTGTCCTATCCTGTGCTATCCCCACACTTCCCGAGACATTAAAGGCCATTTGCAGCAATTACCATGCCAGTCCACCTGGTTGAGGGTCTTCCTCTCCTTCACCGACCCTCCACCCTTCCCAGCATCATGTCCCTCACCAAGGACTAGTCCCTCTGTGCAACCTATCCAAAATATGTGATGTGATATCACATATGTGATATCATCCTTGCCTTCAAAGAGCACTCTGGCTTCACCCTCTCCTAGACATACCTATTATGTCCTATTATGTACTCTCGGCAGTCCATGGGATATATAGCACTCCTACACCACAGTTCAAAGGCATCAATTCTTTATTATCCATATTCATTGTCTAGCTCTCAGATGCATAGCAAGTGTTTGGAAAGACCATGGCCTGGATCAGATGCGCCATAGTGTTCAAACTGACACCATTATTTCTCAGTAACTTGGAGAGGCCCCTGTTAACTCACAGTATCTAGAATCTGTCAAATAGTCTGCAGTCTCACTGACCTCCTCTGGTTCATATTATCACTTCCCACCTGGAACCTTCAGTAGCCTCCTAACTTTTCTCCCTGCTTCCACTCTTACTTGTTTTCCTGCTGCCTCATCCAAATAGTCTCCATCTATATTTTTCTGATAAACAAAATGGAAGACATTTTCTCTACCCAGTTTTCAGCCTCTGCTAATCTTGTGATAAAGTCCAAACCATGTATATGAACATCAAAGCCTTATCAAAGATATACTTGGCAATCCTTTCTCATCTTCTTTTAGTTGCTTTTTCCAACTCTCTTTGTGACTGAATTGAAAACTTTTTCTTGGTACCATTCTTCCCTGGGGGCCTGCATAGGTCAGATGTTGTTTGGAAGGTGCCAGGACTGACTAATAGCTGACCCTCCATCTCATTTTTGAAGGCTATAAGTTATACTGAAGGAAATTGTTCATCTTTCTCCCACTGAGGAGCTGGCAGAGTTAAACCACTTGGCTTTGGGTTGGAAGCACAGCCAGAGCCCAGGTTGGCTATCATGTTTCCTTCCTCTCCCTTGTACATTTCTCTTTCTGGCTCACTTTGGGTGTCACTTTGGGAAACCTTTGCCTCACTTGCAAGTCCAAGTGAGACCCCTCCTTAGGTGGTCCCCAGCGTCCTTGATCTTCCTCTGCCAAAGATTTATCACTTAACTCATAACTAAGCCTCCAGGAGGTATTCTGAGGCTATAATAACACAGAAGGAGATAACCTTCCCCCTTGAAGCTGTTGGTGGGTTTGAACTGTCAGAAAAGCTTGATCTCTAGATTAGCAGCACAACTCCCTATATAGTGTAGTCATTGTGCATTTATTCATCCTTGTTACCCACTAGACAGAGAGCTCAATGAAAAAGGAATCCCATGTATCTCTGTCCTTAATATAGCTTCTGTATCTTGTGTTGCTTGGCATTCAGTCCCTACCCAATTATATATATTAGTAAATGAATTGATTTTTTTAAATGAACTGATTTTTAAGAAAGTATGTTAACACTTATAAAAATGCTTGTCAGCAGTTTGTAAAATTTTAATCACTTCTTATTTTTTAGAATCATAAAAAAATCTACTTTCAGTAAGGTTTAGAAATAATATTAGAGCAACAGCTATATTCTCAGACTTTTGGGGTTCCAACTTTTTTTGAGGCCACAGTAATTCATTTTTAATGTAGCACTTAGGACTGTTGCCATGATCCCTAATATGAGAAAATTATTGGAAACACAGCCACCTTCAGGGTTAATTCATTATAGTTTAAATAAAAATTACTTTTAAGCATTTCTGCAAAAATCTTTTGCCCACATTTTCTTCAATATCTTCTAAAGAAATAGATCACCTTATATAAAATCTTAGCAAAGTAGTAAATATATTTAAATTTTTAGGAACTTTGAGCATAATTGAAAATAAACTAATGTTTATCAGTATTTTAACTTTAAAAGTACTGTTGTGTCAAAAGTTAAAAGTAAACTTTTGAACATTTAGTGATCAGTCATTCTTAAAAATGGCTGACTGTTTAAATAAAAATAGAACTATATAGTACACCATTGGGGCATTATGCTTACTCCAAACACTGATTCCCCGTGTAAATAAATGCCATAGATTTTGATCATAGATTTCTGTACACATTGCATTAAGACAGTGAACAAAACTGCAGTATAAAATGAGAGGGAACTTATATTTTTAGATAATCTTTACATTTAAAAATTATTATTAGTTACTTTAGCATTAGTAACAGTTCTGATTATTTGCCGATTATACAATTCTTGCTCTTCCTGTGCAAAATGAGTGTCATCCCTAACAAAGCTACTGTCTCACTTGACAGCTCTGGAGCCTCCCAGCTCAATTGCCTGGGATTTATACAAGATAAAATTACAGTGTGTGCAACAAACGATTCATATCAGATGACACGAGAAAGAATGACCCAGGCCGAGGAGGAATCCCGCAACCGGAGCACAAAAGTTATCAAACCTGGTGGACCATACGTAGGTTTGTATAGATATCTTCCTCCCTCTCGCTGATCGGAATAATTCAAGATCACTGTAGGTAAATACTTGGTATTATTAACTTAGTAAAAATACAGTCATTTGTTTTCATAAGATTTTGGATGACTTGGTAAAAGAGAAAAGGTCATTTATTCTCTTTAGACTTCTGGTAAATTATGAACAAATTAAGCAGTTTCCTTGTTCCCTAAATCCTGAATTCTCTGTTGAGTATTTATTATTTTACAGCTCTGAGATGTGGGGAAGTTACTGTGTGAAGTGGTAATAGTGCTAGTGCATCTCACATTGTGTTTTCTCAGTCACTGTGTTTTCTTAATTACCAGTCACTTGATTAATGGATAGTATGGTTCTTGTTTTGTACTTTTGTAGAATTATTTTTACAGCAAAGTCTGTTTGTAGAATTTGATAATATAATTGTTGCAAATTTTGCCTACATTTTGAGAAGATCTTTATGCACCAAGGAGTTTTGATTATAAAAGTTTAAAATATGCTTGTAGGAAAGCATTAGAATGATGCTTCTTTAGCATTTCAATTGTGATATGGTTTATGGGTCATCATCTAAATCCATCCATTAAGAGACCACCTAGCCCCCACCATCTTTTATCATCAGTTCACTCAAATGCCCATAATGTTGAAGGGAAGAAGCAAGACTATAATACAGCATGAGTCTCTCCTAACAATTTTATGGATTTGATTTAGAGTGACTTTTACCAATAGAAAACTTATCAAGAGTGAGGACTAGTTTTGTGAAGCGTTGTTGTTATTGTTGTTGTTAGGTGCCATTGAATTGTCTGTGACTCATAACAACCAAAGGAACAACAGAACAAAATCTCACTCCTTGCCAGCCTCATGGTCTCGGCCATGTTCAAGCTCAGTATTGCAATTACTGTGTCAGTCATTTGAAGATCTGCTTTAGATAGTTTTAGAACATTAGTCACTATATAGTAAAGGAGGGAAAAACATATTCATTTTCAAATTTAAATATTCTCAGAAATAAACTCTTAAAAGAACTAGTCAACATTATTCCATGGTATAATTCTATTTCTGTATTCTCCCTTTGCTGATACAGCTACAATCATTCAACTTTGAGAACCTCCACCAGTATCTTTAATAAGTATTTCTTTTGGAACAAAGCCAGTGCTCCTGGGACTTGGTGCTTAGCTTAGATACATTTAGTTTGGTTTAACAACAATTCATAGCTTCCCCAGGTATCTGCACCCATGGGCCCAGTGCCCTGCCCAGTAAGTTATGAGCAGTGAATATTTTTTCCTTTCCTTTCCTGCTGAGTGAGGTAACTAAACGTCCAACTTTTTCTTTCTCTTTTGAGGAACTTGATTAATTTTCTATGGTATTGGGCTAAATTTAAAATTATTTTTGAAATATTGAAAAATTCTTTCATTGTTTTACAGTCCCTTCCCCCAGGTCTACTCTTAGTTCTGGACTCCTGTCATGACTATAATACCTAATCACATATCCCTTTTAAACAGTTTTCTCCCTCATCTGTTTCAATGCAGTATACATTATTTATCCCATCTTTCTCAGTCTCCCCCTAACCCCGATGTCAGTCCTGTATTACCAAAAAACCCAGCTCTGCCCAGCATCCCATTTTATAAACAATGAGGCATGTTGATATGTTTGACAAAAGAATAGATGAAAGCCATCAAAATAGTACATTTCCTCCTAGTATAAGTTAGCTGTAAAACTCACCCTGGTTTGTTCCAAATCTTGAAAAACAGAATTGATTGCTCATCTTTTCCCCTTGGATGGCCCTTGGTTGCCCCTCTGTTCAGTTTGTGTATCAGTTTGTTTTGATAGGGTCAGATACACTTCATTTGTAGCATTTTATCACCCAGAATCCCACAGACCATATACTCCCTAATAGTACAGGGACCTGTGAAGACTTAACTAATTTCTTATGGCACTGCAAATTAGTTACTTATATACTGAGGACTCCAGAAATTTGAGGCTAGTCTGATTCTGAAGCACATTGCCTCTACACCACTCTAAGAACTAGCCATGCTCTAGCCACACATATTCCACTCTTTGAGCCACATAGTGAGTGCTTTCTGGCAGCCTGTGTCATGTTCAGCTTTTCCTTTTTACTTTGACCTCAGTGTCCTAACCACTCAGCATGCCAACAGTGTTCTTCTCTGGTCTTAAATATTGTCATTAACTTCCTCAGCCTTTTATTCTCCAGGCCAAATATCTCTGACTCCTTTTAACTTTTCTTAATATGTCCTCTATCCCAACCCTTTAATTATTTTTATTGATCTCCTCTGGACAGTTGCCAGTTCTGTGCCTCAGAGCTCAAAACTGGACACAGTACTCTTAAAAAAATTCAAGTCTCATTTCAGGGGACCAAAAGACTGGTATCCTGACTGGATTTTCTGTTGCTTGAGTTCTGTTTGTTTTTACCATACATTTTAATATTATTTTTTTTTTTATCTTTTTCTTTTAACCGTATCCATCACTAGTTCTTTACCATCTTTTTCCACCTAGACAGCTCAGACATTTAGTTATTCTTCTACATAGACAAGGAGATTCTCAGTTCCAATTTGTATAGCAAATTACTGATAGCAGCTAAAAGCAAGAATTTTGAGTATGGCCTCATTAACAAATTATGGTCGGTTTTGTTCATGTTTTCTTAATATGAAAGGAAGCAGAAGCACCCTTTCAGTTCATGCTTGAATGTATCACATAAATGGAACCAAAAGGTATCTTATGCCTACTTAGAGGTGCTTCCAGAACAAGGATTCTTTTAACTGAGTCAGCCTGGGTGGAGGACAGATGGGAACAATACTGGCCCCAGTGTGGTTTTGTGGCCTTATTCCAAATCAACTACTGGCAGCCAAACCAGAGAACAAACCCAGCTTAGGATGACGAAGACTGTGCTTTGAGGGGTCACCTGCACTGGTCACCCAGGTATATGAGCTTCTATGACATTCTTGTGGGATTAAAAAAAAAAAAAAAGCCTATATTACCTGGGGAGACTTTAACCTAGAAAACATTATCATTATTTCTTCAGTAATATTTCTGCTACAGGCTATGGTCGTTGCAATCACTTGTTATGCATCAGAGAGTTGGACAATGACTAGGGAGGATAGAAGGAGAATTGATGCCTTTGAGCCGTGGTGCTGGAGAAGAGTACTGAATGTACGATGGACTGCCAAGAAAACAGATTCATCCTGGAGAGGGTTAAACCAGGCTGGTCCTTGGAGGCAAGGATTCTGGGGCTTCGTCTGACATACTTTGGACATGTCGTAAGGAGGGACAGGTCCTTGGAGAGGGACGTCATGCTTGGGAGGGTAGAGGGACAGCGCAGGAGGGGAAGACCCTCTATGAGGTGGATTGATTCAGTGACTGGGGTAATCGGGATGGGTGTGTCAGAGGCAGTGCAATTGGCACAGGATAGAGCAGGTTTTAGGGCTGTTTTACATAGGGTCACTATGAGTCACAAGCGACTCAATGACACATAACAACAACAGCAAGTCATGGTATTTATATCTGTAGTCAAGTGTTGTATTTTTATCAGCTCACTTTTTCTTGTTTGTTTTCTTAAAGCATACCAATCACTACTATAAGTGTCCTAAGTGTACTTAGCTATTTCTAAATTCCACAAAAATTAAAAAAATTTCACACAAGTTACTATGTAGGTATTTCAGATTGTCAGTCAATCTGATTTCTAAGATTCTGTTTCCTTTTTCCCTAACCTCTCTCTCCACCCTTCTTAGCACATTTGAATGACCTTGAACAAATTCTTTAACATCTGTTTGCTTCAGTATTCTCAATTTTAAAATGAGGATTATTTATTTGAACCGGGTAATACTGAAAGCCCTTCATAGTTCTAATGTTGTAAGATAGTTCTGTATGCATACGCAGAGGGAGAGTAAACCTTCGGAAAAACTGCTCAAAACCCCGCTGCAGTTAACCATGACAACATCACATCATCCTCACTGTCTTGCCAGTGGTTTTAAAGTCAGTTTGCCACGGTTGCTCGTCAGTTTCTACAAAACAGAAAAACAACGGCCACAGTCATTGCTCTTTTTATTACGTACTGTTTTAACACCTTCATTTGATTGTTTACATGGAGCCACTTGACTAAGGAATGAATGCTTTTACCCTCTCATATTAAATGGACAAGCTAGAAGTGGACTCCTTGTTATGAAACCGGGATGCAGATATAGTCCCAGATCACCCAATCCTCTTGGACCCACTGCTGCTGTTTATATAAGGACCCCAGGGAATTGATTAGCAGTTGGGTCTGGGAAGAGAATTAGGTTCTCCCATAGGCTTTATTAAAAGGGTTTTTTTCTCAGGCAAAAATAAAAATAAAAGCCTTTCTTCTGCCCATTATGAAGTTTACATTTTCTTGCTCCACATTTTTTCTTTCTTTTTCTCCCCCTCACACTTTAGCATCTCAGTTTTGTAATTATGTGCATCACTGATACTTTTTCATTTATAGATAGAGGACTCTTTCTTGGTTGAACAGTTACAAAAGGAATGGAGAGGACTGAGCATGTAATGTTCTAGCATAACTCAGTGGTACACTCTGGCTGGGCTGAATGGCTATATATGAGAAAAATGAGGTAAAGGTGAGATGAGCTTATTGGAGTTGGAAGACTCATGGAGAGGTGACAGCTCAGTCTTATATGCCAGATAAAGCTCCATTCCTGCCCTATCCCCAATTTCATATCTGAAGGTTAGCACTGTATTTATCTGCAGCCTTCCTCCAGGAGGGGTGAAGTTAAACCTAGGAGACTTTGAAGGCCCTCTAGAGACAGAAGATAGGAGGACCAGAGAGGTAGGGTAGCCGAGAGCACAGTGGCAGTGCTGTCACGTTCTGTTTTTATTTTTGTTTGCCTTTCTTCTTGACTTGAATTCACTCCAAGTGACAAATCATGGTATTCATTAGCTTAGCTCACAAGTACTCTCCAGCCTCCAAAAAAGAAGAAAGAACACTCCTCATTTGTTAACAAATGTGACTGAGAATGAATTGGAAGGTTTGCACTTGGCACATTAAAGGTTTTTGATGTTTTCATACTCTAACAAAGCAACCTGGTATTGTGGGGCAAAAGGAACCAGTTTGATTCCTCCTCTCTATTTACTTGCTATCTTGATGCCACTTACTTGGTCATGAAATACTGATTCAAGGTCTTTTGATAAAAAAGTCACAGTCCTGCTCACATTAAGCTTCCTGCCTTAAATGAAGCACTGGCAGACACTGAGCTTTTGTTCATAAAATCTTTCCAAACTGCAAAGAAATACAAGTAGGAAAATTTTGGTGGAACTTTCCAGATGTTAAAAGTGAGCACTTTACAGCTCAACTATATCCCTTTGAAAGCCTCGGTTTTCTCTTCTGTAGAATGGGATCAGTGTCTATCTTTAAAAGTTGTCAAACGTGTATGAAACCCACCCCACACATAATTGGTGCATGATAAATAATATTTCTGTTCCTATCTGACACTGATCCACTATTAAAAAAATGCAGAAACTGAATAACATTTCTTAGCATTGGTGTTGAATTCCTTTGTTGTGTAATATATTAATTTGATGTTTACAATTGGTTATGCCTAGGTGTTCAAGAAATAGAAGAGCTTGTAGAGATTTCATGAGAACATTCATCCTCTCTGCCTTCCTTTTCATCATATTAAAACAAACAAACAAACAAAAAAACCACAAAAACAAACCACACACACAAACGCTGGAGATCCCAACATGGATATTGTTACTCTTCCGTACTCTCTGCCTTGTTGATCTGTTCTCGCCTGAATCAACAGCACTTAAAAACGACTTTCCTTATTAGTAACTTTACATTAAGTAATATTGTTCTTAATGTCGTTATTCTACATTGGAATTCTTGCTCTTTTACCAGAAGGTATAGAGTTGAGGTTTAGAATATAATAAATGAACTCTTAAGATTCCACTTCTGAAATCACAGAATGAGAGTCTTGTACCTTTTTATTTTACTGTCTTTTTTTTTCCTTTAGCAAGGAAAAAAAAATTTTCAGGTGGCATCAGTAACTAGCCATATCCTGATAATATCACATAATAGATAGATAGTTAGATAGATAGATAGATAGATAGATAGATAGATAGATAGATAGATAGATAGATAGATAGATGGATGGATGGATGGATGGATGGATGGATGGATGGATAGATAGATAGATAGATAGATAGATAGATAGATAGATAGATTGATTTATCTATCTATCTCCAGGCCACTTCAACCCTCTGCATTTTCTAGAAGTAACACTTGCCAAGTTTCAGTGTTAAATCTAAGCAGAACTGTGTGGGAACGGTTCTAAGACCTTGTTTTGTTTTTTATTTTGACCATTTTCTATTGTTCATCTGTGTAGTCTCAGTACCACACAGGAGAAGCGTGTTCTACTGAAATGTTGTACCTCGGTTGGTTCGTGGTAGTGGTGTTTGTAGGATCTGTTTTAGGATCTGTTGCAAGCAATGTCACTAGTGAGTACCCAAGTACATGTTGACCCTACATTGTGCTTGACTTCCCTCCTTGCAGCTTCTTAATCCGTGCAGTTTTAATTGCTCAGCTCAACCAAAAAGTGTGTACTTAGACTCAAAACACAAGTGTTAACTTCACATCTTACCACCCACACTGTATTCATGCCCACTTTTCAGCAATGGCATTATAGTAAGTGGATCTTCTGTAAACCCAGATGAACATGGAAATTAAGTTCTTTCCATCTAATATTAAATAATTTCTAATTTTAAAATTTTCTGTTACTTATGTTTGTTTCGCAAATTACTATCCAAGTGGCCAAATATCTGTAATGCTTATTTATCTCAACATGATTCTGTCAAAGAAATTCCTAATTCATATTTTAGATCATTTATTCATTCTCCTTGTTACATGTCACTTGAAAGTGGACTTGAGCTCAAACAAATATTGTTTGCATTTCTCTTTAAAGTAAAATTTGAAATAAAGTGGTCTCTAGAAAAAGTGAAGAACTTAAATCAGAGTTCTGGAAACTGAGATATTCATTATGTTGCCACCTATAAATGTCTAAAAACATCATTTCCTCTGGTCTTTTAGGGAAAAGAGTGCAGTTTCGAAAAGCCCCTCAAGCTGTGGGAGACGCAGTACCAGAGAGGAAAAGGTCAACTCCCATGAACCCTGCAAATACGATTCGAAAGACACATAGCAGTAGCAGTGTGTCTCAGCGGCCATATAGGGACAGGGTGATTCACTTACTGGCACTGAAGGCCTACAAGAAACCTGAGCTGCTTGCTCGATTGCAGAAAGATGGCGTCAATCAAAAAGACAAGAATTCCCTTGGTGCAATTCTCCAGCAGGTGAGAACAGACAGAAGGCCCTCCACCTATCTTTGAATTTAGAAGTCTATTTGAAAAAACATGTTGTCATCATTATTGAAGGAGAGAAACTTGAGGTTCATTTCCATCAGTGTTACATGAAATAAAACTGTAGAGTAAATGAAATCATCATTTTAAGGACTTAACTTAAAATATAGGCATTTATATAAGATTTTTACAAGTGAGAAGATTCTGGATATTTCATGAAAATTCCAAATCATTATCTTCATTCAGATTGAATAAATTTTGTTTTGAAGTACCATAATAAAGTTACACAATAGATTTTTATCTATTTTTAGTCTTGAATTGCCTAAACTACAGTCTTGATTTTTTGTTATTTAAATAAGTGCACTTATGCAATATTTTTTTATCAGCCTTTGGTTGGTCTAAGTTAGTATTCTGACCTACAAAGCAGTTAAAATGTGTAGCCTGCTTCCTCATTGTCACCAAAAGGAGAATGCATATATGTCAAATGTCAAATGTAATCAGTTACCTTATAATCACAAACTTAAGTATGAAAGTAAAAAATCTAGTTGTGGTGGAGTTCACTTTGAATATAAAAAGAGATTGTGAATATTGTTAATTTTTTTCAGACTGTGGCTTCCAAGATCATTTTTACTGCCTTCAGATCATTAGTGTTGATTAGCATTCAGACCCACCATAAATAAATATCTCTTCTTTATTTTTTTAAAGCACTAACATTTCCAAAGTTCTTCATTTAAAAGACCCTAAAGTTTTCACTTAATTATTCAAATAAAATTTTAAAATCTATTTTATTGTTCACGATACTAAATATTATCAAAAAAGTAATCCCATAATCTCCATTTCTAGGTTAACCAGAATCTCTGATATCATTTGAGTACCATTTACTGATACTTAAATTAAATCTAAATGTTCATAGTTCTTTTGGTTTATGTTTACAGTTATTGTTGTAAGGATATTATAAGTTCTTTAATTCTCAGGAGAAATAGTTAGAGGATGGCATAAACTTGATTGCCTAAGGGTATGACCAACAAAATTATCAGAAATGCTATTTATGGAGACATTTTTCTGATGAAGACTGAAAGGAAAGCTTATAACCCAACATTTGGATACCACCTGATGTCTGCATAATATAAGTGGCCAAAGGTTTCTGTTGTGGTTTGTTGTTGATTTTTTTTTTTAATTGTGACACTTTCAAAACTAATGGAGTCAGTTACCAGCAGAATGAAATATTAATGTAAAGCAAAGATTGTATAAAGCACAGTGTACATACATAAGCACAAAGTATATGAATGATGAAAATATTAATTTAAAAAGTAAAAATAACTGTTTGGCTAGAAAAGAATTTATCTTTTAAAAGGGCTTGTGCTTTTTTCCTAACTCTGGATTATTATTTGAGTATAAATATTGCAGATGCAGAGGGGACAAAAAAGTGGGATGTATGTACGAAATGAAGTTGATTGGCATTTGTTAACATTTGAAAAGTACAAGATTAGCTCTCCCTTTGGGACCAGTTGCTACAATTATTTTCAGTTTAAATCCAAATGACTGCCTGTTTTGCATTGGGAAATAGAAAACAAACAAAAAGCTAATTCCATGTTTTATCATATGCCAGGTGGCCAATCTGAATCCTAAGGATCTCTCATATACCTTAAAGGATTATGTATTTAAAGAGCTTCAAAGAGACTGGCCTGGGTACAATGAAATAGACAAACAGTCTTTGGAAGCAGTGCTCTCTAGGTAAGTTCTTTATTTTCACCTCTAAAATAAACGAGACAAATAAGTAATAATTATAGTTTTTGGTATAGTGTTGAGATGGGAAAGAGGATCAAGGGTAAATTTTCTATTGTGAACATTTGAAAATTCTCTCCATAACCTGGAATGTGTGTGTCCTTTACAGAAAACTAAATTCATCTCAGAATGCTGCTGGCACCAGCTGCTCAGAATCTCCTGTTTGTTCCAGTAGAGACACTACATCTTCTCCTGCTCAGGTATTTTATAAAATTACAGACTCACAGACTGAAATGACATTAGGAGTCATCTCATTTAGCTCCCTGATTTATAAATAAGGAAAATGAGACCCAGAGAAGTGTCACAATTTGCCTGAAGTCACACAGCTGGGGGGTGCTGGCTCTAGAATCCAGGTTCTCTGTTTCCTATCGAGAACTCTTCCATTAAATATTATATTAATATATAATGTGATATTACCCTTGCTTTTCCGTTTTTTAAAGTTTATATTTTGAGAAAAGATGACCTCATTTTTCATTTAGACAATAACAATACCAGTCCCATTATTCAGATTATGTGGAAAATTGATGGTATTTAATTTTATGTGAAACATATTCTTTGAAAAATACTTCTTGGCAGTGTCTAGGAGGGGCAGAATGTATTTTTACTAAGCAAGTTAAATAATATGCCATCTTAATAGATTTTTTTAAAAAAATACTTTTTGATTGCTTCCCAGTTAGAATATACATGATTACACTTCACTCTAGTTTAGAGTTCTTCTGGATAAAGTGGGAAAATTGTGGACTGTATTGTAGAATTGAAGCCAGGTTGGCCTCACATCTTCTGACCAGTCTTAAAATCCTCTCAATGTCCTGAGTCCTTTAGATTGTGGAGGAAACCTCTCTGCCTACCCTTGTTATGCTGACAAGAGAACTTTCTCTCTCTCTTTTTTTTCTCTCTGGAGCTTCCTCCCAAGAATTAGGGAGGAGTGGACAGATGTGTGTTGAACAGTAAGCATGCCTTGGGTAAAAGGCTATTCACATGTCAGCTGTATTATTAAGATTGTCACCCTAGCCTTCATGAGCATTAGAAAATGTTAGAAACCTATTGGGAGGAACAGATGGGAAACGGGGAGAAAATGCAATTCTATCCTCACATATACATTGTCTAGAAAAGCCTCACTTTGAATGCCAACTATTTTGAAGCTACTTATACTCATCTAATTTTATACCGGGTGCTAAATAGAAAACAGAATAAAGTAATGAGTTGATTAACTCTTATTTGCTTTCTAGCTGAAGTATATTACATTGAGCTTATGTTTTCTACCTGTGTCTGAATTTCTTTTTTAATTTAAATGCTATTGTTATTGCTGGATTGGCCTAATACTAACATTACTTTTTTGCATTTTTTCACATCATTTTTGTAAACCACTTATTAAGAGTTAGTGTCCAATCTGGTGAAGAGATAGTTAAGGGGGAAATATGTTGAAATTACTCTGAAAGTGCATTTTGTTCCCATTTTAAAACAGGTGGGATAATAAATGACAGCCAAAATATTCATGACTGGATCATTTTAGCACATTAGAGGAGATTAAAATAGTGTCAGCTTGTTGCCCTCTACACTTGTTAGTGCTCAGTGAAATGGTACAAATTGCTTCCTCTTCTCAGTTAATGTAACTAGTTCAAGTGAGGTCTCTAGAAGAGGGTGGCCACATCTATTTAATTCATGCCTGCGTGGTATAATCCACATAAACTGGCATAGTCTCTAGGAATTTTAGGTGAGGCTCTCTGATCAGGCAGAATTGATTAAGTACCTCAAGAAACATATCTGCCAGATTTTGCTTTTTGCCATTAGATATGAAAATTAATTTTATTTTTATTTTTTAACGTTAAAGAAAGCTTAACATGCCCTGATAACAGATTTAAGTATAAACAAATTTACTTAACTTGATAACCAGTCACATGAATATTGAATATATTGAGGTTTTGTGCAAACCAGCACAATTTTTTTCTCTTTTCCAGAAACGAATTTTGGATTCAGATTTCATTGACCCTTTAGTGAATAAAAAAGCTCGAATATCTCACCTGACAAGTCGAGTACCGCCAACATTAAATGGTCATTTGAATCCTACCAGTGAAAAATCTGCTGCAGGTGTCCTGCTGCCCCCTGCAGCCGCTGCCATCCCAACCCCTCTACCGCTGCCTTCAACCCACCTACCTGTCTCAAATCCTCCTCAGACTGTCAATTCTAACTCCAACTCCCCTAGCACACCAGAAGGCCGGGGGACTCAAGACCTACCTGTTGACAGTTTCAGTCAAAATGGTAGTCTCTGTGAGGACCAGCAAGACAAATATACCTCTAGGACTTCTCTGGAAACCTTACCGCCCCCTGGTTCAGTTCTTCTAAAGTGTCCAAAGCCTATGGAAGAAAACCAGTCAGCATCTCACAAGAAGTCCAAAAAGAAGTCTAAAAAACACAAAGAAAAGGACCAAATAAAAAAGCAGGACATTGAGGAAAATGAGGAGGACCTTAAAAAAGAAGAGGAAATTGCCAAGCTAAATAACTCCAGTCCTAATTCCAGTGAAGGTATATAACATTTGTAAAATAACCAATGCATGAATTATGACCTAGAAGCATGTTATTATCATCTGAGATTATGCTATATAATTAGTAATACTTTTTTACCAAATTATCTTCCATTCAGTCTGTAATCTTAGTATGATGCTTTGGGGCAGATATTTTTCTTTTTTACCAACAGACATTTTCAGTCTCTTTTTAAACAACCATTAAATATGGTTTCTATATTTGTTAATAAGATGATGACATTTGAAAATGACCCTATTATCCTTCAGGGACTTCCTTTTAGAAGGTGAACTTTAGTTGCTATTTTAGATAATTCTTAGGGTATTGTGCAACCTTAGAATAATATGTTGTTATTAAACTGGCTTAGCCACACACAGTAATAAGACTGTTCATTTCCTATTTTCTAAAGAAACAGAATCACTCTTGCTTTAATTAATACTAGCACAGTGGAAATGTCATTCTTTACAAAACAGGAAAAGTGAAATCATATTTGCAGATCTACAACATCTTTTTTCTTTGTGAAAGCCATTTGCCTTTTGAAAGTCTTCACAGTTTTTAAGGATTTTTTTTTAATCTTGAGAGTCCTATTTTAATAAACTAGTATCAATTGTTAATCAAAAAATCAACTATTTTAAAATGAAGGAGTTTAAATGTCACATATCTAGAGACCCTAACAACCTGAAAATATTCTTTTACCTCTATTTAAGCCTAATTTGGTTAGAAATACTGTTTCCCTGAGGCATATTCTTTTGTTTGTTTGTTTGTTCATTATAGAAACAGTAATTTGAGAGATGTTTTAACCATGTTTAATTTTTCATTATATGGTATTAGTGATAGAAGCAGATTATGATTTAAAGCAAAGACTGTTACCTATTAAAAAAACAGTTTATGGAGAAGTATTGACATGTAGAAAAATGTGAATAGTACTTTTTAAATTTTATTTTCTCTTATACTGGTTTACATACAAAGTTCATAAAGTTTATATATATATTGTTTTTCACACTAGACATTGTATGTAAGATCACTGTGAGTCGAAGCCAACTCAAAGGCACCTAACCATAATGGTAATTTTAGATTTGTCTTATTTTAAAAAGAAAGAACAAAATCTCCAAAATAAGATCCAAATCTGTCATGTAGCATTGCTATTGACTTTTAACCCAACATAAAAAAGGCAAAATTTCCCAGGAAAATACAGTTTTAGTTTAATAAATTGTTTCAATACAAAATTCTTTCTATATTTGGCCCATCAAAGTAGAAGTTTATGTTAGGATTTACTAACCATTTTTATCATAGAAAGAAGGTTTGATAGCTTTATTTTAGTGGGATTTCTAAAGGAGTTTGGAAAATAGTACAATACAATGCCTTTGCTAACCTGGATTGGTTATAGTCGGTACCGAAACAAATCTGTTGAAGTGTTTAGATGAGTATAGTGCTACATTAATATCTAGAGAAGAGATGGCTGTAAGTTATTCCCATAAACACTGTTCTATTGGAATTTTCTGGGTCAGGAGAAAGTCAGGAAGTAGTAGAAACCATGGTCAAAGTTCCTAACTCAGGCTCCTAGCAGTGTCCTCTGCTCTCCCCACACCCAGGCACACAGTGACCCTAACTCAGAAACAAATTAATGTTGGGGAGCTGGAGGGGGAATGGGTTCCAGTTTGCTGTGACCTACAATAGTGTTGAGTGTTTTCAGAGTTGCAAACCTAGTCTTTTTTCAGCCCTGCACTGAAGATGTAGTACCTTTCAAAGCCAAATGAGGCTGGAGTATGAACGGAGTCTATCATTTGTTGCATCTCTTTATTCTTTAAAACGTAAAATGAGAAAATTATCCAATAATCAATCTTACTTTCTAGTCAACATGAGTTTTCAGAGCAACTCATTTAGAGTTTGAGTTAGTAGTTTAGTTGTACTTTGAATGATAAAAAGGAGCCCTGATGACTGTTTTTTAAGCATTTGGCCAAAAGGTCAGTGGTTTGAACCCACCAGCTGCCATTCTAAGTGAGAGAGGTAAAGCAATCTTCTCCCTTAAAGATTTATAGCCTTAGAAATCTACAGGCCTCTACTATGTCCTAGAGGGTCACTAAGAGTCAGAGTGGACTCAACAACAGTGGGTTGAATTAAAAAAAAAAAAAAGAAATCCTAATAAAAAGAAAATCTAAACATGTCCTCTAGAAATAGTGTGTTTAAACACATGGAGCTGAAGGATTTTACACACTTTCACAGTCCTGAATAATTGGCACATAACTTTTCTATGCTTTAAAATAAAAAAGAAATTCTACGTTTAGTGTTGTGAGGGCTAGAGTTTAGAAAGTATAAATCAGGGCTTAATAATATCCTATTATAAATGACTTTAAACCTATGGGAAAACTTCCTACCCAATTCCACTGTCTGCATACAAAAAGGGTAGCAGTAAAATACAGTGACTGAAGCAGTCTGCTACCTGGCTTTATTGTCTCATCTCTCTTGTTTGAATCCAATGAAAAGTAGATGTTGATGTAAAATTTGTATCTCCCATTGTTTGGCTGCATCTGCCACTGCAGTCTTTGAATTGCTGGGCAGATGCCACAACTGTTGTTGAAAGAATAGAAGATTGACCTTGGGTTAAGATGGAATTCCTTTATTGTGCAGACACTGCAGTAGCCAGGGTGCTTTAAATGCCTGGCGTCAGTTCTGCTGGCGCTGGTCATAGGGCCTCTATTGTTTGTGTCCAATTGTATTCCACACTGTTGCTTATTGAGATGGAAGAATAGAATTTGAGGAAAAGTGTTCCAGATGTTTCTGATCTATTTTAAAAAATATAGGCATTTTATAACCATACTGGTCATTGAACACACTAATTTTCTTTCTTTCTTTCTTTCTTTGTAGGAGTTAAAGAGGGCTGCACTGCCTCCATGGAGCCTTCTTCCACCATTGAACTCCCAGATTATTTGATGTGAGTTTAGATGTCTACCAGAAGGAAAGGGTGGTTTAATTTTAGGACATTTGCAAATTCTTTTTCCATAATTTGCAAATCAGAAAAGAAGTTCTAGAAATAGAATACTGGAACCACTCCGGCAGTTCAAAGGCTGCCATTAAGCCTGTTATCCCAAATCCACCCTTGTCTGCATGAGCAGGTTGTGCTGTCCCAGCCCCCCTTCCAACCCCCCTTCTGAGCTGTGTCTGTTGGCCTTTAAGTATCGTGAAGCCTGTCCTTTGTCCCATGGCCATGCCAAGCATTTGATTATGGATGATTTCAGGGATCTGACTCTTCAACACTGACAGTCTATCAATGCATGGCCATTCACTAAATACTCCCTCCCCAAAAGGAATGGTTTTTTGTTGATAAAGTTCTTAAGCTGCTTCAGTTAATATAAATTATTAAGTACCCCCCAAAAAAAGATATATGGATTTTTATTTTTATTTTGCTAAAGCACTGCTTTCAAATTAATTTTAAGAAAATAGTAAATTTTATTATTTCATTTTAGTCCTGATTATAATGTTATTTCCTGTTAGGACAAGAAGTTGCTAAATGCTGAGCTTGGGACATTTTTGTAACTGGTTATCATAGAAATTATAATGCAGACACATAATTCTAGCTTTTTTACAGAATCAAAGGCCTCTGTAAGAAGAAAATAATTAAGTTGCTAGAGCCTGTGCAAATGGAGAGTGAAAGGGCAGACAGATCTGAGTGTAGACAGCTTTTTAAATTAACCAATGTGCAAAATACATAGAGTGGAAAATAGAATCCAGAATGCTTAAATCTTTTTTTCTTATTAGGAGCAACTCATGTCAGACAAAGTTTAACTTGTATGGCTTAGCCTTCTAGGTCTCTTAATGTGCTCATTTCCAGAGTAGAAAACATTTATTAACTTAAAATATCTTTTACTTTTGCTATACAAGGGTATGAGAACTGTATTTACTGCAGAATGCTGTAGTTTGAAGGCATAATGCTGGTTATCATACCCTAACTATAAGTCCCCCATGAAACTATGTGGACAGTTCTCATCTGAGGTGGTGTATGGTTTCAGAATTCTGTAAAGGAGTCTTAAAATGCAGCAGCCTACCAAACTGGGCCAGGACCGGTCAGCCTTTTATTAGGCCTGGAGGAACATGGCTTGACTCCACTGCTAAGGAGATTTTACCTCTTCAAATACACACCAACTTCTGCCTTCTCAATGTACCATCAATACGCTGCCCTCTGATGGATTTCAAAGTCATCTTTGAAAGAGCAGTATAACAAATACAGTAGAATCATGGAAAATTGAAATAATACCATTTCCCAGTTAATCCATATGGTATAATCTATTGGTATAATTTTAAAACTAATAAAAGTCTTAAAAAACTGTTATTTATATAACAGTCAGTTCTATAAAATGGTGGGAAAATATGCATTTTTTTTTTAAAAATCACCAAAAATTCTAAATTTAGACTTGCATGGGGGGGGAATACACTATAAAATCTTAATTATCAGCCTTTGACTAATTCATACCTACCCACAATTCCTATTTTTTGTAATAAGAATTATTTTGTTACTTGTGTTTGTGAATTATCCCAACTGTGAAAACCTTTTTTCCATCCCTGCGGATAGAGCCAACTGTGGACCTAAACAATTGTTAAAAAGGGTGAAATGTTTTAGTTAAAATACAAGCATAACCAAATCATTTTCTGTAATTTCAACACAACTTTTTTAACCAATGTGTTCTTTTTCCTAAGGAAATTTTAAAATAAAATACCAAGGGTTAACCTTAGATGTGAATTTGAGAAAGCACAGTAAACGTTCTGTGTTGTTGTTAGTTGCCCTCTAGTCGACTCTGACTCCTGAGACGGTTCCCATGTATGCAGAATAGAGCTGCACTTGAGGGTTTTCAAGGCAGGGAATTTTCAAAAAGTTAGCAGATCTGTCTCTGGGTGGGTTTGAACCACCAACCACAAGCATGTAACCATTTGGACCAACTGAGGACCTTAAATATAGCCTATAGTACAAATGAAATCTAACTTTCAAGATCAGCTTCACCTGATATATGGTGCTCCAGGAGATTTTTTGGTTTGGGGGTGTTTGGTTTTTTTTATTCTCTTCTCTCTGGGCTCCCTCTGGTGTGCAGTCACGCAGCCTGTATATATGGAGGACAGATCAGCTGGCTGCTTGTCAGTGTTCCTTTTACAGCCAAGGCAGCAGTGGTGCAGCTTTAAATCAGCATGCTACCGCTGTCTCACTTACACTTAGAAAATTAAACCTCTATACTGTCTAACTCAGCATGAATAAAAATATTAATGAGGACATTAAGTATGCTCACTCCATCACTTTCTCACATTTCCAACCAGGCATTTTATAGTATAGCACTTACATAAATGGTAGGGTTGTATAAACACATTTTGGAGAAGACTGAGCGCTGAGAGGTCTTCCATGGTAAAGAATATATGTATGCTCCTGGGAGCACTGCAGAGCTCCCACCATATGATTGTCTCTCCCAAATAAAGGGAAGTTTGCGTTCCATGACAGAAGCACAATCTGTAAAGACCCAGCCCAGACCCTAATATGATCCTAACCTCTATATCCACTGACAAATACTAAGTTGATTTTAATATAAAAATGCACTTTTAATGGATTTACCACTGAGTAAATTGATGCCCTGGGAAAATGGACTTCTCTCACCATACCCCTAGATGTTTTCTGTCCCAAAGTTATATATATTTTAAAAAAATGCACAGAGTTGTGACTTTTTGTGTGTATAACATTTTATGAATAAAATAAGACAGCACTTTATAGTATATACGCACTGGTTTTCCATTAAATAATAGTCAAGTGTATTTGGAGAGAAGATTTAAAAACACTTTTTTCTCCCAATATCTTTATTAAAAATTCTCCCTTTGGATCATACATTTTTGTCTAGTCCAAAATGTAAGGAAAGAGTGAGAAAGGCTGGTCTGAGGCACACCAGTGGAAACCCCTGCTAGCAGCAGGGTTGAAAGGCTGAAGATCTTCACCCAGGGCAGCAAGTCTGAGGGGAGCTTTGACGTTAACTCCCAGTGACTGTGTGATGTGTCCCAGTTTCATGTTACCTTCAGGTCCTTCTATCTCAGTGTGACATTACAGATGAGTTCTCTCTGTGCTTAGTGTGGGAGTGAATTATTTGGAGTAGAGGAAGATTTAATAGACTAAATCTGTGTCTTGTTTTCATATAGAGGCTTTTTAATTCCATGACCATGCCACCTTTTCACATGTATCCTCTATCAAATTTCACAGGGAACGTCTTTGAAATAATACATTTTCTTTTTTTGATGTATGCACACCCATGTTTATTGCTACATTGTTCACAATAGCAAAACCATGGAGGCAACCCAAGTACCCATTAACAAATGAATGGATAGAAAAACTATAGAATATCCACACAATGAAATACTACACAACACTGAAAAATGAAATAGTACATTTTCAGGAGCATACTAGTGGATAGTGATATTAAGTCCTGGTGATAAATTCATGGGTGTTATCTCTAAATACACATTTTAACTCTGACCTATACTTACTCTCTGTTTACCTTTTTTCCTTTTAACTTTTTCTTAATAGAAAATATATTGCTATTGTCTCCTATGAGCAACGTCAGAATTATAAGGATGACTTCTTTGCTGAGTACGACGAATACAGGGCCTTGTATGCCAGGATGGAGACTGTGGCTAGAAGATTTATCAAACTGGATGCGCAACGAAAGCGCCTTTCTCCAGGCTCGAAAGAGTATCAGGTAAATGCATTTGTCCCTAAGACGGCTCTGTGTTCATGTTCTACCTTCTTCCTGTCCCTCCCTTCCCTGACCATCCTCCATGTTCTTACTGGTACTGGAGCCATCCACTTTTAGACCAGTTTGTCTGCTACTTTTGCCTTTAATTTAGTTAGAGAATTGTTCAGAAAAAAAGAAACACAGTGAACCTATATTTCTACAAATGTGGAAAAACTAAAGTGTGGTAATATCTGTGGCATTGTAGCAAAACATATAGTATACTGAGAAAAAGGCCCAAAACAACTACATGTAAGTGACAGGAATGTGCACCTTGGGAGTACCCAGAAGATTTAATTCCAGTTTCAATCAGAGGTTAGTTCCTAGTCCTGGTGTTGGCTCCTGATAAGCTGTGCTATTTCAACTAAATACATGTTCCATGTGGAATAGAATAAAGATAGACGTAACTTACTGTTGTGCAGTCAGTTCTGTCAGGTTTTCTGAGCTATAAACCTTCATGGGAAGAGACTGCCTGTCTCTCTACCTTGGAGCAGGTGGTAGATTCTAGCCACTGACCTTTCGCTTAGCAACTTTACGTGTAATGCACTAGGCCAAGATACCTCCTGGTGTGGGGTACAAAGGGGACCTAATACTACAAAGGACTGGTTTTTTTTAAGTGAAGAAAAATATGGTCCTCTAGCTGTTCCAGGAACTGACATTCAATAATGGTCTCAATCTGTTTGTAGTACCCTAATTGAAGTGATAAGATTACTATAAAGAGAAGTAGGTGCCTGACCTATCTCCTAACTCCATTTTGCCTGATGATTTGTGGAACAGCTAACTGTGTCATATTTCCCAGCTACTAGTCCAGCTCGCACCCTGGTTTAGTGAGCTTTCCCACAATAGAGAAACAGCCCCAGAGGGCCTGTGCCCTGGAGATTCTTTATGCCTTATGGTAGTTGGATTTACTCTTTTAAACCAGCTGTCTTCATAGAGGACTCTGTGAGGAATTGAGTTTGGAGGTACAAGAAGCTGGCAACATGGAATTAGGGCTTTTTTGGTTTGGGGGTTTGTTTCTCCCCAAATGGTGTTTACCAATCAGTACACTTGATTATGTATATTTAAACTAAAATGTAATTCTAAGGATTGCTTAGTGGTTATATGCAAGCGCTGGAGCCAGTCTGCCTGGGCTTGATTCCCAGGCTCTGTCATTTAATACTTGTGTGATCTTGAAGAAGTTACTTAACTCCTTTTGCCACACATCCTCTACCATGAAATAAGGTAGTCGTAGAGTTGTTGTGCAACTCTATTCTTAAATAGAAATTTTTAAACAATTCTTGGAACCATTCCTGATACTTGGTACATAAAGGGTTAGCAGTTTTCCCTCCAGTTTCCCACTCTGCTGACAATCACTGTTACTGTTGTTGTTGTTGTGTGCCATTGAGTTGGAATTGACCCATAGAAGACCCTCCAACCAGTTTTCAGAGACAAGTTAATCACACAGAGAGAGATTGCCAATCCTTCTCCTCAGAGAATCTGGTGGATTTGAACTGTATGCCTCTGAGATTACAGCACAGCTTCTTACCACCATCACTGGTTCCCACTATATATAGGCTACTGTTGTATACTATCGAGTCTGGATTGACTCATAACTGACCCTTCAGTGGTTTTCAGAGGCAGCACATCACACAGGGGGAGATCCCTGCATACCTTTGGGTTGGCAGCTCACCTCCTTACCTGTAGGCCACCAGAGCTCCCTAACTAGATCTCTACATATCCCTCACTCATTGTCTTCGAGTCAGTTCCAACTCACTGACCCTCCGTTGAGTTTCCAAGGCCCTCACAATTCACTACAGACTATGCTAGCAAAGCACCCAACACATACACGGGAGCTCTGGTGGCCCAATAGGTAAGGCATTTGCACTGCCAACCTGAATGCATACAGTTTGAATCCACCAAGTGGTCCTCAGGAGAACAATGAGCAGCCTTGTCCTGTGCGCTTTGCAACCTCTAAAAGCTCATTGGAAGGTCAGCTGTAAGTTGTAGCTATTGTGTTAAACCATCTCATTGAGGGTCTTCTCTTTTCTTGCTTGACCTTCTGCTTTACCAAGCTTGATGTCCTTCTCTAGGGTCTGATCTCCTAACATTTACAAAGTACGTAAGATGAAGTCTCACCATCTTCACTCCTAAGGAGCATTCTGGCTATATTTTTTCTAAGAAAGGTGTTTTGTTTTGTAATAATCCAGGCAGTACATAGATAGTAAGTATTCTTAAGCAGCATCAGTTCTTTGCTGGTCCCTTCCATTGCCCAGGTTTCATATGGATATGAGACAATTGAAAATACCAGGCTTGGGTCTGGTGTCCTTAGTCCTTAAAGTGACATCTTTTCTTTTTAACACTTTGAGAGGTTTTCCTAAGCAATGCATTCTTTGATTTCTTGACTGCTGCTTCCATGGGATTCTGGACCCAAGTAAATAGAAATTTTTGACAGCTTTAGTAATTTTTTTTAACTCCCTGATGATTAGTGATCCAGCTGTGAGAAGTTTTTCATTTGAGATAACGGTGGTATCACAGCAACATGTAAATTATCACATGTGTGACAAACTGACAGATGAGTGGTAGGCCAAATGTGATAGCTAATTTTATTGATTCCCCACAAAATTAAGGGTTTTTCCTCTTCTAATCTTTGATTTTTAATTTTGTAGAATGTTCATGAAGAAGTCTTACAAGAATATCGGAAAATCAAGCAGGTAGGTATTGCTACTGTTGGGTTTCTGAACTGCACTTGGGTAATACTATAAATTCTGCAATCTAATTCTGACTGGGATTTATTGTGTTGTTTTTTTTTTTTTTAAATATCCACAGTCTAGTCCAAATTATCATGAAGAAAAGGACAGATGCGAGTATCTTCATAACAAGCTGGCTCACATCAAAAGACTAATAGGTGAATTTGACCAGCAGCAAGCAGAGTCATGGCACTAGAACTCTGCTTGGACCAGAAGATGTGAAAAAACTTAAGCTTATTTATTTAAATTCCAAATGAGTTGCTGTAAATTCTAAAGAGATGAAACTTTGCCTGTTGAAAGTTTCAGTATTAGTAAACTTGAGTTCCTTTTCTTTATCCATGTTACTTTGCTTCCCTGCATTTTTGAAGCTGCTTCTCTGGTCCTTTCCCCCCCTCCTCCCCTCAAGACTTATGTTTGTCAATAGAAATGCTTTTTTTCCCTTTTAGATATTGGGGATCCAGTATCTATACTTCAAATCAGTTTTATTTCCCCTCAGAAACTTGTGTTTGTCATTTAGAAATGACTTTTAAGATATTGGCGATTCAGTGTCCACACTTTAAAAGGTGTGTGTGAGTGTGTGTGTGTGTGTATGTGTGTATGTGTTTAAAAAGAAAAATAATCAACCACACAGTAATACGCAAGATGAAATGCTTTTGGATAAACATAAGCCTATTTTCTGACCTTTCTTAATGCAAACTCTTTGCCTTAAATGGTAGAATATTTAGGAATTTGCACAAAATTTTAAAAAAATTAAACATTGTTTTGGAGGGTTAAGAAATAGAAAAGTATATGAGTATGTATATGTACATAGGTATACATAGATGTATGTATATACATACTGACTTGTTCTAGAACAGTAAAGCACCCTGCAAGTTAACCCCCCATTGCAATGATTGCCTTAAGGTGTTTGCTAGTTGTGTACATAGTGTGGTTAATAATTAGCTACACTGCCTTCCACTTGATTAAAGCAGTGGGAAGCACACTGTGGCCTACCAGCGTCTGAAAGTGTGTGTTCAAACCGTAAGTGTGTGCCGAGGTTGTATGGATATAAGCATGCATGAAGGAAAAAAAGCTGCTACTCTTAGTAGGCCAAACGCTCAGGTTAAACAACTGACGAGTGTTACTGTAGGTTTTGTTTGTTTGTTTTATTTTTCCTGTCAAATTGCTACTTCTCTTGTGGAAGACAAAAGCATTTCCATTTCAACCGTTTGTCAGCTTTATTAATGTTGGAGAAAATCAATATGTTATGAAAATAAAACAGATCTATAGTTTTGGGGCAAAATTATAAAATTAAACATGTAGGGAACCTATTTATATAATGCTATAAAGTATTTTTTGAAGAGAGATATGCAAAGAAGCTATTACCTACATGAAATGTATATTTAAAGATTTTTTTTTTTCATCCTGGGTGCCAGGAATATAAAGAAAGAACAGATATATTTAACCATACATACTGTGATTCATCAAACAGCACAAACTTTCATTTCATGGAGTTTATCTGTTGACTTTGATTTAAACTATCACTTGTTTTATCATGTGGGAACATAAGTTATGTGGTCAAAATGTAAAGATTTTGAACTAATGTTGATTCAAGTTGTGTTGTCGTATCGTATTGTCTTTTCAAAGTGCTGCCAGTTGAAAAGGGAAGCATTATGTTTACAAATCTGTTTTGAAATGTTTGCCAAAATTTTGGTAGTATCTTTAATAAAGATGTTTGTCTCTAGCATCCAAAAAAATAAAGAACTTTGTTGTTTATCAGTGTAAACCAGAAAATGTTGGTATTTAGAAAACCTGAGAGTGTGTGCATTAACTTTTCTATTTGGCCTTCTTCTATAGTGGTAACTGGAAAGACTAGATCATGTGTCAACAGTATATTAAGACTCAATCACAACCCTCTATATTATAATCTATCACATTGTTACCTATGACTTTTGATGCCTGCCTAACTTAGATTTTTAGGGAATTCTACTACTTTTAACATTGTGATCCCTGGTGCTTTTCTTTTTGCCTGAAAATTGGTACCATTTTTATGAACTGTTAATTGATTTCAAACCTTTAGCTGAAAAAAATATAAAAGGACTTTTAATTAAGGGTGATGTGTTGGTCGTCACATTATTATAATAGAGTCACCTTTAAGTAAAGGCTTCATTGGTCTAATTTCTTGGGGATCTTAACTTTTTAATCAGAGATTATTTGCTGCTATTTGCTGTGAGTGATGTTGTCTTAAAACAACATGGTTAAACCACATGCATCACCTGACTTACAATCTCTGGCTACAGGGACCCTGTGAATATTTCCACAGGTATTATACAAGTAACTTTAGCAAACTAAAGTGTAAGGATCATTAGCTTGGATGTAGCTCTAAACCTGTAGGTCACTAAATCATAAACTAAATCTCAACTACTGTTCCGTGTTTATTTGGAGATTGTTTGTTTGTTTGTTTGTTTGTAAAAGCACACCTTTGTCAACAGGTATAAATATTTTCCCCTTCTCTAGGATGTGATTCAGTCCCTCATTTGTTTCACTACCAACTCTTATTTCAGGATCCTTTTAGAAACAGATCTTCCAATTGGTTTCTCGTTAGCCTTTCGTCCATCTATATTATCTCATCCTAATTTGTACATTGCGTAATGATAAAAATTGGAGATGGTTTGTGGAAATCTAGCATTACATACTCATAGACTTGACCACCTACTTAAACAAACATTCATTCAAATGTTGCTTCTAGGCAGATTATAGCAAAGTTATCTAACAGTAGTCAATTTGAGAGTTACACATTCTCTGATTCCAGCATTACTCGTGATTGTACATACCTTTTGAAGAAGAATGAACCATGAGCCTACTAAAATATGTGTAACATTCATATCCCACTGCAGGATTTTTTAAAATAATTTCTAATGAGTGCTGCATAAATGTATCAATTACTCAGAAATACCTTACAGGTTTGGAGGTTTGGAGTTTTGTTGCTTTTGGGTCTTCTGGATTGTGTGTGTGTGTATGTGTGCGCGCACGCGTGCGCCCGCTTTTTATGTTTTGGGGTGTTTTTTTTTTAATTAAAAAATGTAAAATATTCTTTTCAAGGATAGAGAATAATTTGTATTCTTTTTCATCACACTGTACTTAAAATAATTTAATTACCCTTAAAGATAATTAACACGTCACAGAAGATTGGAAAAACAGCTGATCTAAAACAAAGAAAAAGAACATTAACTATCAGATGTGGTTTTGTTTTTTAAGTAGGGATTTCTTTTCCTACGTTGATGGCTACATACTTCCCTTGGAAAAATTTAAAGCGAGTAAGTTTCAGCTCTTTGAGTAGCAGTAGAGTCTCTACTTGCTCTGACAAAAAGTAATTACAGTCATCAATTTCTGTCATTGCTACATGCATTAATTATAAAAGTTCAGTATTCATTTTCTTTCATCGCCGGTTCTCCTTACAACCTTTCCAGGAATTTCCTTTACTCTGAGAGTATTTCACTTTATTATGTAAAACAAATGCATACTTATATACTGGAGCCAATGTGTTGAAATGAGGTTGGGGAAAAAAGTGGTTCACCACTTCAGACACTATTTGGTTGACTTACGCTTTCCGTTAGTATGTGCTTTGCTTCTGGAACTTGGCTGAAGGTTTCTACCAAGTTCATTGTCTTTCTGGCAGAGTAAATATTGAGTCATGTATGCTTAGCATATGCCTTCACTACTTTTGAAGTCCTTAATGTTTATGACTTGCCTGAGTATTCCTAAATTCTTTTCTTATTTGTACCAGATGGGGGGAGTGGCAAAATGATAACCAGCACTTTGAGAGGAATCTTTTGAGGAAAGATATTAACTGACATCATTAAAACAAGGCAACAGAAGATTTATCAATATTCTTTCTAACCTAGAAACTCAACAAGTCTGTGGGATTCTGAAAGGAAAACACACACCCCAAAACTGTTTTAAAAATGTACTATTTCTCAGTTCCACCCAATCCATGTTAGGACTCTTGAAAGTAAAATGTTATAGAGGCTTGTGGTATTGCTAGTATGAATGTACTAGATAACTATGAGAAATTTTGGCGTAATGAATGGGATGCTGCTGTAACAGATAACCAAAGTATGGAAGTGATTTGCAGGTAATGAAGGGAGGCTGAATTTTAAGATGCCTTTCTCTATCAGCTCTAAGATAGATTTGATGGATACTGCTAAGGAGAAAGATGGATTCTTCTCCTGGAAAGCTGTGTAGTCTCAGATACCTTACTGGAGGATCACTAGAAGTTGAAATGAGCTTGATGGCAGTAGGTTTAATAATAAAAGCCTAGATTGCTTTAAAGAATCTGTTGGTAATATATCGGCATTGAAGACAATTCTGTTAAGGGCTCAAAAGTATGGGAGGAGGGCTATAACACCAGAGATGGTAAGAAGCTGTAGCAGAATACACACCCATGTTTATTGCAGCTTTGCTCACAATAGCAAGGAGTTGGAAACAACCTAAATGCCCATCAGCAAACGAATGGATAGAGAAGCTGTGGTATATTCACAAATGGAATACTACGCTGCATTGAAAAACAGGGAACTCATGCAATATTATTCAAAATGGAGGACATTATGCTGAGTGAAGTATCTTAGTCACAAAAGGACAAATACTGCATGGTGTCTGTTGTAAAACAAGACTAACATCAGGATTGAGGGGAGACTGAAAAGATGGGATAAGTAATGTATACTGCATTGAAATAGATGAGGGAGAAAACTGTTTAAAAGGGATATGTGATTGGGTATTTTTGTCATGACAGGTGTCTAGAGTGAAGGCTGCATGGTGGAGTGGACCTGGGGGAGGGTTTGTAAAACAATGAAAGAATTTTTGTTTTACTTTTCCAAGAGGGTAGTGTACTGGGGGGGGGGGGCTTGTGAGGGAGAAAAGTACAACAATGAATGATGGAAATCCAAAGTCTCTGTAAATTTTTACTGAAATTAATAATAAATTTTATATATATAAACTGTAGCAGAAAATGGTGGTAGCAGAACCCGGAAACTGGCACACAAGATAGCCTAGAATCTGACCCAGGGAACTGATTTTGGGCAGAAGGCTCTCTATTAGAAACCTCCAAGCACTTGACATTAGAACTAGGCTTGCCAACCCATAGAAAAGAGAACTGAGTGTATTCAGGCTGAGGCTTACTGGCAGAGTGGGGTATCTCTGGACACTTATCAGTAGAGCTAAAATTTTGCAACACTTGCCTGGGTAAGGCAGAGGACAACTGGCACAAAGGGTAAAGAGACTGAGAAGCCAAGGAATAGAAACTATTAGGCAGAAACAAAAGAGGCAAGGAGCATGGGAAGTAGAATTGTCTGTGTCTCAAAGGATGAGGCGATAGCCTCCTAAGTTTCAAAGAGTCAGATCTTCACTAAGTTAGTTCTGGAGTATGAGGTTACCATGAAGGTGTACCTGGGGGTTGGACGGCTGCTCAAAGCAGAGAAGGAATGCCTGGCACAGGGCCACTGCTCAATGCAGAGGATCTGAGGCTGCTGTGTCCTCAGAGACTGGATAAAAGGGCACTCAGATGGACAATGTGGCTTTCCAGAGCCAGAAGAAAATTTTTGTCCCAGTGAGCCTGGAACCTAGAACTGGAGCCAAGGACTGAGAGGTTTCCACACAGAATACGGTAGTGTGTAGCCAACGTCCAGAGTGTGGTGGACAAAATCCTTGCTCTTGTGTTTTTTGTTTTGTTTTGTTTTTAAAAAAATCTTCCTGGGTTTGTTACTTCCTTTTAAGACCAAACCTGCTACCACTGAGTCAATTCTGAATCATAACAAAACTATAGGGCAGAGTAGAATCATCCCATAGGGTTCCTGAGCTTATAAATCTCTATAAGGCCTCTTGTTTTTCTCATAGTAGCTGGTAGATTTGAACCACCAATGTTTCTGATAGCAGCACAAGGCTTAATCTACTGTGTCATCAGCATGAGCTTGATGTCTGTAATTTCTCCCATTTGTAGTGGAAATAAAGGTCTACCTTGTGTCTGTTCTATCATTGTACTTTGGAAAACAGTTAACTTGTGTTCTAGATTTCATGAGTTCACAGATGCAGAGGAATTTTGCCCCAGGTAATTTTGGACAAAGCTTTTGGGATGGTAGGATGGGTTGAATATGTTTTACATGTAACAAAGATGTGAATTTTATGAGTACCAATGGGAAGAATCTTATTAATTGTGTACCTCAAATATATATGTCAACATGACTCAGTTGTGATGTTAAGTATATAATTCTCCATTTTGTGTGACCTAATGTACTTCCTCTACATGTTGTAAACCCTAACCTCTATGCTGTAATAAGAAATGGACTGGTGTTGGCCACTTTCAGTTGGGAAGTCATATCGTCAACTTCATCTCACATACTGTGGACATGTTATTAGAAACCAGGCCTGGTCCCTGGTAAAAAGACACCAAAGAAACGGAATGATAAGGTAAGTACCAACAGTGTTTAAGCACAGCAGACATTGTGACAATGGTACAAGATCAGACAGAGTTTGATTTTATTGTACATAGAGCTACTCTGAATTGGAACTGACTCAAAGGCACCTCACAACTACTTGGTGTATTATTTAAGGGATGTCAAAATGAGGAGGAATGGTTTTATTCATCATATAAAGGAGTATTTGGAGACGCGATTTAAGGCCACCAGCTGCTCCATGAGAGAAGGATGGTCAATCTCCTGGGCAATTAACTGCCTGGAGGGTCAGCTATGGGTTGCTTCTCACTTTGGTACCCAACAACAACAACATCCTGATGTATAGTGTTGTCACTGCTAGAGTAATATTTTACTTGTAAGGAAAATGAGTTAATTTATTCACATTTACAGAATAACTACTAGTGTCAAAAATAAAGAATTTGAAGACTTGTACCAATTTATACAGGCTGAAATTAATCAAACAAAAATCAAGATGCATTAACTATTACTGATTATTAGAATGGCCTAAACAAGTTGCCTCTGGAAACTATGAATTTTGAAAAATGGACAATAAGTTATAGAAAGGCTTCAGGTCTTTTGTTCATAGGGTCGCTATGAATTGTGCTAAACTTGTCAGCAATCAACAGCAATAGAAGCAAGAAGCTGTGCTGCAAACCTGAAGGCACATAGTTCTAGTCCATCAGCTGCGCCATGCAAGGAATATGGGCAAGTTAATCCTATGCAATTCACTTGATTTGATGGTACACAACAACAGAATGCAAAAAAGGAAACAAATTATTGGTAATTAGAAAATAAGACCTTGGTGATAGAAACGATGCAGGAGATCAGATGATCAAATTTTGCAAGAACCATTACAAATACTTCTTTCCCCAACAACATAAATGGCAACGCTGCATATATATGGGTGTCTCTGAATAGAAAACAGGAATTAACTGTATCTATGGAAGGAAACAGGGAAGAAGCATAATAATATCCGTAAGAGTATAGACTGAGACCAAATGTGGAATAGACCATTAATTGTTCATATTGTTGTGGTTGTGGTTGTGTGTCATCGAGTCACTTGCAACTCTTAGTGACCCTATGTACAACAGCCCTATACCCTGCTCTATCTTGTGCAAATCTTATTGTCTCCAACACACCTACCCCCATTACCCCAGTCAATGACTCAATCCATCTCATCAAGGGTCTTCCTCTCCTGCACCATCCCTCCACCCTCCTAAACATGACATCCCTCTCCAAGGCCTGGTCCCTCCTTGCAACATGTCCAAAGTATGTCAGATGAAGCTTCTGAATCCTTACATCCAAAGAGCTGGCAGGTTTCACCCTCTCTAAGATGAACCTCCTCAGTTTCAGCAATCAGGGTTGTGTCATCTCCATATTACAGGCTGCTGATGACTTCCTGATGCACATTTCTCTTTGTACAGCCCAGCGTCTTGGATGATCTGTTCTGCATACAGATTGAAAAGGTATGGAGACAGAATACATCCCTGATGGACCCCCTTCTTGATTTTGAACCATGTAGTGTCTCCTTGCTCTGTTCTGACGACTGCCTCTTGGTCCAAGTATAGGTTTCACACAAGCACAATCAAATGTTCTGGGATCCCCATTCTTCTCAAAGTCAGCCACAGCTTGTGATCCACAGAGTCAAAAACCTTTGCATAGTCAATGAAGCACAGATAGACATTCGTCTGGTATTCTCTGCTTCCTGCCAAGGTTCATCTTACATTAGCTATAATATCCCTAGAACCCCAACCTCTTCTAAATCCAGCCTGCACATCTGGCAGTTCTCTGTTGATGTGCTGATCCAGTTGTTTTTGGATAATCTTCAGCATAAAGCAGCTTGTGAAATCAGTGAGATTTTTCTGTAGTTTCCACATTCTGTTGGGTCACCTTTCTTTGGAATGGGAACAAATATCGATCTCTTCTGGTCAGTTGGCCAGCTGGCTGTCTTCCATATTTCTTGGCACAACCTAGTGAGCACATCCAGGGCAGCGTCTGTTTGTTGAAATGAATCAATTGGTATGCAGTCAACTCCTGGAACCTTGTTTTTTGCCAATTCCTTCATAGCAACTTGAACTTTCTCCTTCATCACTATAGGTTCTTGTTCATATGTTATTTCATGAAATTCCTCTGTGTTAGCCAATTCCTTCTGATGCAGTGACTCTGTGTACTCCTTCCATCTTCTTTTTATACATCCTGTATCACTCAACATTCTACCCAAACTATCTTTAAGTATTGCCACCCGAGGCTTGAATTTGTTTTTCAACTCTTTAAGCTTAAGAAACGCTGAGCAAGTCTGGCCCTTTTGATTTTCTGACTCCAGCTCTCTGCATATTTCATTATAGTATCTTTCTTTGTCATTACGAGCTGCCTTTTGAAATTTTCTATTCAGCTCTTTGATTTCTTGATTTCTTCCTTTAATCCATAGCTGACCCTCCAGGTTTTTCAGATATAGATGTATAGATAGATATAGATATTGTCAGGAGAGGCTGGTTCTTGGAAAAAGACCTCATGTTTGGAAAGGTGGAAGGTTAGAGAAAGAGGGAGGCCCTCAGAGAATGTATTAACACAGTGCCTGTGACAATGAACACAAACCTGTGAGATGGTGGGAATGGCAGAGGACCGGGCAAGTTTCAGATCTGTTGTCCGTAGGCTTGCTGAGTGCTTGCCAACTTGATGGCACCTGACAACATCATTGCTGTTTTCAATTATTTCTCTTTTATTTGTATACGGATAATTGTGTAGTGACGTAACTGACAGGTGATCAACCAAAACCATAGAACTCTACTGGGTTCAGATACTTCCATAATAGTAATTGTGCTTCATGTTAGATAAATGCAGCCCAGAACGTTTCTCAAGTCCTGCTTCTGACTGTTCTATGAAGTAAACTCTCTTGGCCTTCTCAAGCACATTAGTTTTCTCATTACTGCTACCAGTAATTGTGTTCCAAACTTGAACTTAACTTTTAATATTCTGTTTTCTTTTCCTACTGTCTTCATGGGGAACAGTATGTAAGAGAACATTTTGTCTGTAAGCATAACTCCTTGCTACCTAGTTACTTACTAAAGGAAGGTTGGCATGGCTCATTATGGATAAGATGCTTGGGGAAGAAAAGTCTGCTGTAAAACTAATTCCCAGAATAAGTTTTTCTTTTTCCTCCCAAGGATGGCATTCATTTAAGCCATACTTGAGTGCCAAAGGGTCTCCAGGGCTCTCCTGGCCACCTGAGCTACAAAAATCTGCAGCTGAGAACAGCCATAAGGGGACACTGGGGACTCTTAGCAAAGCCACCTTCCTATCCAGCCTAAACCTTCTCTCTGTTAACAAGTCTTTAGTGCTGTGATGGCCAATTATCGCCTCCTCACCTGCTCCTCTCTTCTCTTAACTTGCTATTCTTGTTTAAATGAACTATTCTTATTCCTACCTTTTGTGAATAAGCAGGTCTTACCATTTTCTTCCATCTTTGACTAAAGATAACTTGCTGCTTACAGGTGAGAAGAACCTCAAACCTGCAGGCAATGTCTAAAAGGTTTGGTAAGGAAGGCTGAGAATGCTTTGTGGTGTTGAGGGGAGAGATTGAGACTCTGACACTCAATCTCTGAGTCCTGAATTCTAGGATTTATCAAACTATGATGCAGGGCAATTTAGGTAACTCCTTGAATCTTTCCTCTATCATCTCTGATAATGGGGATCATACCTAGATGGCACAGTTATGTCAGAATTAAATGAGTAATTACATTGAAATAGATTTGGGATAGTGGGACAACATTCTTAAAACAGCAGTGGCACATTTTGCAGCCCCCAATGATGAAATATCGGGTGGGTCCCATATTTCTTTCAGGTCACATTCAGTAAATACTCACTCATTGCTGTTGAGTTGAAAGCAATTAATAGCTGACCCTCCAGGGGCTTTTCAGAGTCTGTAAATTGCTGGAGATGAGATTTCCCATCTTTCTCCCTTGGAGTAGCTGGTGGATTTGAACCACCTGCATTAGGGTTGGCAGCTTAAAATCTCTGGAATGGATTTGAAATTAACTGGGTTGTTTTGTTTGTTTGTTTGTTTTCTTTTCAACTTAGGTCTGTGTTAGGGTGGAAGTCAAGAACATTTTGCTATCCTTTTATACCAAGCCTTACCCCTCTACTGCCTATGGTTCCCCCAGGGTAGACCTAGCAAGGCGATTGGGGCGGGGGGAGAAGAGGCAGGGAAGGGTACATTTGCTGGCATCTCAAGTTCAGTGTCGGTTTCTCTGGGTGAGTCAGAACCTATTTTGAGGGCCTCAGACAGTGCCATGACTACCCCAGCTTCCCATCCAGCCAGTCCTTCCACCTCCCCTCAGCCTCTAACTCCAGAAGTAGTACAGCTGCAACTCTTTAGATAGGAAGCAAGCAGTCTGCCCAGCTGCTGTGGAGGCAGCTTCACTCATGATGACACCATGTATGTCAGACTAGGACTGTGCTCCTTAGGGGTTTCGATGGCTGATTTTCCGGAAGAAAATCACCAGGGCTTTTCTTCTGTAGTCCTTGTGTGGACTCATACCTCCACACTTTCAGTGAATCACTGAGCACGTTAACCATTTTCACCACCGAGGGACTCAGTTACGGAGCTCCAGTGGCCTAGTGAGTAAAGAATTGTGCTGCTAACCTAAAGACACCCAGTTCAATTCCATCAGCTGCTTCTCGGAAGAAAGATGGCAAATCTCTATTTTTTTTTATTTTTTATTTTTTTTTACAGGTTTGGCTTTTTTAAAACCTTCTGGAGGGTCAGCTATGAGTCGACTCTGACTCCACAAAATGGGAAGTGAAGGGGGAGAGGGGAATTATTTATAAGCCTAGGGCTCTTTTGAAAAATGACAATGGCCAATATGCCCCCTAGAGGTCTTACCCTCCCACTTGAGCTATAAACAAAGTGTCCATTTTGTGAGAATGTGGTCAATGCATCTTTATTGTTGTTGTTTTTGTTGTATACCGTGGAGTCTGAACCAACCCATAGCTGAGCCTCCAGTGGGTTTTCAGAGGCAGTAAATAACACTGGAGTTGATTGTCCATCTGTCTTTTGTGGAAGAGCTGGTGGATTCAAACCATGTACCTTTGCATTGGAAGAACAATTCCTTACCACTAAGCCAACAGAGCTGCCTTGTCTCTGCCTAGGCTACTTTATTTCTGTACATGAAAAGGATATTAGCCCTCTTTAAATCTCAAGCTCAAGGGGACAGAAGTCGGGTTTTCTGAGTAGTCTTCGTGTATTTG
The DNA here is from genome assembly GCF_000299155.1 of Elephantulus edwardii. NCBI lineage: Eukaryota > Metazoa > Chordata > Mammalia > Macroscelidea > Macroscelididae > Elephantulus > Elephantulus edwardii. The sequence continues at coordinate 15,681,675 of NW_006399793.1, read as the reverse complement.
GGTGGTTGGTGCAAGTTGTTAAGCACTCGACTTTTTGGTGGTTCAAACCCACTCGAAAGTTCAAGACCCACCGTTGGGAGCAGTCCTGGTCATTCTTCCTGATCACAGTCTTGAAAACCCTATGGAGCAGTTCTGTATATATGGAGTCATGGTGAGATCAAATCAGCCTCACCGTAGCTAGCTTTTTGTTTTGGTTTTAAAATAGAAGAATACTATCAGCTTTCATTAGGAAGCCTTTGGTTTTCAACATCAGCACACTTTCCAATGTTGTCCCTTCGTGTAAGGAAGGACAAATCTAGGTCTTCTGATTAGCTCCTTTGACGATCCTGAGAACCAGTCTTTCTTTTGTGGAGATAGATAACATTGATTATCTTTGACTTCAACTGGAGTAGCCAGGAAGAGTGCTATGTCAAACCATATTACATACGTTTGTGAGAAATTCATTCAGAGCTTTCATGCACTCATTTAACAAGTGTTTATGGGCTATGCCTCAGAGAGTACAAAGACCAAGGAGGAGAGAAGAAGGATTGATGCCTTTGAGTTGTGGAGCTGGAAAAGAGTGTTGAACATACCATGGACTGCCAAGAGAACTTATGTCTATCTTAGAGAAGGTGAAACCAAGCTGCTCCTTGGAAACAGGAATAATGAGACCCTGTCTCACAAACTTTGGGCATATAGCCAGGAGCAGTCTTTGCAGAAAGATACCATGCTTGGAAGGGTCAAGGGATATTGCAGGAGAGGAAGACCCCAGATGAGATGGACTGATGCAATAAGCGGGGTAATGAGGGTGGACGTGTCAGAGATGATGAGATTGGCTCAGATACAGGAGGGTTCAGAGCTCTTGAGTCATTGTTAACTCAAGGGTACATAAGAACAACAACATGTACACTTAAACATTGTGGTGAAGTCGGTAACATGTCAGACTGCTAACCAAAAGATCAGCAATTTTAATCTACCAGCTGCTTCACAGTTTCCTGTCTAACATATTTATAGCCTCAGAAACCCAGTAAGAGTTCACAATGAATATGAATCCACTCAGTGACAGGGGGTTTTGGTGAACCCAGTGAGGAAAGCAGGTGTGGACTCCCTGGAGCATTTAAACTAATTGTTGAAGTAGGAGCAAGGGTTGTATGAAAGGGGAGTAGAGCAGCAACACGCTGAGGCAAAAAGGCATTTAACAGTCACTGCACGTGTTTGTCCAGACAGCTTCTAATTAACAAGTCATTAAGGGACAGGTGCTTTAGTGTTGAACTTGTTCCTCTCAACTGCTGCTAAGCCTAACTCAGCATTTTTAGCCCAGACAGGGTAACATCCTTCGGTCCAAGAGATTGAGATTGCTAACAGTTTCCGTTTCCTTGGCTCCACAATTAACACTCTTGGTACCAGCAGCCAGGAAAGTAAAAGACGAATTGCACTGGGAAAGTCTGCTCTCAGAGACCTCTTTAAAGTACTGAAGAGCAACAATGTCAGTCTGGAGACTAAGGTGCGCCTGATACAGGTCATGGTCTTTGCAATTAATTGCTATGCTTCAGAAAGCTGGATTATGACTAGGGATGATAGAAGGAGAATTGATGCCTTTGAGCTGTGGTGCTGAAGAAGAGTATTGAATATACCATGGACTACTAGAATAACAAACAGGTTCATCCTGGAGAGGGTAAAGCCAGGCTGCTCCTTGGAAGCAAGGATTCTGGAGATTTGTCTGACATATTTTGGACATGTTGCAAGGTGGGAGTAATCCTTGAAGAGGGACGTCATGCTTGGGATGGTGGAGGGACAGTGCAGGAGAGGAAGACCCTGGATGAGATGGATTGATTCAGTGGCTGGGGTGATGGGGTTAGGTATTTCAGAGACAGTGAGATTGGCACAGCATAGAGCAGGATTTAGGGCTGCTGTACATAGAGTCTCTAAGAGTCACAGGTGACTCAACAGCACATAAAAACAATAACAACAGCAAAGTTCTTACCCAGTGACCTTCTGATGTTGTTAATAAAGTTCTGAGGAAGGTTTCCAAAATACAAAAAGAACAGTTTAGAGATGAGTCTGTCTTCACTGACCCAGGAGCTCACACAAAGGAAAGTTTAATCTGAGGAGGAAGCAGTGTCAGACTTTCTCCTGTTTCCTCAAAGTCTACCCTGAAGCCTAGTGCTTAATGAGTACAGAAGAATCCAGGATTGACAAGCAAACCCTGTTGGCAGTGTGTTCTGAGGTTGTGGCAGGAAATGTAGGCCATATTGAGAGAGCCTATCAATGCGGACATTGAATAAAGATGAGAGAAGTATTGATGCCTTTGAGCTACTGTGTTGGAAAATAGTACTGAATATTTCATGGACTGCCAAAAAAACAATTAGAAATGGCTTGGAGAAAGTGAGGCCAGAATGCTTCTTGGAGGCAAAGGTAGTTAAGCTTCATCTTTCATTCTTTTTCTCTGGGCATAATCTTGAATGATCCACAAGCATCAAAAGAAGATGGAGGGAATACACAATGTCCCCTGTATCAAAAAAGAACTGGTCAACACTGAAACATTTCAGGAAATGTATTATCTAGAACCAATGGTAAAGAAGGAAGAAGTTCAAGTTGCAGTGAAGGCACTGGCAAAAAATAAGTCCCCAGGAGTTGGCGGATACCATTGACACGTTTCAAATGACAGATCCAGCCCTGAACATGCTCGGCAGACTTCTTGTTGTTTACTGTCAAGTCAGAACAAACCCACAGCTGACCCTCCAGGAGGTTTTCAGAGGCATAATCTCATGGGAGGAGATTTGCCATCTTTTTTTTTGCAGAGGGCGGGGATGAATTTGAACTGTGTGCTTTTGAGATTGCAGCGCTGTTTCTTACCACTAGGCTGTTAGAGCTCCCTGCTCACCAGACTATGGCAGGAAATTTTGAGGACACCTGCCTAGCTGACTGACTGGAAGAGATCATATTTGTTTCCATTTCCAAAAGGTGATCCAACAGAATGTGAAAACTATTGAACAATTTCATTAATATCACATGCAAGCAAAATACTGCTGAAAATCGCTGTAGCAGTATATAGACAGAGAACTGCCAGATGTTCAAGCTGGATTTAGAAGAGACTCAATATCAGCAGTGAAAACCAGGCCAGGTGCTGATTGTGGGACAGACCACCAACTACTCACATGCAAATTCAAGCTAAAGTTGAGGAAAATTAAGTCAAGTCCACAGGAACCAAGATTTGACCTTAAGTCTATCTCACTCGAATTTCAAAACCATCTCAGGAACAGGTTGAGGCCTTGAGCACCAATGAGCGTAGACCAAATAAGGTCTGGGAGGATATCTAGAAAATTGTCCATGAAGAATGCAAAAGATCATTACAAAGGCTAAAGAAGAAGACAAGACCAAGATGGAAGTCAGATGAGTCTCTGAGTATTGCATTAGAGCGCCAAGAAGCCAAAGCTAGAGGAAGAAATCAAGAAATCAAAGAGCTGAATAGAAAATTTCAAAAGGCAGCTCGTGATGACAAAGAAAGATACTATAATGAAATGTGCAGAGAGCTGGAGTCAGAAAATCAAAAGGGCCAGACTTGCTCAGCGTTTCTTAAGCTGAAGGAGTTGAAAAACAAATTCAAGCCTTGGGTGGCAATACTTTGGGTAGTTTGGGTAGAATGTTGAATGATCCAGGATGTATAAAAAAGAAGATGGAAGGAGTACACAGTCACTGTATCAGAAGGAATTGGCTAACACAGAGGAATTTCATGAAATAACATCTGAACAAGAACCTATGGTGATGAAGGAGGAGGTTCAAGTTGCTATGAAGGAATTGGCAAAAAACAAGGTTCCAGGATTTGACTGCATACCAATTGATTTATTTCAACAAACAGACACTGTCCTGGATGTGCTTACTAGGTTGTGCCAAGAAATCTGGAGGACAGCCAGCTGGCCAACTGACTGGAAGAGATTAATATTTTTCCCATTCCAAAGAAAGGTGACCCAAAAGAGTGTGGAAATTATTGAACAATATTATTGATGTCACATGCAAGCAAGATTCTGCTGAAAATTATCCCAAAACATCTGGAACAATATGTCAACAGAGAACTGCCAGATGTGCAGGCTGGATTTAGAAGAGGTCACGGTACTAGGGATACTATAGCTAATGTTAGATGGATCTTGGCAGAAAACAAATAATACCAGAAGAATGTCTATCTGCGCTTCATTGACTATGCAAAGGCTTTTGATTGTGTGGATCACAAGCTGTGACTGACTCTGAGAAGAATGGGAATCCCAGAACATTTGATTGTGCTAATGTGAAACATACACTTGGACCAAGAGACAGTCATCAGAGCAGAGCAGGGAGACTCTATATGGTTCAAAATCAAGAAGGGGGTCCATCAGGGATGTATTTTGTCTCCATACCTTTTCAATCTGTATGCAGAACAGATCATCTGAGACACTGGGCTGTACGAGGAGGAATGTGACATCAGGATTGGTGGAAGAATCATCAACATCCTGCGTTATGCAGATGGCACTGAGGAGGACCTGAAGCACTTGCTGCATAAGGTCAAGGACTACAGTCTTCAATATGGATTGAAACTCAACATCAAGAAAACAAAGATTCTCACCACTGGGCCAATTGGCATCATCAGTATGGAGGTGAAGAAATTGAGATAGTTAACAGTTTTCATTTACTTGGTTCCACAGTCAACACTCTTGGTAACAGCAGCCAGGAAATCAGGAGACGAATTGCAGTGGGAAAGTCAGCTGTGAGGGACCTCTCAAGAGAACTGAAGTGTAACAACGTCAGGCTGGAGACTAAGGGGCGCCTGATCCAGGCTATAGTCTTTGCCATTACGTGCTATGCATCGGAGAGTTGGACAGTGACTAGGGATAAAAGAGAAAGAGAATGGATGCCTTTGAGCTGTGGTGCTGGAGAAGAGTGTTGAATATACCATGGACTGCTAGGGGAACAAACAGGTTTGTCCTATAGAGGGTGAAGCCAGAATACTCCTTGGAGTCAAGAATTCTGAAGCTTTGTCTGACATACTTTGGGCATGTTGCAAGGAGTGACTGGTCCTTGGAGAGGGACATCATGTTTGGGAGGGTGGAGGGACAGCGCAGGAGAGGAAGACCTTCAATGAGATGGATCGATTCTATGAGTGGAGTGGTGGGAATGAATGTGTTTGACACAGCGAGGTTGGCACAGGATAGAACGGCATTTAGGGCTCTTATACATAGGGTCGCTATGAGTCGCAAATGACTCATTGGCACATAACAACAACAACAATGGCACCAGTGATATCACTACTGATGTCAGATGGATTCTGGCTGAAAGCAAAGAATACTAGAATGCCTATTTTTTTAATTGATCATACAAAGGCATTTGACTGTGTGAATTATAACAAATTATAGCAAACATTGTGAAGAATGGGGATCCCAGAACACTTAATTGTGCTCATGAGAAACCTATATCCAGGCCAAGAAATTATTGTGTGAACTGAGCACTACATTGTTTAAAATTAAGAAAGGCATGTGTCAGGGCTGTATGCTTTCACTATACTCATTCAATCTGTATGCTGAGCAAATTATTCAACAAGCTGGGCTCTAAGAAGAAAAATTTGGCTTCAGGATTAGTGGAGCACTCATCAGCAATCCATGTAACACAGACGCAACCTTGCTTGTTGAAGTGAGGAGCACTTGAAGCACTTGAACACAGCCTTCAATATAGATTGCACCTCAATATCAAGAAAACAAAAATTCTCACCAGAGGACCACTTCTTGTTGGTAGGTGCCATTGAGTCACATACCACTCAGAGATCCTGTGAACAGCCAGTCTGAACTCTGTCCTATCCTGTGCCATCCTAATCATCTCTGGTACACTTGAGCCCATTGCTGGAGTTACTCTATCAATCCATCTCATTGGCTGCTGCTTCTCCTTTGCTGACTTTCCATCGTTCCAAGCATGATGACCCTTTCCAATAAATAGCCTCACCTAGCAATGTGTCAAAAATGTGTGAAACATCACAATATATAGGGGGAAAGATTGAAATTGTCAATGACTTCTTATTTGGTTCTACAATCATATACCTTGTACCAGCAGTCAGGAGATCAGAAGATGTATTATACTGGGAAAGTCAGGGACCTCACCAAATTACTGAGGAGCATTGAAGTTAGTTTGAGGACTAAGGAGTGTCTGATTCAGACCATGGTCTTTTCAATCTCTTGCTCTGCTGCTGAGAGCTACACAAAGAATAAGGGTGACAAAAGAAAAAAATTATGCTTTTCAGTTGGAATGTTGGAAAAGAGTACAGAATAATATCCCATGGACTGCCAAAAGAACAGCTATGTCCCGTAGAAGGTGCAGCCAGAATCTTCCTTGGAGGCAAGGATGGTGAAGCTTCATCACTCATACTTTGGGGATGTTGTTAGGAAAGACTTTTCCTTAGAGAAGGCATCATGCTTGGAAAGGTGAAGGGATGGCAAAAGAGAAGACACACAAACTACAGTAATGATCTCGAGTATGTCAGAAATTGTAAGAATGGCACAGCATAGGACAGGGTTCAGATCTGTTCTTCAGAGGGTCACTATGAGTCATACTTGACTCGACAGCCAATAACAGCAAGAATAGCCAATGCAAAGTTGCTCAGATGAAGTGTCTCTTGGAAGGTAAAGTCTAGAAATCATTTCTGTACTCTTGAAGTTGCCAACCTTTTCTGCCAAGAGTCAGAAAACCTTCTGCATGGTGCTTATCTAACAAAGCTATTGGTGGACAAGCAGGAAAACAAAACCAGAAGGGTGAGGGAAAGATGCCAGAATGTCAGATAAACTGCAAAAGGGCCCTCTAGGGGCAAAGCAAGCACGAGTAAGAAGCACCCTGAATATTTTCTTGTAAAATACTTGATGTTGTACTAGAGTTTTGGGGGTTTTCCAAGCATTTTCATAGGTGGTCTCGACTTTTGCCTCCCTTTGCGTATTTTTTGATAGTTATGCATGTAATTTATTTACATGATTGTATTTAATTCATGTATATAGTGGGGGTTTTATGTTTGTGTTTCACACTTTTCTTCATTGATGTTTTCTTTCATATAATTATTCACATATGTTATATTTTATAAAATTAATCACTGTTAGACTATCCCACAATTACCCCTTCTTTTCAGGTCCCCACTGGAACTTTCCCACTTCCTTTACCCCCTCCCTCCACCCACCAAATTGTGAAACCCTGTGATTTCCCCCTACCATGATCACCCCTCTGCTCCCACCCTTTTTGCCCTTATACTCCTACATGTAACTTGGGCGAGACTGGAAAACATTATGCTGAGTGAACTAACTCAATCTTATAAGGAAAAATACTGCACAGGGCCATTCATGAAGGAAAAAAGCAGGTCCAAAAGAACCATGTGGTGTCAGCAGTAGCACAAGAACTCAAGGCTTGTAGCTCCTTCATCTTCGCCTCCTGCTAGCACACCTGATGAGCTCACCCTCTCAGACTTGGTGCTTATTCCAAGACAGGTATGGTGACTGAAGGCTCCCAGCAAGGTCTCCTCACAAGTCACTTACTTTCTGCCTCTTAGAAATGTTGTTCTTAATAAGCGCAGATTGATGGTAATTAATTATAGGAAATACAGTGTATATAGAGAGCTGTGGTGGCCTAGTATCATGAAGTTTCACTGCAGTCCCTGAGGCACACAGTTCAAGGCCACCAGTTGCTCCACAGGAGAAAGATGGGCATTCTCTTCCTGTGCAATTAACTGTTTCTGAAAACTCGCTGGAGGGTCAGCTATGGGTCCAATCTGACTCTATGGTACAAAACAACAAACTATATAAATGGTTGTTGTTGTTATATGACATCGAGTCACCTGCAACTTGTAATAATCTAGTGTACAACAGTGCTAAGCCCTGCTCTACCCTGTGCCAATCTTATTATCTCTAACACACCTACCCCCATTACTCCAGACACTGACTCAATCCATCTCATCGAGGGTCTTCCTCTCCTGCACCGTCCCTCTCCAAGGACTGATCCCATCTTATATCATGTCCAGAATCTTTGCCTTTAAAGAGCAGCCTGGCTTCACCTCCTCCAGGATGAATTTGTTTGTTCTCCTAGTTGTTGTTGTTGTTGTTGTTATGGGCCATTGAGTCACTTACGACTCATAGCAACCCTATGTACAACAGCCCTAAACTCTGCACTGTCCTGTGCCAATCTCATTGTCTCAGACACTCCCATCCTGGATTATTATTATCTCTAACACACCTACCCCCATTACTCCAGACACTGAATCAATCCACCTCATAGAGGGCCTTCCCCTCCTGCGCTGTCCCTCCACCCTCCTACGATATATTCAATAGTCTTCTCCAGCACCACACCACTCTCTGTCTATCATCCTTAGTCATTGTCCAGCTCTCTGATTCGTAACAAAAAATTGCAAGGACCATGACCTATATCAGGCACACGTTAGTCTCCAGATTGACATCATTGCTCTTCAGTACTTTGGAGAAGTCTTTGACAGCAGACTTTCTAAATGCAATTTTTCTTTTCATTTCCTGGCTGCTGGTACCAAGCATGTTGATTGTAGAGCCAACCAAACTGAAGCTGTCAATAATCTCAATCTTTTCACCATCTATCACGATGCTGCCAATTGGCCCAGTGGTGAGAATCATTGTTTTCTTGATGTTGAGCTTCAATCCATATTGAAGGCTAAAATTCTTGACCTTCTGCAACAAGCACATCAGCAAGCAGTGTTGTGTCATCTGCATAACGCAGATTGTTCATGAGTCTACTCCAATCCTGGTGCCACATTCCTCCTCATAGAGCCCAGCCTCCAGATAATCTGTTCCACGTATAGACTGAAAAGATATAGAGATAGGACACATCCTTGGCACACACCCATACCAATTTTGAACCATGTAGTGTTTCCTTATTCTGTTCTGATGACTGCTTTCTGGTCCAAGTTTAGGCTTTGCATTAGCACAATCAAGTGTTTTGGCATTCCCATTCTTCTCAGAGTCAGCCACAATATATTGTGATCCACACAGTTAAATGCCTTTACATAGTCCATGAAACACAGACATTCCTCTGGTACTCTCTGCTTTCAGCCAAGATCCATCTGATATTAGTTATAATATCCCTAGTGCCACGGCCTCTTCTAAACCCAGCCTGAACTTTAGGCTGTTCTCTGGTGATGTGCTGTTCTAGTCATTTTTAGATAATCTTCAGCAGAATCTTGCTTGCATGTGATATCAATGATACAGTTTGATAATTTTCACACTCTGTCAGAACACCTTTCTTTGGAATGGGAACAAATATTGATCTCTTCCAGTCAGGTGGCCAGGTGGTTGTCTTACAGATTTCTTAGCAAAACATGGTGAGCACATTTAGGGCAGCACCAGTTGTTGAAATATTTATGACATCAATTCCTAGGGCCTTGTTTTTTGCCAATTCTTTCAGAGTTAACTTGAACTTCTTCCTTCATCACCACAGACAGGTTCTTGCTCATATATTGTTTCATGAAATTTTTCTGTGTCCACCAATTCCTTTTGATACAATGATTCTGTATACTCTTTCTGTCTTCTTTTAATGCTTTCTGTATCATATAATATTGTGCCCAAAGCATCCTTAAGTATTGCAAATTAAGGCATGAATTTGCTCTTTAATTCTTTCAGTTTAAGAAATGCTGAGCGAGTTCAGCCCCTTTGATTTTCTGACTCCAGATCTTTGCACATTTCATTATCATACTTTACTTTGTCTTCCTGGGCTGCCCTTTGGAATCATCTGTTCAGCTCCTTAATATCGTTATCTCTTCCCTTTGCTTTTGCTTCTCAGTGCTCTAGTGCAATATTCAGAGTTTCTTCTGACATCCACCTTGGTCTCTTCTTCCTCTTTTTCCTCCTGTCCTTGAAATGACCTTTTGCATTCTTCCTGGATGATACCTTTGACATCCTCCCACAAACTCATCTGGTCTTCGCTCATTGTTGTTCAAAGCCTCAACCCTGTTCCTGAAATGGTTTTGAAATTCAGGTGGGATGGACTATATCTTCATTCCTGTGGATTTGATTTAAGTTTCCTCAGCTTGAACGTGCATATGAGTAGTTGGTGGTCTGTTCCACAACCAGCACCCAGTCTAGTTTTCACAACTGATACTGAGCTTCTCCAGTTATTCTTTCCACAGATGTAATCATCTGATTCCTACGCATACTATCAGATGAAATCCATGTGTATAACCTTCGTTTATGTTTCTTATAAAATTTGCAATGAGTAAGTCGTTGATTGTGTAAAACTCTATCATTCTATCTCCAGATTCATTTCTGTCATATAAGTTATTATATGAAACATAAGGTACATGAAAAGACTTTAATAAAACATAATGTAAACAAATTGTAAGAAACCATTAAAAAATTTTTTTTTAAAAAAGAATGTTGAAGTAAACCCAGGGGCAAAGTCTATCTGTCTCATTGCTGTCTAGACAGCATTTACTCATAGCTGACCCTCCAGCAGGTTTTCAGAGGCAGTGAATCACACAGGAGGAGATTGCCCATCTTTCACCCCTGGAGCAGTTGGTGGATTCAAAACTCTTGCAAGGGGAGCTCTGGTGGCCTAGTGGCAAGGAGCTGCAACTACAATCCCAGAGGCGCACGGTTAGAATCCACCAGATGCTCTGCCAGGGAAGGAGGGACAATTTCCTCCTGTACCAGTCAGATCTGATTTGACGGTATACTCACACAGAAATAATAAAATT
>NW_006399793.1:15668102-15670238 GCF_000299155.1 Elephantulus edwardii | reverse complement strand
CTCCAACACACCTACCCCCATTACCCCAGTCACTGACTCAATCCATTTCATCGAGCGTCTTCTTCTCCTGTGCTGTCCTTTCACCCTCGCAAGCATTATGTCCCTCTCAAAGGACTGATCCCACTTTGCAACATGTCCAAAATACTTCAGACAAAGCTTCAGAATCCTTGCCTTGAAAGTGCAGCCTGGCTTTACCCTCTTCAGGACAAACTTATTTGTTCTTCTAACAGTCCATGACATATTCAGTACCCTTCTCCAACACCACAGCTCAAAGGCATCAACTCTCCTTCTATCATCCTTAGTCATTGTCCAACTCTCTGATGCATAACAAGTAATTGCAAAGACCATGACCTGTATCAGGCACACCTTAGTCTCCAGTCTGACATCATCGCTCTTCAGTACTTTGGAGCGGTCTCTGACAGCAGACTTTCTAAATGCAATTTTTCTTTTAATTTCCTGGCTGCTAGTACCAAGAGTGTTGATTGTAGAGCCAAACAATCTGAAGCTGTCAATAATCTCAATCTTCACCATCTATCACAATGCTCTCAATCAGCTCAGTAGTGAGAATCTTTGTCTTCTTGATGTTGAGCTTCAATCCATATTGAAGGTTTCGATTCTTGACCTTCTGCCGCAAGCACATCAGCCATCCTCAATTTTAACAAGCAGTGTTGTTATCATCTGCATAACACGGATTGTTGATGAGTCTACCTCCAATCTTGATGCCACATTTCTCCTCATAGACCCCAGCTTCCAGATAATCTCTTCTGCAAATAGGTTGAAAAAGTGTGGCGATAGGACACATCCTTGGCACACACCCTTCCCAGTTTTGAACCATGCAGTGTTTCCTTGCTCTGTTCTGACCACTGCTTCCAGGTCCAAGTATAAGTTTCACATTAGCACAATCAAGTGTTCTGGGATTCCCATGCTTCTCAGAGTCAGCCAGAGCTTGTTATGATCCACACAGTCAAATGTCTTTGCATAATCAATGAAACACAGATAGACGTTTCTCTGGTACTCTCTGCTGTCAGCCAAGATCCACCTGACATTAGCTATAATATTGCTAGTGTCATGGCCTCTTCTAAACCCAGCCTGCACTTCAGGCTGTTCTCTGTTGATGTGTTGTTCTAGTCATTTTTAGATAATCTTCAGCAGACTCTTGCTTGCGTTGATACAGTGATAATTTCCACACTCTGTTGGGTCACCCTTCTTTGGAATGGGAACAAATATAATCTCTTCCAGTCAGTTGGCCAGGTGGCTATCCTCTGGATTTCTTGGCACAACTTGGTGAGCACATCCAGGGCAATATCTGTTTATTGAGATATGTCCATCGGTATGCCAGCAAACAAAAAACCCTATAGCAACAGTTGAAACCCTTGTCCTATGATGTACCATCCTCATGATGTGTGCCACGCTCAAGCGCATTATTATAGTCCCTGTGTCAGTCTATCTCTTGCTGACCCTCTTTCCAAGGACCGAAGATAAAGAAGTCAATCCAAGCAGCATACATTTTGCAAGTGTTCCTTTAGATTTGAAATACAGAAAGTATACTCCAAATTCATACTGAGTCTACAGGACAGAGTAGAACTGCCTCATGGGGTTTCCAAGGCTGTCATGTCAGTCTTTACAAAAGCAGCCTGCCTCATCTTTATCTCATAAAACAGCTGGTGGATTCAAGCCACTGACCTCTCACATAAAAAAAATGCTTAATCCTCTGTGCTACCAGGGATCCTAAAATCTGCAATAGTCATAAATTTGAAATACTAATGTTTTTGTTGTGATGTGCAGTCAAGTCGCCTGTGACCCATAACGACCTTACGTGCAACAGCCTTAAACCCTGCTCTAAGCTGTTCCAATATTATTGTCTCTGACACATCTACCTCCATGACCCCAGTCACTAACTCAATCCATCTCATCAAGGGTCTTCCTCTCTTGTGCTGACCCTCTACCCTCCCATGCATGATGTCCCTCTCCAAGGACCAGTCTCTCCTTGTAACAAGTGCAAAGTATGTCAGACGAAGCTTCAGAATCCTTGCCTCCAAGAAGCATTCTGGCTTCACTCTCTCCAGGATGAACCTGTTTGTTCTCCTAGCAGTCCATGGTATATTCAACACTCTTCTCCAGCACCACAGCTCAAAG
>NW_006399793.1:15664629-15667232 GCF_000299155.1 Elephantulus edwardii | reverse complement strand
TCCCTCCTCTGTTTCAGTGCAGTATACATTATTGAACCCATCTTACTCAGTCTCTCCCCAACCCCAAGGACAGTCCCATTCTACAACAGAGACAGAATCTCTTGAAAGGTTGAAAGCTTTTGAGTGGGACAACAGTCACCTTGAAGCTTGACTAAGCACAAATGGTCTTCTTGCAAGTTCACTCAGGGTTGTTAGAAGTCTCAGTTCCTCACTCATTAGGCTCGCAGCCTCTGGTCTTCACAGAGCAGGAGTTTCGATAGTTGGCCTGCATGGCAGATAACTTCCCCACAAAGTGAGGGATCAAAGAAAGAGCAAGCCAGGGCACCTGAGAAGGAACTTGTTGTCTTTTATAACGTAACCTCACAAGTATAGGCTCTGATTTTAAATAACATTTCTATTTGGAGCCCTCAGCTTCCGTTTAGAAAACTGCATTTTGGAATTGCTCTGTATTCTTAAACCCACAGGTGTCTGTAAAAAAGGGAACTGGGATTCTTCTTTCTGAAATGCTTACTGTTGATTAAGCCTTGAGTTTTACTGAATGGCTCCAGCTGCACCAGATGCCCATCTCCAAGAAGCTACTAGTCAAGGTCTTGTCTCTGTCAGTCTGGCCCCCTGCTGAAATAGCAGATGTGAAAACACAAAGGGCAAAGGAGGGGGGAGGGAGAGAGAAGGTGAGGCTGATAAGTAATCAGCCTTTATTTGTATGAGGATTCGCTTCCAGACCATTCCTTAATGAAGGGAGTCATGCATTCCTTAAAAGTCAAGATGTATTTGTCACGTGACTATATTTCCAAGGTGAAAACAGCAAGCAAACCCAAACCACTGCCTTCGAAGAGTTTAACCAATCAATCATCATCCATTTGTGTCTAGCCCGTGTTGACCCAGGTGTGTTAGAGCACAACTGTGTCCCACAGGGTTTCTGTGGGTGATTGTTCAGAAGGAGATCACCAGGCCCCCTTCTTTGATGGTGGTGGTAGGGCCCTCTCTGCTTCTCTCCCCTTTAATTGCTTATAGGTCTTGCACTTTACATCCTGGAAAACTCGTCTTAAATCAGATCAGGGCTATGACAAGATTAAGGGAAAGATATCTTACTCTTAATTCTCTCAAACAATTTGATTGGATCCTTGAGGAGCATTATATAACTGGATTACATGAATAAATAACTGCCAAATCACTTATTTTGTTGTTTTTAGAGCTGGACAATGATTAGGTATGACAAGAAGAATCAATGCCTTTGAGTTGTGGTGTCTTAAATATACCATGGACCACCAAGAAAACAAACAGGGCAATCTTGGAGAGGGTGAAACCAAGTTTAGGCTAGGATTTTGAAACTCCATCTCACATACTTTGGGTAGGTGGCCAGGAAGGACCAGTCCTTGGAGAAGGACATCATGCTTACAAGGGTGGAGTGACAATGCAGGAGAGGAAGACCCTGGGTGAGAAAGATAGATACAGTAACTGGGGAAATGAGGTTAATTGTGTCAGCATCAGTGAAACTGGCTCAGGACAGGACAGGCTTCAGAGAGGCTGTACATAGGGTCGCTGTGGGTCACAGGTGACTCAACAGCACATAACAGCAAGATGCTGTTGAGCCAGATCTGACTCATAGCAACTCTATGTAAACCAGATAGAAGCTATCCAATTCTGCACCCTCCTCATAGCCTCATCAGTGCTTAAACCCTTTGTTATATTCTCCATGCCAATCTGTCTCCTTGAGAGTATTCTTCTCTTTTGCTGACCCTCTACTTCCCCAGGGGAACTCTGATGGGTGAGTTAGTAGAGAGTTGCACTGTAACCCCACAGGCAGACGGTTCAGATCCACCAGTTGAACCACAAAAGAAAGAATAACGGATGGAGGGTCAGCTATGAATAGGTTCCAGCTTGGCCTCACTGGCTTGTTGAGTGTGCCTTTCAAAGCATGATGCTTTTCCAAGGACTATTTCCTCCTGACAATATGCCCAAATTTTGTGAGACTAAGTCTAACCATCGTTGCCTCTAAGAACAAATATTCTAGGGAAACAGTTCAATCCATGACATCCTTCCCTATATATATATATATATATTATCGGTGTTCATACAGTTATGCATATAAACATACAAATATGCATGCAAAATATATTCATGCTATTAATTTAGGCTTAGGTCATTGCTGTACGGTTCAAGATTCCATTTTGATGACCTGACCCTACTCTGTGTTCCAGGAAAGAGTAATTTATTCTAATGAATGTTTATCCCTAAACATTGCTTTATGACCCACCCTAGGAGATAAGATAGGGAGTACTTAAATAATGGAAAATGACCCCAGATCCTTCAAATTGTTGTGGTTACTCCCAACCAGCCAACCTAGAGTGAATTCATACCCTGCTCTCTCCTTCGTTTGGGGCTGTTGTCAATTGAGCTTCAGTCCACTTCCACCAAAGTGAGCATTTGTGCATTTTAAATACAATATACTTGCCAAAGATGTGTGTATGTGTGTGTGTGTGTATGTGTAGTTGCTGTTATGTGCCATTGAGTCACCTGCGACTCATAGCGACCTATGTAAAACATCCCTAAACTCTGCTCTGTCCTGTGCCAATCTCACTGTCTCCACCACACCTACCCCA
>NW_006399793.1:15653407-15664269 GCF_000299155.1 Elephantulus edwardii | reverse complement strand
GAGAGGTCCCTAACAGCAGACTTTCCCATCGCAATACGTCTTTTAATTTCCTGGCTATTGGTGCCTAGAGTGTTGACTGTGGAGACAAGCAAACTAAAGCTGTGAACAATCTCAATCTCTTCACCATCCATCCTGACGCTGAGATCCAGTGGTGAGAATCTTTGTCTTTTTGACATTGAGCCTCAATCCATATTGGAGGCTGCAGTCCTTGACCCTCTGCAGCAAGCGTTTCAGGTCCTCCTCAGTTTCAGCAAGCAGGGTTGCATAATCTGCGTAACGCAGATTGTTGTTAGATCTTCCACCAATCTTGACCCCACATTTCTCCTCATAGAGCCCAGCCTCCCGGATAATCTGTTCTGTGTACAGATTTTAAAGGTATGGAGACAGGACACATCCCTGGCATACGCCCTTCCCAGTTTTGAACCGTGCAGTATTTCCCTGCTCTGTTCTGACCACTGCCTTTTGGTCCAAGTATAGGTTTCGCATTAGCATGATCAAGTGTTCTGGGATTTCCATTCTTCTCAGAGTCAGCCACAGTTTGCTATGATCAACATATTCAAATGCCTTTGCATTTCTCTCCATTCCATTGAGTCTTGCTTACATGTGATATTAATTATATTGTTCGATAATTTGTACACTCTGTTGGGTCGTCTTTCTTTAGAATGGGAACAAATATAGATCTCTTCCAGTCAGTTGGCTAAGTGGTTGTCAAACAGATTTCTTGACACAACTTGGTGAGCACATCTAGGGCAGCATCTGTTAATGGGAAAATGTCAATTGGTATACCATTAATTCCTGGGGGCTTGTTTTTTCCCAATTCCTTCAAAACAGCTTGAACTTCCTTCATCTCCATAGGCTCTTGCTCATATGTTGTTTCATGACATCCTTCTGTGTCTGCCAATTCCTTTTAGTATAATGACTCTGCATACTCTTTCCATCTTCTTTTAATACTTGCTGGATCATTTAATATTCTGCCCAAAGCATCCTTAAGTATAACAACTCGAGGTTTGAATTTGTTCTTCAGTTCCTTGAGCTTAAGATACGCTGAGCAAGTTTGGCTCTTTTGATTTTCTGACTCCAGCTCCTTGCACATTTCATTGTAATATTTTACTTTGCCTTTCTGCGCTGCCTTTTGAAATCTTCTGTTTAGCTCTTGAATTCTTCCCTGTGCTTTGGCCTCTCGGCACTCTATAGTGCAATATTCAGAGTCTCTTCTGACATCCAATTTGGTTATATGTTGTTGTTAAGTGTCATCAAATTGTAGGTGACTCATAGCAACCTTATGAATGAATAACCTGAACACTTGTATAACTTTCATTCTTTCTCCAGGTTCATAGGTTTTCGGGAGGCAAGTGATTTCAGAAGTTGATGCCACTCCTGTTTCCAAAATTGTTTTAATGGGAAACTCCACCAAACACTGTCCACTATGGGTAACCTTTATCTCATTGAACACATCAATGTCACAGTGTTCAGCATTACAGCAACCACTAGTTACCTTTGTACAAGTGAACAGACCATGGCTATATGACCTAGAAGAAGGTTCATATATATCTCTATATGTTTATATATAGGTTCATATATATCTCTATATGTTTATATATAGGTTCCTGTATGTATGTATGTATGTATGTATGTGTATATATATATATATATATATATCGACCCTATATACAACAGCCCTAAACTCTGCTCTGTCCTGTGCCAATCGCAGCATCTCAGATACCACCCAACCCTATTACCCCAGTCACTAACTCAATCCACCTCACAGAGAGCCTTCCTCTCCTATGCTGTCCCTCCACCCTACCAAGTATATATATGAAAAAGGAGTGGCATCTACTTCCTAAACAACATACCTCCAAAACTCTATGAACATTGATAAATATCAATGGTTTTAGAGGGGCTTCAGGCCTTTTGGTCATGGAGTCACTATGAGTTGTGCTCAACTCAAAGACAGCCAATAATAACAACAACATATGTGTGTGTGTGTGTGTGTGTGTGTGTGTGTGTGTGTGTACTTTCACTTGTTCAGAGTATCAAACTAGAGATCTCCAACTTAGTAATTTCACCTAACAATCTTTCTTGAACATGTTGGTCCTTATTGACCTATTTCATCCTTTAACATCTGTATCGTATTTCATTGTTTATCTCAAAATTTCAATGAGCTCTGGTGGCATCATCCATAAGGAGTTGTGATGAGAATCCCAAGGCAGCACTTGTCTGGTAGTTCAAACCCATCAGCAACTCCATGGAAAATGATGAGACAGCGCCTTGGTGGATTTATAGCCTCAGGAACACAAAAGAGAGTCGGTTAGCTATGAGTTGGTTTCAACTCAACAGCAAAGAGTGTGAGGGTGATTTTGGTAGTTATCTACCTTTGTCTTTTCTTCTTTTATTTCATTTTTTAACTTTTTCTTCCTCCCCTCACCTCCCCAAAATATTTGTGTATTTGCATCAGTTTTTAAGACTGTAGATAAATACATCTGACATCTTTTGGTCTGCTGGGATGATTTTTATGAGTCTCGTTTTTCTTTTGCCTTTTAATTATTTAATTTCTTTCCTCTTATATTTTTAATTGTTATAAAACTAGATATAGGATGCATTTTCTAAGCCAACATTTTTTTGGGTGAAAAATAGAATTCTATCAATTACATTAATCGTTTTATGCAGCCATCATCTAAAAACATTAACAAATTTCTCAACCTAATAAACAGAAACTCACTGTGTTTTGTTTTTATTTGTTTTGAGTGTTAATAATATGCCTCGGTCTCCATGAAAACAGACTCTGTCTGTTCTAAAAGGAGACATTTCCTTCTTGGCTAGCTATTTGTTTACAAATTAAAGAGAGGAACTGATGGTGAGCTAGAGTAGTAGGTTTCAAACTGAGTCCAATTGTTCAAAATAATTTTTAGCCATATAATCAAGGAGATTCTGGGCAGGGTAGTTAAGCATTTGGCTGTTGTTGTTATTGTTGTCGTTGCTGATTGCCTTCAAGTCGAGTACAACTCATTGCAAGCCTATGACCAAAAGGCCTGAAGCATTTCTACAACTATCAACATTTCTCAAAGTTCATAGAGTTTCTGGAAGCATGTTGTTTAGGAAGTGATAGCTATAACCCACTGGACAGAACCTCAGAAGAAAGATCTGGTGACTGGGTGACCTGCCTCCAGAAGGTACTCTGCAACATGTTGCCATGAGTCAAGACTGACTAATCGACAACGGTAGGTTTTTGGTTTTTATTTTTGTCATTGCTTTTGGTTTATTGCCATATGCTCTGACTCTCAAGTGAGTGTATCTCCCAGATGAGATGTCAGTAAGGATCAAGATGCAAACTTCTAGTCTTTTGTATGTGTGTTTCCAGAGGCTTGTTTGAATGATATCAACCACTGTAAAACTGGTTGTCACAGCCCCTCATTTCATCCTCTCTGACTCATCTTCTGAAAGGAATTCTATTTTCAGGGGAAATAAATTGTCTTATTCATTAACAATCATTGGCCTGCCCAGTGTAGACCCAATTCCCAAAGCAATGGCCTGTATTTCTTCTGTGTCCCTGCCATACTCTCAGACCTTGTTCGGGGTACAAGAGCACCATTAACTCCTTAGATAACTTTCAGAGAAATCAAATTTCCAACTGAAATCTAAGTGGTGGTCAAGACAGTATGGTACTGGTACAATGGCAGACACATAGATCAATGGAATAGAATTGAGAACCCAGAAATCAGCCCATCTACCTATGGTCAACTGATTTTGGACAAGGAGATGAAATCAATGAAGTGGGGAAACTACAGCCTTTTAGCAAATGGTGTTGGCAAAATTGGAAAAACCATGTGTAGAAAACTCAAATAAGATCCATACCTCACAACTCAAAGTGGATCATGGACCTAGGACTAAAACCAAGAAATATAAACATCATTAGAGAAAATCTTGGAAGAACCCTAGCAGCACTAATCCACAACATGAACAGTCTTCCAATCATCCTGAAAAGCCTACAACCAGGAGAGGATAAAATAGATGAGTGGGACCTTCTAACAATCAAATACCTATGCACATCCAAAAACTTCTCTGAAAAGGTAAAAAGGGAAGCCACAGAATGGGAAAAAATATCTGGTAATGACATGTCTCATAAGGGACTTTTATCTAAAATTTATAGAATACTCGAGCACCACAACAAGATTAAGGTAAGTAATCCAATTGCAAAATGGGCACAGGATAGGAAGAGACATCACCAAAGAAGATGGTGAACAAACACATGAAGAAATGTTCAAAACCCTAGCTCTAAGAGAGATGCAAATCAAAACAACTGAGATATAATTTTGCCCCAGTAAGAATAGCAAAATTCAACAGAGAAGCAAACAACAAATGTTGTCAAGATTGTTGAGAAATTGAAACCTTTATTTACTATTGGTGAGAGTATAAAATTGTGCAACCACCATGGAAGGCAGTATGGCATTTTCTCAAAAATTTGGAAATAGCAATACTATTTGATTCAGCAATTTCACTACTGGAAATATATACTGAATAAACCATAACTGCCATCCAAGCAGATAAATGTACACCCATGTTTATTGCTGCTTTGTTTACAATAGCAAAGAGTCTGAAACAACCTACGTGCCTATCAACAAACGAATGGATAGAGAAGCTATGGTATAGTCACACAATGGAATATAATGCAGCACTGAAAAACAAAAAACTCATGAAATATTATTGAAAATATGTGACTATGGAGGACATTATGCTGAGTGAAATATCTCAGTTACAAAAATAAAAAATACCTTAAAAAATACTGTATAATGCCACTGTTATAAACAGAACTGATAGGGGGGTGGGGGAAAACTAAGAAAAGAGTTGATAATGTACATGGCATTTAAACAGATGAGGAAGAAAACTGTATAAATGAATATGTAAGTAGATATTATTAATATCACAAGAGTCCAGAATAAGAGGTGCATAGTAATATGGTCTGGGGGTGGGGGGACTCTTATAACAATGAAAAAACTTTTTTCCAAAGAAAAAAGTATACTGAGGGGGCAGAGGCAGGGAAGAAAATGTGCAATAATGAATAAATGGAAATCCAAGTTTCTTATAAACTTACAATAAAATCTCAATTTAAAAAAAGAATTGCAGACTCAGAAACCAGGGGGGAGAAAAAAGTATGTCTCAGCTTTATATTGTCTCTCTTGAGTTGGTCCAGAGTCACCACATCTGGCAAGCCGTGTCATCTGAGCTTTTAGACATCTATGAGTTTTATGGACTTTACACTATCTTTTAGCTAACAGATATTTTTTTCCTCTAATTTGTGAGTTCCCTGGATCATGAGCATGGGTAAGACTTAGTTTATTTGAAAGCATTTACTGTGTAGATGAATATGTAAGATAAGTATGCAAATAGCATGTACGATGTTGCTTAATATGTAAAATGAATAAGACTTGAGACCTATTTACTTGAAACAAAGTACAATATAGAGGAACCCTAATGGCATAATGGTTGCATGTGCAACTGCTAAGCACAAATTTGGTCATCTAAACCCACTCACCAGTCTTCATGGGAGAAAGCTGTAGCAATCTACTTCCATAACATAAGAAAACAAATTACAAATAACTATAAAACTTGCACAACCACATAGATTGCAATTTGTGGTGTCTTTCCCTCAGATTTCCAGGGCTATAAATCTAAACAAGATCAGACTGCCTTATCTCTTTCTGTGAAATGATTAGTGTATTGAACTCCTGACTTCTTAGTTAGCAATCCAACATGTAATATACAACACCAGCAGAGCTTCTTAAAATATGCATTGAATGAAGTCAGTGAATTATCATTGTTTACTAGGCATGAAGTGGGTTAATGAATGATGATCATTATTAATAGTGATAATAATTAAAAATTGTTATGGAAAGTGAGGTAAAGGTATAATCACAACCACTTAAAGGAAGGAACGAAGTCAAAGATAAGCTAAGAAAATAAATGATGGTAAATATCTGCAATAAGCTGTGTTAGTCTAGTGGTAAGAAGCTGTATTGCAATGCCAAAGGCATGTGGTTTGAATCCACCACCTGATCCCTGGCAGTAGGATGGAAAATCTCCTATGTGCTTTACTGGCTCTGAAAACGGCTGAAGGGTCAGCTATGAAGGGCTTCTGACTTGACAGCACACAGCAACAACAAGGGTGTTATAGTGCCGCAACAGAGGGCTTTGGAATTATCCAGGCACTACTCTCTGTGTGATGTTTCAGCATTCCTTGCTCAAATCCAGCATTTTCATTGATAAAATGTTTAATGCCATCAGCCTGTTGTAAGAATCAAGTGGAATGGCACCTGTTGAGACAGCTGCTGGATGCCTGCCTCACAGTAGGTGTTTCATGAATGTTTCTTTTCTTTTTGAATCATTTCTTTTATCATGTTTCATATCTTAATTGCCAGATCTGTTTTATTAACTAACAACACACAGGAAGCAGGGCAGGGATGAGTGCTCTTTCCCCTTGTTAATTATGTCTATTATATAATTGTGGAAGTCCTGAGTAGAACATTGTTCTAGGAACTGTATGTCAAAAATCAAACGAGAATTCATGTGAAAGTAAGTGTTCTAACAACTGTCAAATGACAAACGTACAAGGAAACGGTGGTGCTATAACGTGTTCCTTATCTTATGTTTTCTTCTTTAAAAAGAAAAGTCCTAGCTTTTCTATGAATGGGAGTCACTTCAGCAGAGTCGAACAGAGATTTACCCTGATGTGTATTTAGATAATTTTTCTATTGACAGAAGGTCAGTTCTCAGAATATTTACTGTCTGCTGAAAGCTGACTTAAGACCGTGCCATATTTTCCAAAGAGGTACAACATTACGCACATAAAAAGAAAATAGGTCAGAATCTCTCATAGCTGTGTTGCCTGATTCCTCAGTGAAAGGTCATTCTTAATCCTTCTACAGCTCCCAGGGCACTGTGTGCTGTTGTTTTCTGAATGTTCCAGGAAGAAATGGATTTGTGTGAAGAAAATCAGGGAACAAATTCTCCTCAGAAGCAAGAGACCCCAAACATTTCACAACTCCACACTGCAAAGATAAGTTCTGGGGCTAGATCCTGGTGGTATTTTCTGCACAGTTAAATTCTGAAACTAGCTACCTGGAAAGACCCATGTTTGAGACTTTTCATTTTCAGCATTTTGTGAAAGAGAATGGAAAATACGAGAGTTCCATTCACCAGAATTCTCACCTGTGAGTGTGGGGTGAGGTCTGAGGGTCTGAAGAATCTGCACTATACTAGTGGCCACAAAGCTGAAATTGAGGTTTCTCAGATGTATAAGCATCTAAGGAAATCTGAGGATGCCATGGGGAAAATTGCAGTTTATGCCAAAAAGCATGGCATTGACAAAATATCCTGATAACAGGCCAGCTAACCCGGATGCTGTCTCTCAGTGTCATATGAGAACCAACAGCCACTTCCAAATATCTGGCTTCAGTAAAAACCACCAAGCCCACTTTCCAGAAATGCAGGCAGTCACCTCATCACCCCAAGTGTCTTCTGTGAGCAATACTACATGTAAGCATCCCTGGTGGTGCAGTGGCTAAACATTTGACCACTTATAAAAAGACTATTGGTACAAACCCATCAGTTGCTCCCACCTATCTGAATATAATTTACCGGGAAAGGTACACAAATTTTAAAAAATTATAGCAACACCTCTGTTAAAATATGATGATGTGATTATCTAGTGGCCTAATGGGTAAGGAGTTTTTCTGCCAATGGATAGGCACACAACGCAAATCCACAAACTGCTCCAAAGGAGAAAGATGGACAATCTCCTCCTATGAGATTAAAACCTCTCAAAACTGAAGGATCAACTGTGAGTCAGTACTGACCCAGCAGCATTTAACAGTAACAAAATTAAATTAATTAAAAAAAATTTTTAAGGTAGCTTTTCTTTTTATTTATCGTTATCTCACTTCATGCTGAGAAGTGACTGCAAACATCTCCACAGTGGAATAGGTAAAGCCATTTTATGTGGCCCACAGTTTGTGATTGTCCTAGGCCTGAGATTTGGTGATCTATCTGTGCAAAACACCAAGACCAAGTTCATTTTAGCATCTGAGTGTTAATGTTTCTAGCCTTTCCTGATTCTTTTACTGTCATGTCACGGCTTACTGCACGCTTTAGCTCCCCTTTACCTGGCTGTTAGGTCACTGTGTGCCAACCTTCTCAGATTCTTCCAAAGGGATTATAAGTTTTCAAAGCCAAGATAACACTAAGAGTTTATTTGATAAAAGTGGTCTAAAACTTGCACTATTTACTATAGAGCTATCTGTTAGCAATATCCCTATGCAAATGATTCCTCGATTATAGTTACCAACCTTGCTTGCTGAAAGTGAGGACAGGAAGCACTTGCTACAGAAAAGCAAGGACTACAGCTTCCACTATGGATTTCATCTCATCATCAAGAAAACAGAAATCATCCCCAATCAGGCCAGTAGGCAGGATCATGACAGATGGAGGAAAGGTTTAAATTGTTAACTGTTTCATCGTACTTGGATCCATAATCCACACCCATGAGATCATCAGTCAAGAAATAAAAAGACAAGTTGTGTTGGGGAAATCCGTAGTCAAGGACTTCTCTAAAATGCTAAAGAGTTTAAAGACTAAGGTGCACTTTTCCAAGTAATTTTCAATTACTTGGAATCTGAAAGTTGGACAGTGACTAGAGATAATAGAAGATGCCTTTGAATTGTGGTGTTAGAGAAGAGTATTGAATATTCCACGGGCTGCTAAGAGAACAAGTAAATCTGTGCTTTGGAGAAAGTGGAACCCAGTATGTTCCTTGGAAGCAAGGATGGAAAATCTCATCTCCTTGAGCATGTTGTCAGAAGTGACCAGTTCTTGGAGAAGAACATCATGCTGGGAGAGGTGGAGGGTCAGCATAAGAGAGGAAGATCCTCAAGAGATCAATTCAACAACTGTAACAATGAACTCAAATGTATCAGAGATGGTGAGGAAGGAAGGCACAGGATAGGGTTCAGAGATGATGCTAAGAGTTGCTATAAGTCTTGGTCAACTCGATGGCATATAACAACAAATTATCAAATTAATTTCACATTCATCTCTTGCCACTGAACTTGCATTACAGAAGCCAGCCAGTTACGGGTGAGCCATGGAGACTGAATTTTATAAGATGCACAGACAATGCCGTTCTTACTCCATGTAAGAACTTGATCTTTTGCGTCATCTTTCAAGAAGGCATTCTCAAGGGTGCTCCAACTGGGGTCCACAAACATCAAAGGAGTTCTAAGACAGAGTTTGTAATGAATTTTTTAGTAAATTTAAATGGAGGACGCGGAAGAACACGTCTATCTTCTAATTGGCTTAGTGTGAAGTTTCTAGTTTAAGTTCTGGTGTCTTGGTTTACCACTAAGAATTGTGCTGCCAACCCAAAGGCATATGGTTCAAATCTACCAGATAGCTACTGGAGAAAAATAAGCAATCTCCTTTCATGCAATTTAGAGCCTCTGAAAACCCACTGGAGGGTCAGCTTTGAATTGGTTTTGATTCAATGGTACATAGCAACAACATATCTGAAATTTAGCATTTTTTCCCATTATGAAGGTCAGCAAAAAAATTACAATAGTTGTCTGAGACTTTATCTCCAGCATATATTGCCAATATTTTAAAATATCATTTCTACTTACTAGCATTTTAAAAATATTACATTTATTAAACCCACAAGTATCAGAAACAAAACTCATTGTCACCAAGTAGATTCTAACTTATACCCTTACAGAATAGAGTAGAAGTGCCTTATATGGTTTTCAAGGCTGCAACCTTATAGGGGACATGTTTTCCCTTGTTTTGGCATCTTGACACTGTAGTGCAATTTTTAGAGTCTCTTCTGACATCCATTTTGGTTTTTCCTTTCTCCTCTTTCTTTATAATGAATGACCTTTTGTGTTCTTCACGGATAGTATTCTTGAGTCATCCCACAACTCGTCTGATTTTAGATCACTGGTGTTTAATGCTTCAAATCTATTCCTAAGCCCGTTCTTAAAGACAAGTAGGAGAAAGTGAAGATCAAATTTTGGTTCTTATGGACTTGCTTTCATTTTCTTCAGCCTCAATTTAAACTTGCATGTCAGTAACTGAACAGTAAGTATCTGGCCTGGTTTTGACTGAAGATATTGAGCTTCTCCAACAAATTCTTCTGCAAATGTAGTCAAAATTCCTGATTAGATGAGGACCATGTGTTTTTTAAAAGATATTTTCAATTACTAAATAATTGAACATACATAATTCAATTATTCTATTTGAAGCCTCATTTCTGTCACCAAGTCCATATTTTCTGACTGCCATCCACTCTTCATTGCTTCCAAATTTTGCATCCCAATCATCAATTTTCATTAATTGCTGCGGTAAAAGTGCTGAACAAAAGATTTCAAAGGACAACTCAAGAAGACAATGCAAAATATTTTCATGGAATGTGCACAGAACTGGAATTGGAGAATAAAAACTAATAACTCACTTGGTATTTCTCAAGCTGAAGGAAATGAAAAACAAATTCAAGCCTCAAGCTGCAATACTAAGAGATACTATGCACAAAACTTTGAATGATCATGGAAGCATCAAAAAACATGGAGGGAATACATAAAGTCACTGTACCAAAAAGAATTGGCTAACAC
Source organism: Elephantulus edwardii (assembly GCF_000299155.1). NCBI lineage: Eukaryota > Metazoa > Chordata > Mammalia > Macroscelidea > Macroscelididae > Elephantulus > Elephantulus edwardii. The sequence continues at coordinate 15,653,617 of NW_006399793.1, read as the reverse complement.
AGAACCCTTTTGGGAAGTAACATATGATTAAGAACCAATGATATTGAAGGAAGAACTTCAAGCTGCACTGAAGACATTGTCAAGAAAAAAAAAAGTCTGTCATCACAGGAGTCTCCAGTGAGGGCTACATGGTGGAGGGGACCTGGGGGAGGGTTTGTAAAACAATGAAAGAATCTTTTCTTTTACTTTTCCATAATTTTTGACTCATGT
>NW_006399793.1:15630335-15652852 GCF_000299155.1 Elephantulus edwardii | reverse complement strand
TGAGATGACAAAGCAAAGTATTTGAAAGTGTAGGGGAGTTAAAATGTTGGAAAAAGAGTTCTAAGAGATCAAGGTGAAAACAAAGGGGAGGAGAACTGGAATTATAAGAAGGATAGCATGACCAAACTTGAGTAGCTAAGAGGATTGAAGAAGAGTATCACTAGATTCCAAGTTCAGGGACATAGGGAGGCACAGACTTTGATGTGAACTTGTTTTTGTGCATTGTAAACTGAAGTCAACTTTGGTGAAAAGTTCTTTTAAAGCTTAGCAGAAGGAGAGTTGAGACCAGTTGATATTTGCTGTGGAATCATGTACTGAAGAGAACTACTTAGTTTCAACCTGTGTTGTTTTCACCTTTGAAAGGAACAAACCAAACAAACATATGAATAAAAGTGCCATGGTTAAAAAAAAAAAGTGCCATGGTTCTCTTTCCTTAAAAAAAAAAGGGGGAAAAAAAGAGCCCAGAAGTCAATGGGATACCAATTTATATTTCAACTAACAACAGATGCAGCCCTGGATATATTCACCAGTCTATAACAGGAAATTTGGAGGACCGCTGGATCCATATTTGTTCTAATTCCTAAGAAAGGTGATCCAACAGAAAATGGAAATTACCAGGCAATATCATTAATATCACACGCAAGCAAAATATTATTAAAGATCATCCAAAAATAGCTAGAACAATACGTTGACAGAGAACTGTCAGAAATTCAAACTGGGTTTAGAAGAAGCCATCAGAAATATCATTGTTGATGCCAGATGGATACTGGATAGAAGTAGAGGATACTAGAAGAATGTCTATTTATGTTTTATTTACCATGCAAAGACATTTGATTGTGTGTATCTAACAAGAATGGAAATCCCAGAACACTTCATTGTGCTCCTGTGAAACCTGTATCAAGCGCAAACAGAGCAAGAAAACACTACATGGTTTAAGAAAGTTGTACATCAGAGTTGTATCCTCTTTCCATACTTATTCAATATTTATACTGAACAAATCATTCAAGAAGAAGAAAACTGTGGTATCAGGATCAAAAAAAGACCCATCAACAACCTGAGTTATGCAGATGACACAGAATTCTTACACATACCTACATGGTTCAGTGCAATACCCATTCTTCATCTGATGAAGAAGGTCTAAAAATTCTGAATTAACTTTCCTGGTGTGAGTACAAAAACAACCTCCCTGATTCTGTAAGTTTCACTTTGGGGAGAATTTCTTGAAGTTAACCTTGACATTTAAGGAAAAAACTAGTATTTGAACCCCTGAGCCAAGTGATTTAGCTTGGGGTCAGCTTTATTTCTGTTTACATTATACTTTCATTTTTTTCAAATTAATAAAATTTTTTTTCAAAAAAAAAAAAGAAAGACAAAAATCCTCATCACTGGATCAATAAGAAACATCATAATAGATGGAGAAAAGATTGACACTGTCAACAACTTCACCTTACACCCTCAATCAACACTGTTCGTACCCATAGTCAGGAGATCAGGAAACATATTACATTGGGGAAGTCTGCAGTCAGTGACCTCTCCAAATTACTGAGGAAAAATGACATCAGTTTGAAGACTAAGGTGTGTCTGATTCAGGCTATAGTCTCTTTCATTATTTGCTATGCATCTAAGAGCTGGACAATGAATAAGGATGACAGAAGAAAAACTGATGCCTTTGAGGTGTGGTGTTGGAGGGGAGAATTGAATATCCTATAAGCTGCCAACAGAATAGATATGTCTTGGAAAATGTACAGCTAGAATGATTCTTGGAGGCAAAGATGACAAAGCTTTGTTTCACGTATTTTGGGCATGTTGCTAGGAGGAGCTGTTACTTGGAAAGGGACATCAGGCCTGGAAATGGGAAGGGTCAGTAAAAGAGAAAGACCCTCAACCAAATGGACTGACACAATGACTACAGCAATGGGCTCAAATATGTCAGAAATTGTGAGGATGGCACAGGATAGGTCCGGGTTCAGATCTGTTGTTCATAGAGTCGTTAGGAGTCATATTCGACTGAACAGCGTCTAACAACAACAACAGCAACCTTTTGGGAAGAAAATAGCTACCTTTTTCTCCTGAAAAGCTATTGTAGAAAAGCTTTCAGATAGACAGCAGTTAGACACTTTACAGACGCACCTGCAGGGTCCCTCAAACCCACTAACTCAACAAAAATTCATCATTCAATTGGAATCAACTTATAGCTGATCCGCCAGTGGATTTTCTTAAGATATCAATCACCTGGGAAGAGATGGTCTATCTTTCTACTGTGGAGCAACTGGTGGGTTTGAACTGCCATAGAGATGTCACCTTCGGGTTAGCAGCACAACCCCCTAGCCACTAGGGCTCCAGAGATCTGTTCAAATCCACGGGTGAATGTTATCTCAGGTAATAATAAAATGATATTATATCACCCTTTTGTTTTTTACAAATGTACACCAATGTTTATTGTGGCATTAGTCACAATAGCTATATCACCCATTTTTTAAATGTATTTGTTAACTGCCCTTAAATAGAATTAGTTTTAAAAAATACATTCTAAGAATGGGTTCATAGATTCTACCAGACTTCCAAGGTGACTGTGACTCAAAATCAAAGGTTGCTACGCCCTATGCTCGGATTTAACAGATGAACTTGTATTACTAGTTTATAAATTCATCAGTCACAATAGAAACATGGCAGATGGTGATGACTGAGGCTGAAGAAATTTGATTGAGACATGGACTTCTCACAGGTGTTGCATCCCCTGGGCCAAGGAACTTCAATGAAAGAGTGGAGTGAAAGAGTACCCATTGTCAGCAAAGTGACTGAGCTGCAAGGCAAGCCATTGCACAACCACAGCCTTGATCCCTCATCGGCCTCCTTAATTCAGTTTATTGAGGTTATAACACTGCCTTCAAAGATGATTTTTAGGTTACTAGGCCTGCAAGTTCAAAACTACCCTCTGCAGCTATTTATAAATCCCTCTGACAATTTATTGCCCTGGAAGTTCTAGCTTGAGTCATTATACTTTGTCTGAGGATTTCATTTAGAACAAAGGAAGAAGATGAGTCCACAATGTCAGGTCCTACTGGACTTGAGATGACTCTTTCCTTAGTTTCAGCTGACGCATATGCTAAATGACTGACTCAGCCATGACTCAATGATGATGACATCACTTTAAACTTACACAATTTGAAAAGAAGCACAGACAGAAATAGAACAACAGGAAGACATGTAAAATGAATGCTACCAGCAGAATGAAGACATACTAAATTAATGAGTCCTGATGTCCCTTTGTCTTGGTATAAAATAGAAACATTGCCCATAATAATAGATAATTTACATTTGAGTAGTGCTTTCACTGTCATTCTTTTGTTTGATGTCCATGACAACTCTGGGAGCCAAGCAGCTGCAAAAGCTGACCTTAGAGAAAGCAGCTAAAGGACCACAGCCAGGGAAGGAGACTAGGATGATCTCCTCATCCCAACACACGATCTGAAGAGCAGAATGTGCTAGTGGTTGTTGCTACCCCAGTACAACTAAGGAAACAAAGCTCACGGCAAGAGTTGTGTGCTGATTGAAAACTAAGCAAGTCAAAAGCAGAATAGTAAATACAAGCACAATCCCTGGGTTTTCTGAAGGCAAATCTTCAATGTACGCTATTAAAACAGAAAAGGGGGGGAAAGGCAGAGAAACATCACTGTCATGCTAACGAAAGAAAACCACAATACTATACATAGGAGATAGGACTAAGTCCACAAAAGAAACTGGAGTTCAACATATTTGAGAATGTATGTTGTTGTATTTCAATTTTTAACAAGTTAATGATAATGCACATTAGGTTTGTCAGATAGATATCCATGCAAACCCCCACTGGGTTTCCAAGTCTGTAAATCTTTACAGCAGGAGACTCACCATTTTCCTGCAAAGTAGCTGGTGGCATTGAACCATTGACCCTTAGGTTAGAAGTCCAACACGTAATGTACTATGTCACCAAGCTCCATTTTTATATAAAAAATCTCACTGCCATTGAGTCAATTTCATTGATAGTGTCCTTCCATCAGGTTTTAGAAGCTGTGAATCATAACTGAAGGAGATTGCCCATTTTTCTTCCACAGAGCAACTAGTGGACCTGAACTACTGAAGAAAATCAGCTATTGGGTTAGCCCTACTACGTGCCACCAGAGCTCTCATATATATTTGTTGTTGTTGTTGTGTGTCATTGAGTCAGAACCAACTAATATCTAACCCTCCAGTGGGTTTTCAGAGGCAGCAAATCACACTGGAGGAGACTGTCCGTCTTTTCCCCCTGTAACAGCTGGTGGAATCAAACCACATACCTTCGGGATTGCAGCACAGTTTCTTACCACTAGGCCACTAAATTTCCATATCAGGTATGGAGCTGGGCCCCGGAGGCCCAGAAGCACCTCAGAAGCAGGCCAGGGGTCAGCAGCAATAGCACCGACACACACCAGCAGGACCTGGGCTGGGCTTTGTGACCCACGAGCCTCAGCACCCAGAAACAGACCAGTCGTGGCAAGGAGCCAGACCAGGGGTTTACAAGTGGCAGTAATCAGACTCAAGTCGGAGGCCAGGCTAGGAAGCCACAAGCAGCAGGACCCAAATATACCAGGAGGCCCAGAACGCCATCATTGCCTGGGAGCACACAGATAACAAAAAGACCAGAGTGACTGGAGGTCTGAGGACTGGGGAAAGTGAGGATGGGGTGTGCAACACAGAAAAGGGGGGGACCAATGCCAAATTTATCTGTCAGTTTTTTCGTATGAGGAAAGTATCTTTGCATGTTGCTCTTATTAATTGCTTAGATACTTGCTTGTCTATCATTTGCTCTTTTGGGTACAATGCTTGTCTGTCAGATACTGTTCTAAAGCTGAGCTCCCAAATTAAGACAGACTAGGAAGAAGGATTGGCCATTCACTTCTGAAATAGCAGGCCTTCAAAAACTCCATGAACAAAAAAACCACACATGGACTATAAGGCTGAGCCCTCATATTGAGAAACACAAAAATAAGGCAAATAACCACTAGAAGATGGGACATGGATGTACGAGTTATGAATGTAGGAAAATTGGACATTGTTTAACAAACAACGGAATGCAGGCTCTCTGGTGGCCTAGTGGAAGCTGCGCTGCAGTCCTGAAAGCCCGCGGTTCCAATTCACCAGGTGCTCCACTGGAGAAGGAGGGGTAATCTCCTCCTGTACCAGTCAGATTCAATTTGATGGTACACATACACACACAAAATAATAAAATAAAAAAATTTTTAAAAACCCACAACACCCGGAATGCATAAATTGGGAAGCTGAGATGGATTGGCAAGAGCCACTTTGAATGAGACAGTCATAATCTACTATTCCAGGAATGAAAGAATGAGGAAAAATGGAGTTGTGTTCCTAATAAAAAAAACTTTGTATCTCCATTCTGAAGCACAGGGAAGTACATTGTGAGTGGCAGTATACCATCCACATGCACACAACTGTAAAATACACTGTCAGCTACACATGTGCAATCTCAAATAGTCAAACTAAAGAAAACTAAAACAAGTCTACAAGAACCAAAATATGACCCTGAGTCTATCCTACCTGAATTTAAAAACCAGCTGGAGAACATATAGGACCGAGGCCTTGAATACTAATGCATGAAGACCAGATGAACTGTGCGATGATATTCAGAATATCATCCATGAAGGAAGCAAAAAAGTAAAAAAAAAAAAAAGTAAAGACAGAGGTGGAAGACCAAGATGGATATAGAAGTCAGAAGAGACTCTGAATATTACACTAGAACACTGAAAAGCCAAAACAAAGGAGGAGGGGGGGAATCAGGAAATTAGAATTTAATAGAAGATTTCAGAGTGCAGCTCAGAAAGACAAAGCAAAGTATTATAAAAAAATGTGCAAAGCATTGGTGTCAGAAAATCAAAAGGGAAGAAGTCACTTGGCATTTCTTAAGTTGAAGGAACTGAAGAACAATTTCAATCCTTGATTTGCAATGCTTAAAGAAGCTATGGGCATCTCTAAGAATATTCAGTAATCCAGGAAGCATCAAAAGAAGACAGAAGAAATTCAGAGTCACTGCACTGAAAAGAATTGGCTGACACAGAACCATTTTAGAAAGTAGAATATGATCAAGAATTAATGGTAGTAAAGGGAGAAGTTCAAGCTGCTGTAAAGGAATTGGCAAGAAATATGTCCCCAGGAATTGAGGGAATACCAATAAACATATTTCAACAAACAGATTCAGCCCTTAATGTGCTCACCAAGTTGTATCCAGTGGGGGCTTGACAAGATGGAATAAAGCTGGACATAATTTAACGGGGATTAAGTTTACAAAGCTTAATATATGAGAATGATTGTATGAAAGACAATGTGATGAAGAAAACTGTTAAACACACTATATACAAATGTTATATATAAAGCAATAAAAATAAATATTTTTTAAAACCCCAAAACTCAGTGAATTGGGCTATGAAACTGCCTTAGCCAGCATCCTCAGCAGACCTCTCATCGACTGACTACCACTTCTTCCAGCACCTCAATAAATTCTTACAGAGAAAACTAACTTTTCAATCACCAAAGAGCCATAGAAAATTCCTTTTCATTAAGTCCACATTGCCAGATTTTAGGTTGCCAGTATAAACAAACTTGTATTTTGTTAAAGAGGGGGAAGCCCAAATGAACAAACAAATAAGAAATCTGGACTATAGCTACCTGATCAACTGATTAGAAAAGCTCCATATTTATTCCTATTCCCAAAAATGTTAATCCAATAGAATGTGAAAATTATTAAACAATATCACTAATATCACATGCAAGCAAAATCTTGGTGAAGATTATTCAAAATGACAGAGAATTGCCAGAAATACAAGCTGGGTTTAGGAGAGGCAGTGGCATTAGGGAAATCATTACAAATGTCAAATGGGTCTTGGTTGGAAGCAAAGAGTACCAAAAGACACAACCTTGCTCACTGTAAGTGAGGAGGATTTGAAGCATCTGATGCAGAAAGTCTGCATACTCCTTCAGTATGGCCTGCAGCTCAACATGAAGAAAACAAAGATCCTCACCACCAGGCCAAATGGCAGGGTTTTTTAAATTTTCATTTTGCTCGAATTTAGAATCATCGCTTTTAGCACCAGTGGTCAGGAAAAGACAATTTGCTTTGGGAAAGTCTACTTGCAGGGATTTCTCTAGAGTGCTGAAGAGCAATGGTATCAGTCTAGATACTAAGGTGAGCCTGATACAGGCCATGATCTTCTCAATTGCTTGCTATGCATCTGAGAGCAGGACAATGACTAAGGACAATAAAAGAATCAATGTCTTTGAGTTGTGATGTTAGAAAAGAATATTGAACATACCATGGACTGCCAAGAGAATAAACAGGTCTGTCTTGGAGAGGATAAAACCAAGCTGCTTTTTGTAGGTAAAGGTTTTGAAGCTCCATCTCACACTTTGTGTATGTGGCCAGGAGGGAACAGTACTTGGAGAAGAACACCATGATCAGAAGGATAGAGGATCAGTGCAAGAGAGAAGGCTCTGGATAAAATGGATTGACATAGTGACCGTGAGGTCAAGTGTGTCAGAGAGGCTGAAGATAGGGCAAGATTCAGAGCCATTGTTCATAAAGTCTTTAGAAGTTGTGGTCAACTTAATGGCAAATAACAACAACAACAAGTATATGCATATTACTGTTGTGTTCATTCTCCAATCGCATGGAAGTTTTTACATGTAAACTATCTAATAGAAAAGGAGTTCTGGTGGCATATTGTGTTATGAGCTGGACTGGAAGCTCAACAGTTCAAATCTACCGGTCACTACATGAGAAAAAGATGAGCAGTGTCTTCCTGTAAATATTTAACACCTCAGGAACCAAAAGGCAGGTCACCATGAATGAGAATCAACGTGATGTTAATGTGTTTAGATATCAAATGGTAAAACGAATTTGCTCTGTAAACTTCCATTGGAAGCATAATGGTGTGGGGCGGGGGAGGTGTTACACCCAAGAAAAGCCTCATCTAGTAGTTCTACTGAGTAGCATGTGAAGTCATTGTATGGCTGGAGAAACAGCAACTAACAACACATATATTTGTGTGTGTAGATGCTGTTGTTATTAGGTGTCATCGAGTTGAGTATGACTCACAGAAGCCCTATGAACAATAGACCTGAATCCTGTCTGTCATCTGCCAACTTCACATTCTCTGACACACTTCCAGCCATTGCTTCAGTTAGTGTCAACTCACCTCGTTGAGAGTCATCCTATCCTTCCATACTTCCACCTTTCCAAGCTTAATGTCTTCTCCAAGGAATAGTCTTTCCTAGCACCATGCCAAAATATTGTGAGGCAATATTTTAGCATCTTTGCTTCCAAGTAGCACTCTGGCTGCACCTTCTCTAAGACATATCTGTTTTGTTTGCAGTTCATGGACTATTCAGTATTCGGCTCCAATACCACAACTCAAAGACCTCAATGTTTCTTCTGTCATCCTTATTCATTGTCCAATGCTCAGAAAGTGACCGAAAAGACTATGGCTTGAATTAGTTACACCTTTGTGCTCAAATTAACACAATTGTTGTTGTTGTTAAGTGCTGTGGAGTCAAGTACAACTCATAGTGGTGCTATGAACAAAAGATCTAAACCCTGTTCTATCCTGTGCCATCCTCACCCTTCCTACACACGAGAGCCCATTGCAGCAGTCACCATGTCAGTATACCTGGTGAAGGTCTTCCTCTCCTTCACCAACCCTCTACCCTTCCCAGCATCATGTCCTTCTGCAAGGAACAGCATCTTTGCTTCCAACATGCTCAAAGTATGTGTGGTGAAGCCTTATTCTTCTTGCCTCCAAAGTGCACTCTGGCTGCACCATATCTAAAACATATTTATTCTTTTGGCAGTCCATGAGATTCAGAGTTCTTCTAGAACACCACAGGTCAAAGACATCAGTTCTTTTAGTGTCATCCTTATTCATTGTCCAGCCCTAAGATACATACATAGCAAGTGATTGGAAAGACTATGGCCTGAATCAGATGCACCTTAGTCCTCAAACGGACAACATAACTTCTCAACAATTTGGAAAGGTCCTTGACTGCAGGCTTTCCCAGTGCAATACATCTCCTGATCTCCTGATTGCTAGTACCATGTGTATTGACTGTGGATCCAAATAAGATGAAGTTGTTGAGCATTTTAATCTTTTCTCTGCCTATCATGATGTTGTCTATTAGTCCAAAGGTGAGAATTTTTTCCTTGATTTTGATTTGAAATCCTTATTGAAGGCTGCAGTGATCTTGTGCAGCAAGTGTGTCTTGTCCTTCTTACTTGCAGCAAACAAAGTGATGTGATATGCAATCGGAAGGTTATTACTAAGTCTTCCTCCAATCCTGATACGACAATCTTCCTTCATTGAGCCCAGAATCTCCAATGATTTTTCTCAGCAGATAGATTGAGTAGGTATGGAGAAAGAATACAGCTGAGATGAAACAGAGAGGAGTGGAAGATCTTTTTTGCTTATAATCCCAGGAACTGGCAGCAAAGCCTGGTAGAGTTTAAAGGGATGAGGCTTCTATGTGAATGAAGATGGCAGCAATGAGTGGAAGATCCTTTCTCGTTTGTAATTCCAGGAGCTGTCAGCACAGCCTGGAGGAATCTAGAACGATGGAATTTAGAGCAAGTACAAGCAAGAAAGGATCTTCTACCAATCTTCATTTAGGACCCTCAGGCCTTCAGCCCTCAGGACAAATGAAGAGCACCAGCTAACCAGAACCATAGAGACATTGCCCTCACCCAAGACCATATCCTGTATGTATATGCCGCATACATAGTTTCATGCATTTCCCCATGCTTCCGTTAGGCAAAATAATATAAGATGTAAATAATAATGTCTTAAATGGGGTTTTTCTAAGTCTCCTATGACATTTGCTGAATGTTTTTAGTGTCATCAAGTCGAGTATTACTCCTAGTGACCCTATGAACAGCAGATCTGAACCCTGTCCAATGCTCATCCTCACAACCTGTGACACGTGTGAGCCCATTGCTGCAGTCACTGGGTCAATCCAACTGGTTGAGGGTCTTTCTTTCACAGCCCTTTCAATATGATGTCCCTCTCCAAGGAATAACCTCTCTTAGCAACATACTCAAAAGTTTATGAGATGAAGCATTATCATCTTGGCCTCCAAGAAACACTCTGGCTGTACCTTCTCTAAGATCTATCTGTTCTTTTGGAAGTCCGTGGAATATTTAGTACTGTTCTCCAATACCAAAGGCACCAATTCTTCTCTCATCCTTATTCAGTGTCAAGCTTTTAGCAGCATAGTAAGTGACTGAAAAGACCGTGAATAACATAAGCCTCTAACATTCTCTGGTTCTATTAAAAAGTAAGTAAATAGCTTCAGCTTTTAGTCATTCTATATAGCTATTTACACAAGTTTGTTTATTTGTTTGTTTGGCTTTTTAACTGATCACTTTTCCCATGACAGATAAACCTTAGTGCTCACAGACAGAAAAAATAAACAACAACAACAAAAAAGGATGGAGGGCCCTGGCTGGTGTCTGAAAGCTGAGTATTTGCTAATATGGTTCCTGAGTCTGATCTGAATCTGAGGGCCAGACCTATGTGTTCCACAAAAGGCCCTTTGAAATGACTTTCCCCTCCTGGTCTGAGGAATCCCTAGCAGACTGACCTTTGAAGGATGGCCACACTTGTGTGGTTTGGCCTCTCATCTCCTGTGAAGGCTATGAGCCACGCTCGTCTGTCTGGGATCTGCTGCCTACTTCCTCCATTATATTTAGCTCTTTGGTTATTTTCCTAATGAGCTGTCTGTTTGCCTCCAGCCTTTCCAGCCAGAAGAATGTGTGCAAATCATAGACTGAGTACCCAGCTCTCAAGGCTTACAAGTAGCCGTTCTATCTGTTCTGAAACCCACCTACTCTAGACCTCTTGCTTGGGTTGTATGTTTATTCTGCTTGGCCCTTGGCTGGAAAACTATGCAATTCTCTAGCTATAGCTTGTCCAGCCTTGCACTTACATTGCCTTTAAAGAATACCTCCTTACACCCTCCCCACTTCACCCCACCTTGTTTAGTGTGCTAAGACAGCTGAAGGAAGGCCAAGCAGATGCTTAACACATTACTGTTGAGTCCATTTTTCCTCACAGAAGCCCTGAAGGACAGCGTAGAGCAGCATCATAGGATTTCCAGGTTATAGTCTCTACAAAAGCGGACGGCCCCATCTTTATCCCACAGAACGGCTGGCAGAATCAAATTGCCAACGTTTTTTGTGAGTTAGCAATCAAGGTCTTTAACTAATTCACCGAGCTCCTTAGCACATGCTTAGGTGAGAGTAAATCACAAAGAGAAAGGAATCATTTTATATATTCTTATCAGTCGGGGGGGGGCGGATTTTTATGGTTAGATTATGGCTCTGTACATTGTTAATATGTAATCATTCCTTGATTATAAACCACAGTGATACCATGTGAAAGAATAGAAGGGCCCCAAAGGGTTTTCTAGACTATAATCTTTAAGGCCGCCACTTGTCTGTCAGTTTGTCATGCTGTGGTAGACTTCATGTTGCTGTGACAGTGGAAGCCATGGCACCAGTATTTTGATTACCAGCAGGGTCCCACGGTGAACAGGTTTTACCAGAACTTCTAGGCTAAGACAGACTGGGAAGCAGAACTGGCCATTCACTTCTGAAATAATGGGCCCTTGTAAACCTTATGAATAGCACTGGAACATCGTCTGATACAGTGTCAGAAGATGAGGCCCTCAGGTTGGAGAGCACTCAGAATGCAACTGGGCACATCAGAGATGGTGTGGATGGTGCAGCATCCAGCAGGGTTGTACATGGAGTTGCTGTAAGTTGGACCTAACTCAACAATACATAACAAGGATAACAAAATCAATAACAATCGTTAAGGGAATAGAGTGTCAGATCGTTTATTCTGCAAAGTAGCTGGGTATATTCAAACTATCAATCTTCTGGTTAGTAGGTAACTGCTTTAACCAGTATATAATGAGACTTCCTTGATAGCCTTTTAAAAAAATTATAAATTGAGAAGAATCTGATAAGAAGAGGGGAAATGATGAAAAAATTTCATATCTTCTCCACTTCCTCGAGTTACGGAGGCTAGATGAATCTTTGAAACTATTGCTCTGACATTATTTCTTAAACCTTACAAATATCCCCTAAATTCTTCTTAATGCCATATAGTAGTTTAGCTTAACTATAAAAACATTCAGCATGGACTGAGGCTCAATGTCAAGAAGACAAAGATTCTCACCACTGGACCAATTGGTAGCATCAGGATGGATGGTGAAGAGATTGAGATTGTACACAGCTTTAGTTTGCTTGGCTCCACGGTCAACACTCTTGGCACCAGCAACCAGGAAATCAAAAAATGTATTGCGATGGGAAAGTCTGCTATTAGGGACCTCTCTAAAGTACTCAAGAGCAACAGTGCCTCTCTGGAGACTAAGGGGCACCTGACACAGGCCATGGTCTTTGCAATCACTTGTTATGCATCAGAGAGCTGGACAATGACCAAGGAGGATAGAAGGAGAATTAATGCCTTTGAGCTGTGGTGCTGGAGAAGAGTATTGAATGTACCATGGACTGCCAAGAAAACAAACAGATTCATCCTGGAGAGGGTTAAACCAAGCTACTCCTTGGAGGCAAGGATTCTGGGGCTTCGTCTGACATACTTTGGGCATGTTGCAAGGAGGGACAGGTCCTTGAAGAGGGACATCATGCTTGGGAGGGTGGAGGGACAGCGCAGGAGGGGAAGACCCTCTATGAGGTGGATTGATTCAGTGACTGGGGTAATCGGGATGGGTGTGTCAGAGGCAGTGAGATTGGCACAGGATAGAGCACGGTTTAGGGCTGTTGTACATAGGGTTGCTATGAGTCACAAATGACTCGACGGCACATAACAACAACAGTAGTGAATTTATGTTAATGGGAGGAACAGCTCAGAAGAGTGGAATAATTACACAATTTGAAGGATGTAACCAATGTCACATGTACATATAGAAACAGCTGAATTGGGTCTGTTTTACTGTGTATATTCTCAATAATAACAATAAATTATATGTGGTAGGGTAAAGGAAAAAGTATATTAATATGGTTTTTATTCCTGGGACTCTAGAGGTCATTCTCAGGTCTTGCTTTCTAGAGTCTTTAATTTTGGGGTTCCCTGCCCAGTGAGGCTTTCAATCAAAGCTGATGTGACTCAGAGAAGTAGAGCCTGTTGGAAATCTGGGGCAAGTGATCCTCCATCTGCCTTTACACACATGATTTAGCCCCTGTAGTTTTATTCTTTCATAGCCCTAATTATCCAAAGGAATTAGACAAAGGACCCTTTCAGAGTCTTCAAGATCAAAGAATAAAGTCTTGTTCCTTATTTGAGTATTAGTTTGGAGTCTTCATTTTCATAAAGTTTATCAACACAAAGGTTATAGCAATTACTCATGTGAAAAATTATATGACTATAACTTTGCATCCTCTAAAAAAGGCTTGTTATTTTTAGACGCCCTACTCATAGTGACCCTACGAACAACAGAACTGAACCTTGTCCTATTCTGTACCATCCTTATCAGCCCAAACATACTTGAACCTATCGCCACAGTCACTATATCAATTCATCTCATTGAGGGTTTTATTCTCATTTGTTGACCTTCCACCCTTCCAAGAAGATGCCTCTCTGAGTAATAGTTTCTGCTAACAAATGCTCCATGTATATGAGATGAAGCATCTCCATCTTTGCCTCTAAGAAGTACTTTTGGTTGCACTTTCTCCAACATACCTGTTGTTCTTTTGACCATCCATGCAACGGATAAGCAGTATTCTTCTCTAACACCACAATCCAAAATCATTAATTCTTCTGTCATCTTTATTCATTGCCTAAATATCAGATGCATAGCGAAGACTTAGTTGTATATTGTAATTATTGTTGTTGTTATGTGCATCGAATCGTTTGGGACTCATAACAACCCTATGTACAAAAGCCCTGAACCCTGCTCTATCCTGTGCCAACTTTACTGTCTCTGACACACCTAACCTCATTACCCTGGTCGTTGTATCAATTCATCTCATTGAGGGTCTCCCTCTCTTTCGCCATCCCTCCACCTTCCCAAGCATGATGTCCCTCTTCAAGGACTGGTCTCTCCTTGCAACATGCCAGAAGTATGTCAGACTAAGTCTCAGAATCCTTGCCTCCAAGGGGCAGCCTGGCTTCAGCCTCTCTAGGACGAACTTATTTGTTCTCTGGCAGCCCATGGTTTGTATATTGAACACTCTTCTCTAGCACCACAGCTCAAAGGCATCAATTGTCTATTATCCCTAGTAATTGTACAGCTCTCTGACGCATAGCAAGCAACTGCAAAATCTATGGCCTGGATCAGGCGCACCTTAGTCTCCAGACTGACATCGTTGCTCTTCAGCACTCTGGAGAGGCCTCTGACAGCTGACTTTCCCCAGTCCAGTTTGTCTTTTGATTTCCTGGCTGCTGGTACCAAAAGTGTGGATTGTATACCCCAAAATTCAATACATAAAATAGATATTAGTATTTTTACTTTAAGATCTGGGTTCTAAAACCACAGAGAAAATTTATGACAAAAAAAAAACCCAAACAAACCACAAACAAAACCCCAAAGACTTCTGTAGGAAGTACTCTTGTTTATATCTTTTATTGCCATTGAGTCAGAATTGTCCCGTAGCTGATCCTCCAGCAGGTTTTAGAGGCTATAGATTGCATAGGAGGAGACTGCTTGTCTTTCTCCTATAGAGCTGCTGGTGGATTCAGAATGTATCTCTTTGAGTTGACAGCACGATTTCTGTGCTTCATAATCAAATTTCCCCCTAAAACATGAGAAGATATTTGCTCAACAAGATGGAGGGTCCTACTGGTGATACAGCCATGGATGAACTTGGGTTGATATGTGGTTACTGTAGGTAAGTGATTGGACCATTTTTGCTTAACCACCACCAGACGAAAAACCATATCCATTGCCTTGGAGTCAGTTCGCCATTGCTTCTGAGGCTTTAAGTCTTTGGAAGGAGGGTGCCCAGCTTTCTCCTAAGGAGCATTTTGGTGGATTCTAACCACTGATACTTTCTGTTAACAGCTCCACAAGTAAAATACTACACATCACCAGATATTGATTTCACTCACTCATTCACTGTCACTGATTTGGTTTCACCTCATAGCTCCTCCCATGAGGTTACTGCCCATCTTTCTCCTTCAGAGTTGTTGGTAGAATCGAACCACTGGAGAGGCACAGCCTTGGGTTAGCAGCACAACAACCTACTGCCTAGGCCCCCAGGATTCCCTTGGGGTTGATTTAAAAATTGTGAAATATCATCAGATACCATTTGTGTGCTTGATTTGAAAAAATCCTTGGTACATTAAAAGAATGAGTCTGCACATACACGAAAATAGAGTGGAGAGAAGGCATCTTGTATAGGGATCACAACAGCTTTTAAAAAATATGTTGTGTTCCCCTAGAGCATTTAAAAATATAGTGTGTAAAATAGATAAATATTTATATCATTTTTCTAATTTTGTTTATATACAGTTTTTAGGAATTGTTTTTGGGGCAGAAAGAAAACGGAAATATGTGCAGAAGGTCTAATGATCTGAGTTACAGCCAGTCTTTTCAAACTGTATTTTCAGAGCATAAAGAATCAAAGCATCTCCTAGCCACAGTCCCAAGACCTCACCTAATTTTTCCCTGGTGACTTTGTGCTGAGTAAGAACAATGAGACAGGAGCTTCAGATCTTCTCACCATTCTGCACCTTCCCCTCCTGCCCTGAGAGGGAGAAACCATGGATGTGGGATTTTTGTAAACATGAAGCTCTTACTCAATGCTTCAGGGAAGAGGTGTAAACTCCTCCCAGTTTCCAAAACTGGACAGTCAGTCCTAATTTCAACCATAGGCTCCAACTGCGCCAAAATAAGCCTGACTGGCCGCATCAAATCAAAACAGGCAAGCGATTTGAGTCCATTTGCCCTTGCAAGCTTCAGATGGAAATGAGAGTGGGAGGAAAGACCATAACAGCCCCATCTTTTTATACAGCCCCGACCCCCAAGCCCTCTCCCCTTGGGACCTCCAGGATAAACTGTCCCACTCGGTGGCTTGGGACTGACTTGCGGAGACAAAGAGTTTGAGCCTTGCACATGAATGAAGAGCAGATGGTGAAGCCTCACTGACCACCACTTCCCAAAGTGATTCCTCTCCCACACCCCTCTTGGAAACCGTACAAAGGGAAAAAAAAAATTTAATCTTCTGGCCTTTATATCTGCCTTCTGTCCTAATCTGATGTTTCATAGCTCAAAGTGTTACATGGACTCCTATCACAAAGCAAACAGGGCCTGAGCAGCCGGAAGGAGAGAACTGCTCTTTAAAAGCTTTTAAATGCTGTTATGTTTTTAAAACCACTTAGTGAAGAGGTGAATTCTTTTCTACTCCTCCTTCCCCAGAAGCCCAGATATTAAGGTTACCTGGAAACCTGTCCAGGAAGCATACAACAAACAGCAACCACGCAATAGAAACATCCGGATTTGTCATCTAATAGGAGATGGTATCAGCAAGGTCATATTTGAGTAGAGGTGGAACATGAAACTTAGTTTGCATGTGCTGGCTATATTTGGGGACTATTCACTAGGTGCTTTGGGGGAAGAGGCTTTGTTCTTGGCTTGCTTGGACGAGGAGGGTATTGGTTGATCTAAGTTGAAGAGGAGTGAGATTTGAGACTGGATGCTACTTATCCTGAGAGCCACCTGTGGGAAGAAATCACACAAGAGAGAATAAAAGGTGCTAGAAGCCATTACCTCCACCCAGGAAGAGTTCCCAATCTGTTGGAAATGCGATGTACACAGAAAAATAACTTGAGAATAATTTTTTTTTAAAAAAAGAAAATTCCATGATACACCACAAAGGAAGACTTCACAGTGAAAATTATATTGAATGTGGTCTTGAGAGAATGTGTCCACAGCAAAGATGGCAGGTGACATGGTCTGTTAGTCAGTCAAGTGCTGGGGCTAAGAAATGAAAGAACTAGATGTTGACAGAATGAGAAGTTCATAGTGCTGTTTGCTCTGGTATTTGTGTTTCCTTCATGGCGGTGGGGGTGGTGGGGGGCGGTGAAGGGAGGAGTACTCCTCTGCCTCTCCACAACCTGAGCTCCACACTTGGGGAAAAGCCATTTTACTCTTTCCAAAAAGCGTGCTCCTACTGTCTATTTTTTTTTTTCATTTCCACCCCACACCCTTTCTGGTGTCTGATGAGGCGATAACATCCATAATTGCAGAGAAGCAGCAAACTTGTGACTCAGCTATTTGCTCATGCAGCTTTTCCCGCAGACGGGAGCTGTGAGAAACCCAGCTCTCACCACAAAAGCAGCAGAGAGGAAAAGCCACCAAAAATGAGCAGGGAATGTTTGCCTTTCCTTTCCTGGTTTATCCCAGAATGGGTCTTTTTTTGTTTGTTTTTATACTAGCTCAGCACAAGAAAGAATAACTAAAGACATTATGTAGCTCTGGAAGTTACACTATCTACAAACTTTGCTCTGAAAAAGCAGTAGGCACCAAGGAGGCACGAGATGGGACAATTCTTGGGCTTTCCAGGCTAACTTCTTTCCATTCTGCAATCTTGGTTGCCATCAAGGCATCCATGTGAGTCAATAAAACGTGCCCACAGATCCTTGAGCAATCATGGTGAATTAGATGCTAAAAATACAGACAGGAACTCACTGGCCACTGGCCTCTATGCAAACAGTCCTCTCAGGAAGGGAAGAGGGTGCATGATACACTTCTGGCTGGCACTCCAGGCTCTGAAGCTCATCTCTGCCACACTCCTTTGAAATGACATAAAGCTAGTACTGTTAACCTGGGGATACTGAGCAATATTGTAGTCAGTTTCTCGTCTTCTGCTAGGCAGTGTTTCGTGAATGATGACTGTATCCCACAGTATCAGCCGTGGAAAAAAACTAAAACTCACTAGTCTGGTAGGAGGCACCCTTGGCATCTCTGAGAATGGAATCAGGGACTTATCAGACCTGCATTTGGACTTCCCCAGTGACTTAAAAATAGGCTGAGACAGAACCTTCAAGAACATGAGTTGGAGCTTGAAAAGCTTAGTGGGGACTCTTTCATACTACATGACTTCAGGAAATTAACTTAACGATAAGGCCTTTCTTGGCCTACAAAGTTTGAATATTAATAATGCCAATCCTGAATGTATGGAGATCAAAGTTAGCTAGTGGCTGCCAAGGGAGAAGTGAGAGTCATGGTTTGGAAAGCATTGAGTTTATGGTAATGGAAAGTTTGACAATGATGATTGGTGACTATTCTACAACATGATTAAGGTAATTGATAATAATCATACACACAAAAATATTGAATACATAAATGCTTATATATTTATATAATAATTTTAATGTAAAAACAAACACACGAAAGTGTAGTATCTATGTATGTCTGTGTATTGATGATAATTTTTTTCTTTTATGACCATATACTTCTCTATTATTGATGTGTGTCTGGATCAATCATAATCTACTACTTAGCAAAGTTTCACTTTGCAAACTGAAATTCCCCCTTCACATATAACACATATATGCAGGCATATGCTCATCAAAAGGAAAAAAAAAAATCAGAGTTTTCTTGTACCTCCAAATGCCTTTCTGAGTGGGGAAGTAAGGGCTTCCTTCTCATTTACATCTTAAAGCAAGGGTTACTCATAGTCTTGACTGCATCCGTGAGAATATATTACACATCTGAGCATCATGCTTTCTGTGTGCCTCGGGGGCTGGAAGCAGGAATGGTATCCACTTCCTAAACCACATGCCTCTCTGGAAACTCTATGAACTTGGAGAAACGATGATAGTTATAGAAAGGCTTCAGGCCTTTTGTTCATGGAGTCGCTATGAGTCATGCTGAACTTGACAGCAGTCAACAACAACAACAGGGGGTTGGGACAACAGAATGAAGTTGAACAAAGATAAATTCAGCTGAAGTAGTTTTTAAAGCATTCTGAGATTTTGCTTGTTTGCTTGCTTGTCTGTTTGACATTTACACATCCTTTTAAATGTCATTCTCAGGCACAGAACTTCTGCCTTTCCCCTGCAGCCTCACTGAACTTCACTAAGCAGAGGGGAGCTCCAAACCCACTCTGGTGAGCTTGGCCAGAAAGAGCACTCCGAGGGAATCACCTTATCGAGTCTCCATAGATAACTTTTTTTCTTCTCTGGAAAAACGTAAAATGACCAACCATAAAGAAAAAACTGGAGATTCTTGCAGGAGAACTTTTAGTAGACAATGATTATTTGAAATGGGGGAAAGAGGACTGAAAATCAGTAGGAAAAAATTTCCAAGTTATTCACACTTCCTAGATCTAGAAATGGGTGTATAAGGGACTTTTTGGGGCTGTATTTTCCCCTCATTGTGATGGATAAAGCAGAGGTGGGGTCAGGAGCAGCATGTTTGATGGAGGTGAGCATGTCCCCTTCACGTGACACAAGGGAGCTACTTGATGTGTCTTCAGGTTCAGGCCTCTCACTGTTCCTGTCCCTCTCACAGACTTCAAATTTCCCAAGCTCTTCCTCTGAGTGAATTCTCCTTGGGGGCTTTGCCTGGTAAAGGGAAATGTACTGCCCAGGCCGAATACCATACAGGCTTGTTCTTGTTCACCTACTCTTAACCTTTTCTTTACAACTTGCCTAGTCTGAATTTTCTGTTGACTAGCACCCCCTCTTGTCCTTTCACCCCATGGTCTTCACACCAGATGAGGTGGGAGGCTCTGGTCTTGGTCTCCCAGGTGCCCGCCCTCCTCACCCACTGTCACTCTCCCATTTCTCACTCCCACACCTGGTCCAGTCACCAAGGAGGCCCAAGAGCAATTCCCTCAGGGGCTTCCTGCCAGAACAATATTCCCAGAGTTTCACCTGAATTGTTCTACAGGATGCTTTTGAAGGCGTAAATAATATATAAGTCTAACCTATTTTTGGAGCTAAGAGGGAAGAAAAGTGATAAAAATCTCTGGGAAAAAATGTACTTTTGTTTCAAGTTGTCCTTGCCCTAGGGAAGAAAAAAAGTGCTTCTGAAATACTTAAATCCCTTCTGCTAACATCAAAACAATTCGTGACCTAAATGGCTCAACGAGAGGGGAAGTGTAATGTTGATTTTGGTTTACAGAAAATTAATCTGAGTCATGGCAAGGTCCTGAAATCTCACAGGAACTCATCCTTCTGCCTGTAAAGGCCCCGGAATCAATGGTGAGCAAACGTGAACTCTGGCCAGCCAAGCAGAAGCACTTTGTTTTCCATTGTGTGCTGACGCCAGATCCTCATTGCTTCTGACAAAGGGCCTCGTCAAGGCTGTGTGTCATCATTTACGTTTGCCACGGCTGCAGCTTGGGTGTGCACGCAGACACGCTTCCCCGCTTGACAGTAACTCTTTGGCCTCCTGGCGAGAGAAGGCCCTCGGCAGGGTCAGCGCGGGGTGCGGCGCCACCTGCCGGACACTCTGTGCTCGAGCCGCGGCTGGAATTGCCCTCAGAGCCCAGCTCCTTCTGTGGACCCGGCTTGCTTAGAGCCAATGGTCGAGTCTGAAGGAAAGAACTAACAGACAGAAGCAACCTTCCTTTAAACCAATGCTCAAGACCACATGAAACCTTTCCCTTGATAGGCTATGGAGTGCACTGCGGGCTCTTTGCATACAGCCTTTCAAAAGTAGGAAAAGCGATATTGTCATTATCATTGATCCATTTTGGATTTATGAGGACTCCCACAGTTGTTGGAGACATTAACATCAATTATTCCACCGAATCCCCCCCTACAATCAACAATCCTGGTCGTGAAGAACATGCTGGCTAAATGGTCGGCAGTGTGAATCTACTGGCTGCTAGGAAAAGAAAGAAGGATCAGTCATTTGTTGTAAAAGTGACGTTCGTTCTACAGGCAATACCACTTTGCCCTATTGGGAAGTATGTGTGGGAATTGACCTGATGGCAATGGGTTGGGATTTGGGGGTACTCTATACAAGCTGGTGTGGGGGAGGGGAAAGGCTCAACTAAATGAACTGTCAACACCTTTGTCTCTACTAATAAAATTACTCACAACCCAACCACATTTAAGGATCGCAGCTAACTAATGCCCTTTCCCCCCCTTTCAAAGACTTCTGACACGAAGACTGTCACAACACCCCAGCCAGGCAGGCCTGGTCATCAGCGTGGAGGAGATTAAGTGCTGACTCAAAGATGATGTAAAACCCAGCTGGATCTGGGAAGGAATCTAAAGTCAAACCTCAAGCACTTCCAAGAAGCCCTTGGTAGGGACTCAGAAGACCCAGACAGGCAATATTCTCAGATTTACGCAGAACCTCGCTGGCATTTCAGAGCTCCGCTCCTTCAAGTATGTCACAGTCATGAGGCCACTTTCTCTCCTCAGAAGTCACCAACCTAGAACCAAGGACAGTATTGAAGTGGGAAACCTGAGAGACAAAAGCCAAGGTATTTAATGAGCGTTGTGTGAAAGGACACCTTTGTTTTGAGAATGTGGAAGTGTTTGCCAACAGTTCTAGGAACACCAGTAATTCAACAGATCGACTGTTTTGCATTTTCCTGGTTAC
Organism: Elephantulus edwardii; assembly: GCF_000299155.1. Lineage (NCBI taxonomy): Eukaryota > Metazoa > Chordata > Mammalia > Macroscelidea > Macroscelididae > Elephantulus > Elephantulus edwardii. The sequence continues at coordinate 15,631,246 of NW_006399793.1, read as the reverse complement.
CAAATAACCAGAATTACCTGAGCTCACTTGTGCTAAGCAGTAGACTAAGTACTTTACCTTTTTTTAAAATTCACATTGTTGTTGTTATATGTCGAGTCACCTGCAACTCATAGTGACCCTATGTACAGCAGCTCTGAACCCTGCCCTGTCCTGAGCCAGTCTCACTGACTGTGACACACCTACTCCCATTGCCCAGTTACTGTATCAGTCCATCTCATCCCTCTATTTTCATCCCTGCTATACAGATAAGGAAACTGAGGCTCAGACAGGTGAAGTTAACTACTCTGGGTCACATACCTCAGAAGGAAAGAAATTAGGAATCAAGCACTGGGTCTCTCTGGTCTCCTCGTTTTTCTCCTGAGTTCCAACTGTTCATGCCCTGCTGAGTCCCTGGACTAGGGTAGTTTCTGATTATTTCTTTCAAGGCCAAAAATGACTCATGAACCACATGCCTACACCACTAATATTTTGAGTATGAAAGCAGGACTTGAGGAAAGAACTTTCTTTCACTTGTTTTGAACCAAGCTGACAGACTAGGAAATGGTTGGAACAGATAGTTCTGGGTCAGAGGACAGAGGACAGACTGGCCTCTGAGGATGAAAACAAATGGCTCTGCTCAAGGCCCTCAGTACTGTTGGGACCACAGGCTGGGGCTGGCTGATAGAGTGCAGTGTCCTCTCCTTAGATACTAGAATGGATGCAGATGGCACTGTTCAAGAGTCACTTGGCCCAGTTGAATCTGTAGGTTAGACGTGAAAAGCAGCAGGTACTAGTATCGACGCTACAGAACGGAGATTCTAAGACTTCTTCTCTGTAAAGGGGTAATATCACCTGCCACACAAAATTATTGTCAAATAATAAGCAAGAGCCATGGTGGTGCAATGGTTAAGTGTTTAACTGCTTACCAAAAG
>NW_006399793.1:15625264-15626617 GCF_000299155.1 Elephantulus edwardii | reverse complement strand
GGTAACAGTTCTTCTTTAAATATTTTGTAAAATTCACTTGTAAAACCATCTGGTCCAGGGCTTTTCTTGGTTGGAAGTTGTTGTATTGCCTTTTCAATTTCTTCTTTTGTAATGGGTCTGTTCAGATGTTCAGTTTCAGTCAAACTCACCAACTTCTCCATGGGACAAAAATGTAGCAGCCTGCTACTCTATGGATTACAGCTTTGAGATCCATATGCATCAGATCTACTCACTGTATAGTTGGAATCAACATAAAGCAAAGCATTTGGTTTGGGGTTTACATGAATAGGGGTTCTATCTATAATACAAACAATTAAAAGCCCAACGATTAGCAGATAGGCAACATCATGATAGATGGAGGGAAGATTGAAACTGCCTCTTCATCTTACCTGGATCCACAATCAGCACATTTGATGAGACATGCTCAACTTAACAACATCTGACGACAAAAACAGTATGAAGAAAGAAGCAAGGTTGTATTATTTACAAAGCATAGTCTATTGACGAGTCTTCCTCAGAGCTTGATACCACATTCCTCTTAACAGAGTCAAAGTCCAGCTTTCAGAGTCTAAATTATTTGTTCAGCATCCAGATTGAATAGGTATGGAGAAAGGATATCCTTGACATATACTCTTTTTGATTTTTAATAATTTTTTATTGTTTTTATTTTATTCTGATTTCTTTACAAAGTTTGAATGCATTGTTTTTCACAAAAGATCCTTCCCATTTCCTTCACCACACCAACCCATCGAATTGTGCAACCCTATGCAGAACAGATTATCTGGGAGGCTGGGCTCTATGAGGAGAAATGTGGCATCAGGATTGGAGGAGGAATCATCAACAATCTGCGTTATGTAGATGACATAACCCTGCTTGCTGAAACTGAGGAGGACCTGAAGCACTTGCTGCAGAAAGTCAAGCACTGCAACCTTCAATATGGATTGAAACTCAACATCAAGAAGACAAAGATTCTCACCACTGGGCCAATTGGCAGCATCAGGATGGATGATGAAGAGATTGAAACTGTTCACAGCTTTAGTTTGCTTGGCTCCACAGTCAACACTCTCGGCACCAGTAGCCAGGAAATTAAAAGATGTATTGCGATGGGAAAGTCTGCTTTTAGGGACTGCTCCAAAGTACTGAAGAGCAATGCTGTCTCTCTGGAGACTATGGTGTGCCTGATACAGGCCATGGTCTTTGCAATCACTTGTTATGCATCAGAGAGTTGGACAATGACTAGGGAGGATAGAAGGAGAATTGTTGCCTTTGAGCTTTGGTGTTGGAGAAGAGTATTGCGGGTACCATGGACTGCTAGGAAAACAAACAGATTCATCCTAGAGAGGGTTAAACCAG
>NW_006399793.1:15622854-15625149 GCF_000299155.1 Elephantulus edwardii | reverse complement strand
AGGGACAGTGCAGGAGGGGAAGGCCCTCTATGAGGTGGATTGATTCAGCGACTGGGGTGATTGGGATGGGTGTATCAGAGATGGTGCAATTGGCACAGGACAAAGTAGAATTTAGGGCTATTGTACATAGGGTCGCTATGAGTCGCAAGTGACTCGATGGCACATAACGACAACAATGATTAACACCCTACCCCCCATCCTCACCCCATCCTCTATTTCCATCCTCCCCCAGCCTTGAAGCCTCATGCTCATTCTATAATAATGATTTTATACTCTGATTTTAAACCATGTAGTTGTTATTTCCTTGCTCCATTCAGACAACAGCTTCTTGATGGACTTATAGATTTCTTATGAACACAATTAGGGATTCTTGGAGTCCTATTCTTCTCAATGTTAGTAATATTTTGTTATCATTCACAATGTCAAGTGTCTTTGTGTAGTCAATAAAGCACAAAGAGACAGTCTTCTAGTATTTTCTGCTTTCAGCCAGGATCCATCTGACATCAGCAATGATATATCTGATGCCAGTGTCTTCTTAACCCCGCTTGAACATTTGGAAGTCCCTGTCATTGCATTTTTCTAGCCATTTTTGGGTGATCTTCAGCAAGATCCAGTCAAAACTAAACCTGGACAGACTGTGGAACATCAATTACTCAAATGCAAGTTCAAATTGAGGTCAAAGAAAATTAAAACAAGTCTACAAGAACCAAATTATGATCTTGAATCTATTCCACCTGAATTTCAAAATCATCTTATGAATAGGTTTGAAGCATTGAACACCAATAACTGAAGATCAGATGAACAGTGGGATTACATCATGGATATTATCCATGAAGAGAGCAAAAGATCATTTCAAAGACAGCGAAAAAAGAATGAAATGGAATGGATGTCAGAAGAGACTCTAAAAATTGCATTTTACAGCATCAAGAAGAGAAAATTAAGAAGGGAGGGAAGATGTCTATATAAAAGAGTTGAACAGAAGATTTCAAATAGCATCTCTAGAAGACAAAGCAAAATATTGTAACAGAATGTGCAAAAGCTGGAGTTGGAGGGGGGAAAAGGAAGAACTTACTCTGCATTTCTCAAGCTGAAATAACTGAAAACCAAATTTAAGCCTCGAGTTGCAATACTGGAATATACTAAGGGCAATATAGCTTCACTGACATGTTTCAACAAACAGACGCTGCACTGGATGTGCTCACCAAGTTGTGCCAAGAAATCTGGAAGACAACCACCTGGCTAACTGACTGGAAGAGATACATATTGTTTCCATTCCAAAGAAAAGTGACCTGGCAGAGTGTGGACATTATCAAATCATTAATATCACATGAAAGCAAGATTCTGTTGAAAATGATCCAAAAAATGACTGGAGCAGCACTTCAGCAGAGAACTGCCAGATGTTCAGGCTGAGTTTAGAAAAGGCTGTTGTACTAGGAATATTATAGCCAATATTAGATGGATCTTGGCTGAAAACAGAGAGTACCAGAGGAATATATGTGTTTCACTGATTATACAAAGGCATTTGACTATTGATTGTGCTTATTTGAAACCTATATTTACTTGGACCAGGAGGCAGTCATCAGAACAGAGCAAGGAAACATTGCATTGTTCAAAATTGGGAAGGGTGTATGCCAGGGATCTCAATCTATATGCAGAACAAATCATCCAGGAGGGTGGGCTCTATGAGGAGAAACATGGCATCAGAAGTGGAGGAAGATTCATCAACAACCTGCATTATGTAGATGACACAACCCTGCTTGCTGAAACTGAAGAAGACCTGAAACACTTGCTGCAGAAGGGCAAGGACTGCAGCTTTCAATATGGATTGAAGCTCAACATCAAGAAAACAAATATTCTCACAGTGGGATCGATTGGCAGCATCATGATAGACAGGAAAGAGATTGAGATTGCTAACAGATACCATTTGCTTGACTCCATAAACAACACTCTTGATACCAGCAGCCAGGAACTTAAAATACAAATCACACTGGGAAAATCTGCTGTCAGGGATAGCACTAGAGTACTGAAGAGCAATAATAGTCTGAAGACTAAGGTGTGCCTGATTCAGGCCATAGTCTTTGTAGTTACTCACTATGCATCAGAGAGTTGGACAGTGACTAGGGATGATAGAAGGAGAATTGGTGTCTTTGAGCTGTGGTGCTGGAGAAGAGTGTTGAATATACTATGGACTGCTAGGAGAACAAACAGGCTCATCCTGGACAGGGTAAAATTGGGTTGCTCTTTGAAGACAAGGATTCTGAAGCTTTGTCTGACGTACTTTGGGCATGTTGCAAG
>NW_006399793.1:15600537-15607604 GCF_000299155.1 Elephantulus edwardii | reverse complement strand
GCACTGTGGCAATTGGACAATTAAAACAGACATTCGGATGGCGGGGAAGAAGAACAAACTGGGGAGGAGGGTGGAGAGAATGGTGCGGCAATGAAGGAGTGAAAGCCCAGAATCCCTGTGAGTGTTCATTGAAACTAATAAAATTTAATAATAATAAAAAAGAAACAATCAGTGGAAAAAGTGATACAAAGAAGAAATTAAATACATAAGTGAAAAGACACTCCAATGGCACAGCTCTTGGTTTGGTTGCTAATCAAAATGTTAAGGGGTCATCCCTACTTCTTGTGGAAGAAAAGTGTAATGGTTTGCCCTTGCCTATGTAAAGACTCCCAAAATAAAAAACAAACCTCTTACTCTCAAGTCCATGGAGTTTCTAAGGCTAAAAATCGTGGAAGCAGACTACCTCATCTTTCTCTCATGGAGTGGCTGGTGAAATCCCAGTGCCCACATTTCAGCTGGCAGCAAAGCACTTACATGGCATCATTACACCAGAGATCTTATTACATGTTGTGCTGTTGTTGTTAGGTGTTGAGTATGACCCCTAGCCACCCTATTAACAACAGATCTGAACCCTGTCTACCTGGTGCCATCCTCATAATCTCTGACATGCTTGAACTTATTGCTGAAATCATCGTGTCAATCCACCTACCCTAGCGTGATTTACCTTTCCAAGGAATAGCATCTCATACTATTGTGTCCAAAGTATGTGAGAAACAGCTTTGTTGTCTTTGTCTTGAGAGAGCACTCTGGCTGCACCTTCTCCAAGACGTATCTGTTTTTTCTTTTGGCAGTGATATTCATTACTCTTCTCCAAACCCACAGTTCAAAGGCATCAATTCTTCTTCTGTCATCCAGCGCTCAGCAATATAGCAAGTGATTGAAAAGATCATAGTTTGAAACAGGCACACCTTAGTTCCTCAAACTGACATTATTGCTCCTCAATAATTTGGAGACTTCCCTCATTGCAGACTTCCCAGTGCAGTAAGTCTCCTTATATCCTGACTGCCAATACCAAGAGTATTGACTGTGGATCCAAGTAAAACAAATTTGTTGACAGTTTCAATATTTTCTCCGCCTAAAATGATGTTGCCTATAGCTCTAGTTGTGCCAAATGTGGTAATGGTTACCCATGGTGGACAGGGTTGCTGGAGCGTCCCAACTAAAACAATCCTGGAAGCAGGAGCCGCATCCACTTCCGAAAAGGCTTGCCTCCAGAAACACTATATATAAACAGTGCACAGGCCTTTCATTCACAGGGTCGCTATGAGTCATCTACATTCTACGGCACCTAACAGCAAACAACAGCATAGCTCTAGTGGTTAGAATTTTGTTTTCTTGACATTGAGATGCAATCCATATTGAATGCTGCAGTTTTTTATCTTCTGCAACAAAAGCTTCAGGTTCTCTTCACTTTCAGCAAGCAAGGTTATTTCATCTGTATAAAGTAATTGATGAATCTTATTCAAAATCTGATGCCACATTCATCTTTATAGAGCCCAGCTTCTTGAATAATACGTTCAACATACAGATTGAATAGGTATGGACAAAGGCTACAACCTGCCAGAAACCAGCCGGTCAAGACGAACAGGGTTGGAGTGACAAGGAGCGTAGATTAAAGAAATATTTCACACAAGAGAAAGGTTAGGAGAGGCACACAGCGAAATTCTGAAGCGCTGAGTTTATTCTTTCCTGTCATTTTCTCCTCTTTTTGCAATGAACAGAAAAACAACTCAGCCTCAAAGCCAACAATACATTTCGTTCTGATTTACAAGCCACCTGCTAGCTTAGGTAAGCAAGGCTGTTTGCTCTTCTTATCAGCAGCAGAAAGGCCATCAGAATTGAAGTATAAACAGAGTCTTTAGGGAGGGATATTCTATTCTCCACATTCCCACTTGGTCTTGGGGTACAAGAAATGATTTAACCCGCCTCTGCTTCCCTTCAAACATCAATCCATAATGATAAACAGCTCTACACTTTTGAACCTGGCACAAAATGACGATTTGCAGAATATGGCTACAGTGTGGCTCACTACAACAACCCTGATGCACGCCTTACTTAATTTCAAACCATGTAGTGTTCATGTTGTTTCATGATTTTATTGTTCAAAATGGCTTCCCTAAACTCTCATACACTCTTGGTGGGATTGTAAAATGGTACAACCACTCTAGAAGGCAGTTTGGCATTTCCTCAAAAAATTGACCTTAGAAACTTCATATGATCCAGCTATGCTAGCTAAGAATATACCCCAAGGAAATTAGAACTGAGACACTATTGGAGATTTGTATACCAAGGCATATAGCAGTGTTATGGACCATCATCATAAGAACATGGAAACAGCCCAAATGTCCAACCACAACTAAATGGATTGAGAAATCATGGAACATTCACGCAATGGAATACTATGCAGCACTCAGGATCAACTATTTCAAAAAATGCTACATAACTTGGGAGAGACTGGAGAGTATTATGCTGAGTGAACTAACTCAGTCTTATAAAGTGCCTTTGTAACACTTGGCTAAAGCTGCAAGACTCAAGGCTGTGGTGCCTGTGATCACGTTTCAGAAGCTGTCCTGACAGTGAATATATCTTGCTGTCAAACTGAATTATAGGCTTTTGACTTTCCCAATATGGTTCTATGTGGTCTGTGAGCTATTGCACTGAATTTTGGACACAGTAAAGCAGTGGGACTGGTGTACTGAAGAGTAGAAAGAAATGAAGATTGGTTTTGTGCTGTGGCTATTGTTGATGTGGAAAATCCCCCCTGTGAAGCTGGTGGAGGTCAGACATGACTGTCCCTATACCAACGCTATACCTTCCACTCTGGGAGTCAGCTGGCTGGCTAGCATAGTCTCAATGGTGGTTTCATCTGGATTGCAGTCAGGCAAGGAAAGTTTCTGGGGTCCTTTTTTGTTGTGTGTTACTGTTTCTTGTCCCCTTCAAAAGTGGGTGGCCCTTGAACCTTAGACTAAGGGTAAGGGTGAAGCCCTTGGGCCAAATTTATTAATTTTAATAGAATATTCTTTAAAAGACACAGCAATCATTTGTCTATTTGCTGTACTGAACAACTTGGAGTTTCTGTGATGCTGAACACTATTCCATAGTTATGTTAAATACCATAATGGTTACCCATTATGTGCAATGGTTGGATGAGCTTCCAGATTGATTCATGTTGGGAAGCAGGAGTGGCATCCACTTCCTAAACTAGGTGCCTCTGGAAACTCTACAAACTCTCTTATAAATGTACAGAAATGACGTTAATCATAGGGAAAATGTTCAGGTCTTTTTATGCAAAGCTTTCTCTGAGTCATATTCTACTTGACAACACTTACCCAGTGCTAAATGAGCCTAGTTATAGTATATCTCAGTGGTGGTTTCATCAATCAACATAACTAGTTATATCTTGGAGGAACATTCTTTCACTTTGCACATCACTCTGTCAATGTGCTATATGAGGTAATCTGGGTTTGCTATGATGCTGAACCTTGTGCTATGGGGATATCAAATAGCAGAATGGTTTCCCATTGTGGACAGTGTTTGGTGGAGCTCCCAGTTGTAAAACAGGTTGGGAAGCAGGAGTGGCATCCACTTCCTAAACCAAATGCCTCTGGAAACTTTAGGCATTAGGGCTTTTGTTCATAGAGTCACTATGAGTCAATCTCTATGGCAATCAACAACATACCACCCCTGCCTCTTTTTACAACTAAGTAAAAGTATATTTATACATTAATTATTCTGAGATTCCCATTCTCATCAGTATTAACCATTGTTAATTATAATCCGTACAGTCAAATAAATACCCTTGCATAGTAACTAAAATACAAATAGACATTCTTTGCTTTCAGCCAGGATCCATTGAACAACAGCAGTGATATCCCTGCTGCCACGGCTTCTCCTAAATCTAGCTTGATGTCTCGCAGTTCCTTATCTATGTACTGTTACAGCCAATTTTCATGATCTTTGGCAATATTTTGCTTACATGTGATAATAATGATATTGTTTGATAAGCTCCATATTCTGTTGGACCACTTTCCTTGGCAATGGAAACAAATACAGACCTCTCTCAGTCAGTCAGCTGCCTTCCAAATTTCTTGACATAGACTGGACAGCACATTCAGGGTTGCATCTTTTTTTAAAAAAAAACATGTCAACTGGCATCTCACAGATTCCTGGGGCCTTATTTTTTGTCTATGTCTTCAGGGCAGCTTGAACCTCTTCCTTCATTACCATTGGCTCTTGATCATATGGTACATCCTGAAATTGTTCCGTTTTATATGTATCTTACATGTGATATCATGTTTTAAGAGCTTCGGTGGCTTGGTGGCAAGCAATTACACTGCCAATACAAAGGCACATGGTTCAAATCCATCAGCTGCACCACGTGAAAAAGACGGGTAGTCTCCTCCTGTGAGATTTACTGCCTCTAATGAAAATCTGCTGAAGAGTCAACTATGAATTGATTCCTACTTGATGGTACTCAACAATCACCACCACCACATGAGTTGATAGACATTAGGATTTTTTCCATTTGTTTGGCTATTATGAATAATACTGCTTTGAACAATTATGTAAGAGTACTACTGTGGGTTTCCTGTTGTTTTTGATGTGCACTTAGAGGCGAATTGCTCAATACAATGAGATCTCTAAAGAGCACTGGAGATGCAGTGGTTAAATGCTCAGCTGCTCACAGAAAGGTGGAAAGTTTGGACCCTCAAGCTTCCTGAGGAGGAAATGTGACAGTAAGTTTCCATAAAGATTACAATCTTTGAAAGCAGTTCTACTCTGTCTTACAAGATTTCTTCGAGTCTACATTGACTCTATAATAAGCTTTTTTGCCCAAACAAAAGTAGTTGTTGTTATGTGCCATCAAGTTATCTGCAACTTATGGGGACCCTATGTATAACAGCTCTGAACCCTGCTCTATCCTGAGCAAACCTTCTTTGACACATCCACCCCCATTAACCCAGTCACTGAGTCAATCTGCCTCATCCAGGGCTTTTTTTCTTGCACTGTCCCTTCACCTTCCCACTCATGATGTCCCTCTCCAAGGACGGTCCCTCCTTGCAACATGCCCAAAGTATGTCAGATGGAGCTTCAGAATCCTTGCCTCCAAGGAGCAGCCTGGTTTCATCCCCTCCAGAATGGATCTGTTTGTTCTCTTAGCGGTCCATGGTACATTCAATACTCTTCTGCAGCACGACAGTCCAAAGGCATCAATTCTCCTTCTATCATCCTTAGTCATTGTCCAGCTTTCTGATGCACAACACGTAATTGTGAAGACCATGGCCTGGATCAGGCACTCCTTAGTCTCCGGACTGACATTGTTGCTTTTCAGTACTCTGAAGAGGTCCCTAACAGCAGAGTTTCTCAGTGTAATTCATCTTTCGATTTTCTGGCTGCTGGTAACAAGAGTGTTGATTGTGGAGTCAAGCAAACTGAAGCTGTTAACAATCTCAATCTCTTAACCATCTATCATGATGCTTGCTGCAAATTGGCCTAGTGGTGAGAATCTTTGTTTTCTTGAGCTTCAATCCATAATCAAGGCTGCAGTCCTTGACCTTCTGCAGCAAGTGCATCAAATGAAATTACACATATATTTATTAAAGAGAGAGGCTGTGGTCACACGTAGCATGATGCAGCCTTGTTTTTGCCGGTTTCTTTGTGTTCCCTCCCCTCCACGGCATATGGATTTCATTTCCCTCTTTGGCTTTGCCAAAAGCAAAATCAACCAGCCCAACCACAGACCACTGCGACAGAAATTCCTTTTCAGACAACAGTAAACTTTACCAAGATTAAACGACTCTTTCTTCTATCTCTTGCATCATCCTGCCTTTGTTCATTTTTGAGAACTTCCTCCCAAAGTGTTTCTGGCAAAACTGATTTTGAAGCAAAATCTCCTCATAGGAATACGACTGGAATAGATGCTTATATTGAAAGAGAGTTACCCCATTTGTCAACTGCACCCCACACCAGTGTTGAGTCAGCAAAAAAGAAGAAGGTTCTCAAACGGGACGGATTGACACAGTAGCTGCAAAAGTGGGTTCAGGCAGCAATAATTGTGAGGTTAGCACAGGATCAGGCAGTGCTTCTGTTGTGCATGGCGTTGGGGCAGCTTGGAGCCGACTTGATGGCATCAAACAGCTGTTGTTGGACAGTCTCTTGTTATGAGTTAGTCTTTCTCTGGAAACTCTTAGGTTTTTCTTTGTTAATGAAACCCACAATTCCTCTAAATTGTACTCAGTCTGGGTTTTTCAATCTGGGAGTTTACGAAAACATTCAATTCTGGGAAACTAATCTTTCTATTTCTTCAAATAGCTCTTTCACTTGTTTCTCTTTTCAGGACTCCTATTATCTGACTGTTGACACTCTACCTCTAACTTCCTTATACATTACTTTATACTTTAGTTTTCTTTTTATTACCATATCTCTTTATCTTTTCCTGTTTCCTTCTTGAAAAGTTCCCTTAGGCTTATCTTCCAATTATACATTCTTCAATAATATTTATCCTATTTCGCTTATATATTCTTATATGTTGTAGTCTTTTATGTCCATGTTTCTATTTTAACATTTCTACTAAATTCTTTTTCTGACTTCTTATTCTTATCCCAAATTGTTAATATAATTCCTTATCTCCCTTGAAGTATAAGACATAATGTGTTCCTGCCAGAGCAGTCATTATTATGCATTTAGTGACACTTTCAATCACAAGGCCTTGTCTGCATGCACTACAAACAGGAACTGTTGTTTCCATTGTTATCAAGGTTTCTATAGTGTCTGATTTTTGTCAAACTTTCAGCTGTTTTAGTTAGAATATTATAGTAATTGGTATTTATGAACCTAGAGAAAAACTTCTTCGAAAATGGGGTAATAATGAAAGGAAAAGGAGAAAAAAAATATTTCATTTACTAGTAATATTGCAATTTTTTTTGTTTTTTGTTTTTTTCTTTTTCCTTTTTTTTTTAATTTTATTAGTATTAATGAACATTTACAGACAGGGATTTTGGGTTTTCATTCCTTCATTGCTGTACCATTCTCTCCACCCTCTTCCCCAGTTTGTTCTTCTTCCCCCC
>NW_006399793.1:15597593-15599722 GCF_000299155.1 Elephantulus edwardii | reverse complement strand
GTTGTTTCCAACTCCTTGCTATTGTGAACAAAGCTGCAATAAACATGGGTGTGCATATATCTGCTTGGATGTCAGCTATGGTCTCTTCAGGGTTAATATTGTAATTATTAATACAATTCAGTGTAGAAAGATTTCACAACTTTGGTTTTAGTATTCATATACTCTAAGAAATCATATGAACACTGGTGGCCTAGAGGCAAGAAGCTTCACTGCACTCTTGAAGGCACAGGGTTCTAGGCCACCAGCTGGTCTGTAGGAAAGGAATGAGCAATCTTCTCTTATGCAATAAACTGCCTCTGAAAAACCCCCCAGACAGTCAACTAGGGGTTGATTATGACTCAAAAGTCCACAACAAGATAGATAGATAGATAGATAGATAGATAGATAGATAGATAGAATCATTTTGGGTTGTCTATGACTCCACAGCACTTAACAAAAACAATACACACACACACCCCTCAACTCAAATTCTTTGTCATCTAGTAAATTCAGACGCATCTCATTTCTATCAAGTTAGAATTAACTCAATTAACTCATACCTAAGCTCCATTTGGGTTTTCACAGGTAGTAAATCACACAAGAGGAAAGTGTCCATCTTTCTCCTGTGAATCAATTGGTGGGTTACAATTATGTGACTTTGGGTTGACACAACAACCCCTTACCACTAAGCTAGTAGAACACACTTGTTGTTATGTGCCATTGAGTCACCCGTGCGTGACTCATAGCAACCCTTTTTACAATAGCTCTAAACCCTGCCCTATCATGAACCAGTCTCACTGACTCGATACACCTAACCCATTGCTCCAATTACCATGTCAATCCATCTCATCCAGGGTCTACTCTCCTGCGTTGTTACTCCATTCTTCCAAGCATCACATCCTTCTCAAAGAATTGGTTTTTCTAGGCCTCATGCCCCATGCATGTAGGACAAAGTTTCATAATTCTTGCCTCCAAGGAGAAATTTGTTTTCACCCTCTCCAAAATAGACTTATTTGTTCTCTTGGCTATCCATGGTATGCTTAATACTCTTCTCCAGCACCACAACCCAAAGGCATCAGTTCTTCTTCTGCCATCCTTAGTCATTGTCCAGTTTTCTGATGCATAGCAAGTAATTGTAATGGCCGTGGTCTGGATCAGGCTCACCTTAGTCTCTAGAGTGACATCATTGCCCTTTAGCACTTTGGAGAGGTCCCTGACAGCAGATTTTCACAGATCAATTCATCTTTTGATTTCCTGACTACTGATACCAACAGTGTTGATTGTGTAGCTGAGTAAGCTGAACTTGTTAACAACTTCAATGTCTTATTCATCCATTATGGTGCTGACAATTGGCCCAGTGATGAGAATCTTTGTCTTCTTGATGTTGAACTTCAATCCATATTGAAGATTACAGTCTTTAACCTTCTGCAGAAAATGCTTCAGGTCTTCTTCAGTTTACAGCTTTTCAGCGAGTAAGGTTGTGTCATATGCATAATGCAGGTTGTTGGTTTTCCTTCAATATTGATGCCATAGTCCTCCTCAAAAAGTCCAAAGTCTCAAATGATCTGTTTCACATACAGATTGAAAAGGCATGAAATCAGAAGGTGCCCCTGATGCACTCCTTTCCTGCTTTTTGAACCATTCAGTGTTTCCTTACTATGTTCTGATGACTACTTCCTGGTCCAAATATAGTCTCACTAGCACAATGAAGTGTTTTGGGATTTCTATTGATTCAGTGATTCGGAAAATGGGGATAGGTGTGTCAGAGACAATAAGATTGGCACAAGCTAGAGGATGGTTTAGGGCTATTGGACATAAGGTTGCTATGAGTCGCAGGCAGCTCAATGGCATACAACAACAACATAGTCTATGTTGTACAAATGATACAACCTTGCTTCCTGAAACTGAGAGGACCTGAAGCACTTGCTGCAAAAGGTCAAGGACAATAATCTTAAATATAGATTGAAACTCAACATCAAGAAGGCAAAGATTCTCACCATGGGGTCAATTGGCAGCACCGTGATTGAGGTTGTTAACAATTAAAGCTTGCTCAGCTCCACAATCACCACTCTTGGCACCAAGAGTCAGGAAATCAAAAGACAAATTACACTGGGAAAATCTGCTGCAAGGGACCTCTCCAGAGTACTGAA
>NW_006399793.1:15587357-15597493 GCF_000299155.1 Elephantulus edwardii | reverse complement strand
AAGGACAATAATCTTAAATATAGATTGAAACTCAACATCAAGAAGGCAAAGATTCTCACCATGGGGTCAATTGGCAGCACCATGATTGAGGTTGTTAACAATTAAAGCTTGCTCAGCTCCACAATCAACACTCTTGGCACCAAGAGTCAGGAAATCAAAAGACAAATTACACTGGGAAAATCTGCTGCAAGGGACCTCTCCAGAGTACTGAAAAACAATCATATCAGTGTAGAGACTAGGGTGCGCTTAATCTAGGCTATATTTGGGTTTGTTGTGTTGGGTTGTTGTTTTTGTTTGTTTGTTTGTTTTGTTTTTTTGCAATTACTTGCTATGCATCAGAGAGAGCTGGAAAATGATTAAGGATAACAGAAGAAAAAGAATTGATGCCTTTGAGTTGTGGTGCTGGAGAAGAATCTTGAGCAAACCATGGAATGCCAAGAGAACAAACAGATCTGTCTTGGAGAGGGTGAAACCAAGTTCCTCCTTGGAGGCTAGGATTTTGAAGTTCCATCTCACTTGGGCACATGGCCATGAGGGACAGCACAGGAGAGGAAGACTGCAGAGGAGATGGATTGATACAGTGACTAGGGCAATGGGAGTATGTGTTTTGGCCTCAGTGAGCATGGCTCAGAACACGACAGGCTTCAGAGCTTTTGTATAATGGGTTGCTATGAGTCACAGGCGATTCAATAACACCTAACAACATTCTTCTCAAAGTTAGCCACAGTTTGTTGTGATCCACACAAATACCTTTGCGTAGTCATCAAAACACAAACGTTCCTCTAGTACTCTTAGCTTTCATTAAAGATCCATCTGCCATTGGCGATATTGTCTCTAGAGCCACAGCCTCTTTTAAACTGTGCTTGTATTTCTGGCAGTCTCTGTCAACGTACTGTTCTAGTCGCTTCTGGATAATCTATAGCAGGATTTGGCTTGCATTCGTGATCATCTTTGTTGTGGTTGTGTACTATCGAGTTGGAATCGAACCACAGCTGACCCTCAGCAGGTGTTCAGAGGCAGTTAACGGCCAGGAGGAGACTGATCATCTTTCTCTCGCAGAGCAGCTGGTGGCCTCAAACCACGTGCCTTCGGGATGCAGTGGAGCTTCTTGTCGCTACTGTTTGATAATCTCTGCACTTTGTCAGGCCACCTTTGTCTAGAATGGAATAAATATGGATCTTTTCTAGTCATCTTCCAGATTTCCTGGCACAACCTGGTGACCACATCCAGGGCAGCATCTCTTTGTTGAAATATGTCCATTTATATTTCATCAATTCCTAGGGACTTTTTTTTTGCCACTTCTTCAGGGCAGCTTGAACTTCCTCTTTCATCACCATTGCCTCTTGATCATACGTTGTTTCATGAAATTTTTCCGTGTCAGCCAGTTATTTTTTGGTACAGTGACAATGACTGTGACTCTGTACTCCTTTGTAGTATTTATATTTATATTTATAAATTTATACACACACACTCTACAGTCTGCACAGAACAGTTGATATCCTCGAAACAATACTGTCTTATTCTGTATAACTTACTAAGAAGTGGAGGACTGGTGAAGGAGAGGAAGATCCGCAACTAGGAGGACTGACACGGTAACTGCTGCAACGTCAAGAAGCATGAGGATGGTGCAAGATAGAACAGGATTCAAATCTTTTGTTCACAAGGTCATTATGAGTCATACTCGACTCAACGGCATCTAACAACAGCAATCCTCTTAATATATATTTGCTCTGAGAAATGAAGCCACATCCCTGATAACAAAGGCCTGCCTTTGTGTGTCGTGTAAATATCTATGTATGTATACCTTTATGTAGTGAACTCTGGTGGCCTAGTGGTAAGAAACTGTACTGCAATCCTAAAGGCAGGTGGTTCAAATCCACCAGCTGCGCTATGGGAGAAACATGGGAAATCTCCTCCTGTTTGATTAAAATGTCTCTGACAAACTGCTTTAGGGTCAGCTATGGGTCAGTTCCAATGTGGTAGTACACAACAACAACATATATGTGTGTGTGTACACCTATTTATGTGTGTATATATACACATATATGTGTGTCTGATGTGTGTGTGTGTATATATATATAAATGTGGTATTTTGTTGCATATATATAATTGGTCAATGCAGAAATATTTCAGAAAGTTGTTGTTATGTGCCATTGCTCTGAACCCTGCCAATCTCACTGTCTCTGACACACCTAACCCCATTGCCTGACAGTCCCTTGACAGTAGATTTTCCCAATGCAATTCATCTTTTGATTACCTGACTGCTAATGCCAAGAATGTTGATTGTGGATCTGAGCAAGTTGAAATTGTTAACAATCTCAATTTCCTTTCCATCTATCATGGTTCTGCAAATTGGCCCAGTTGTGAGGATCTTTGTTTTCTTGATATTGAGCCTCAATCCATAGTGAAGACGGCAGTCTTTGACACTCTGCAGCAAAAGCCTCAGGTCCTCCTCAGTTTCAGCAAGCAAGGTTGTGTTATCTGCATAATGCAAGTTATTGATGAGTTCTGTAATACTGATGCCACATTCCTCTTTCAAAAGCCCAGACTCCTGAATGATCTATTCCACACATAAATTGAAAAGGTATGGAGAAAGGACACACCCGTGATGCACTCCTTTCCTGATTTTGAACCAAATCCTTACTCTGGCCTAAGTATAGGTTTCTCATTAGCATTATCAAATGTTTGGGGATTTCCATTCTGCTCAATGTTATCCACAACTGTTGTGATGTACGCAATGAAATGATTTTCCATAGTCAATGAAACACAGATAGACATTCCTCTGGTATTCTCTGCTTTCAACCAAGATCCATTTAACATTGGCTGTAATGTCTCTAATGCCACAGTCTCTTCTAAACCCAACTTGCACTTCTGGTAGTTTTCTGTCTATGTACTCTTCCAATCATTTTTTTACATTCTCTAGCAGGAATTTTCTTGCCTGTGATATAAGTGATATTATTTGATAATTTCCACCCTCTGTTGAATCTCCTTTTTTTTTGAATGGAAATAAATATAGATCTCAACCACTCAGTTGGCCAGAAAATTGTCTTCCAGATTTCTTGGCACAACCTGGTGAGCACATCCAGGGCTGCATCTGTTCATCTGAAATAAGAGGTCTTCAAAGACCCTATGAACAATAGAGCACACTTAGATTAGACTAGCAGAGATTCACCAAAGGCTGAACCCTCTTATATTGGGAAACACAAAGAAAGGGATGAGTTTCAAGGAGGCTGTAGAAATAGGAAAGTGGAATGTGAGAAGGATGAAATGTAGGAAAATTGGACCTTGTGAAGAGAGAAACGGAACACATAAATATTGACATATATTGACAGAGAACTACCAGAAATACAAGCTGGGTTTCGAAGAGGTCATGGCACCAGAGACATTATTGCTAATGCCTGATGGATCTTGGCAGAAAGCAAAGAGTACCAGAGGAATGTTTATCCATGTTTCATTGACTATGCAAAGGTATTTGTGTGTATCATAACAAATTGTGGTTAACCTTAAAAAGAATGGGAATTCTAGAACACTTGATTGTGCTCAGGTGAAATTTATACTGGGATCAGGAAGCAGTTCTCAGAACAGAGCAAGGAAACCCTACATGGTTCTACATTAGAAAAGGAGTGCATCAGGGATGTGTCTTGTCTCCATACCTTTTCAATCTATATACAGAACAGGTCATTAAGGAGACTGGGCTTCATGAGGAGGACTGTGGCATCATGATTGGAAGAAGACTCATCAACAACTTATGTTATGCAGATGACACAACTTTGCTTGCTGAAACTGAGGAGGACCTGAAGCATTTGCTGGAAAAGGTCAAGGACTGTAGCCTCCAATATGGATAGAAGATCAACACCAAGAAGACAAAGATTCTTGCCACTGGAGCAATTGGCAGCACCATGGTAGATGGTGAAGAGATTGAGATTGTTAAGTATTACATCTTGCTCAGCTCCACAATCAACACTCTTGATGCCAGCAGTCAGGAAATCAAAAGTCAAATTGCATTGGAAAAATCTGCTGTCAGGGACCTCTCCAGAGTCATGAAAAGCAACAACATCAGTATAGAGACTAAGGTATGCCTAATCCAGGCCATAGTCTTCTCAAGTACTTGCCATGCATCAGAAAGCAGGACAGAAGAAGAATTGATGCCTTTGAGTAGTGGTGCTGGAGAATAGTCTTGAACATAGCATGGACTCCCAAAGAAATGAATGGGTCTGTCTTGGAAAGGGTGAAACCTTGGGACCTAGGATTTTGAATCTCTGTCTCACATAATTTGGACATATGGCCAGGAGGGACCAGTCCATGGAGAAGGACATCAGGTTCAAAGGGTAGAGGGACAATGCAGGAGAGGAAGACCTTGGATGAGATGCACTGATACAGTAACAGGGGTAATGGGGGTAGGGGTGTCAAATTAAGTGAGCCTGATTCAGGACATGGCAGACTTCAAAGCCACTCTACATAGGGTCACTATGGGTCACATGTGATTCGACAGCACATAATAACAACAGACGTGGCGAACTGAGACGGATTAGCATGGAACATTTTGAAGCAGACAATATAAACTAATACACCAGAAATAAAAAGGTGAGGGGAAAAATGGAGTCACATTCATAGTTAAAAAGACCATTTCTAAATCCATCCTGAAATAGAATGTTGTGAGCAACAGGATAATATCCCTATGCATATAAGAAAAAAACTATTAATACCACCATCATTCAAATACATGTGCCAAAAATCAGAGCCAAAAAGGACGAAATAGAAATATTTTACCAACTCTTGTGGCCTAGTGGCAAGCAGCTGCACTTCAATCCTCGAAAGCAAGTGGTTCAAGTCCACCAGCTGCTCTGTGGAAGGAGGATGAACGGTCTCCTCCTGTGTGATTAACTACCTCTGAAAACCACCAGTGGGTCAGCTATGGGTCGTTTTCAACTTGATGGTACACAACAACAACTATCAACTTTGCAGTCAGAAATCCATCAAACATACAGCCAAGATTCATTAATGATAATGGGTGACTGCAATGCAAAATCTGGGAACAAGGAAGAAGGATCAGTAGTCGGAAAACATGGACTTGGTGTCAGACATGTTGTGGTCGTTATGTGTGGTTGAGACTCTTGTGACTCGTAGCAACTCTACCCACAACAGCCCTGAACTCAGCTCTATCCTAAGCCAACCTTCTCATCTCTGACGCACTTAGCTCCATTAACCCAGTCATTAAATCAATCCACCTTATAGAGGGTTTTCCTCTCCTGTGCCATCTGTCCACTCTGCCAAGCATGACATCCCTCTCCAAGGACTGGTCCCTCCTTGCAATGTGTCCAAAATTAGAGGAAGTTTCAGAATCCTTACCTCCAAGGAGCAGCCTGGTCTCACCCTCTTCAGGACGAAACTGTTTGTTCTTCTGGCAGTCCATGGTACATTCAATACTCTTCTCCAGGACCGCAGCTCAAAGGCATCAAATCTCCCATCATCCCTAGTCACTCTCCAGCTTTCTGATGCACAGCATATAATTGCGAAGACCATGTCCTGGATCAGGCACACCTTAATCTCCAGACTAACGTCTTTTCTCTTCAGTACTCTGGAGAGGTCCCTGATAGCAGATTTTCCCAAGGCAATTTGTCTTTCGATTTCCTGGCTGCTGGTACCACAAGTGTTGATTGTGGAGCCAAGCAAACTGAAACTATCAACAATCTCAAACTAGCACCATCTATCATGATGCTGCCAATCAGCCCAGTGGTGAGAATCTTTGTTTTATTAGTATTGAGCTTCAATCCATATTGAAGGCTGTAGTCCTTGATCTTCTACAGCAGTGCTTCAAGTCCTCCTCAGTTGCAGCAAGCTACATATTGTTCGTAGAGACTATTCTTGGCCAAGGACATCATGCTTTAAAAGATGGAGGGTCAGCGAAGGAGAAGACGACCCTCCCCAGGTCTGATTGATGAAGCGTCTATACTGCAATGGACTCAAATGTGTGGACGATAATAAGGATGGTGCAGCATAGAACAGAGTTCAGAACTTTTGTTCATCATTGGGTCACTATAAATTTTTACTCAATGGCACATAACAACTCTATGGGTGTGGTGTGTGTGTGTATGTATATATATAAAGAGAGAGCTTATTTTTTTATTTTATTCTGATTTATTTACAAAGTTTAAATACATTGTTTTTCACAAAAGATCCTTCCCATTTCTTTCACCCTACTCACTCAATGAATTGTGCAACCCCATGATTAACACACTACTCCCCCACCTCTATTTCCACCCCCTCCCCTGTCTTGGAGCCTCATACTCATTTTATAATATTAGTTTTATACAGTATTTGTCCTTGTATAACTGAGTTAGTTCACTCAGTATAATGCTCTCCAGTCTCGCTCCAGTTAGGTAGTAATTTACAAAATCATTGCTCCTGGCTGCTGCGTAGTATTCCATTATATGAATATACCACAACTTTTCAATCCGTTCACTTATGGTTGAACATCTGGACTGTTTCCATGTTCTTGTGATGGAAAATGATGCTGCAATGAACTTTGGTGTACAAGTTTCCGCCCGAACCTCAGGTCTCATTTGCTTAGGGTATATTCCAAGCAATGGAATAGCTGGGTTATATGGAATTTCTATGCTCAGCTTTTTGAGGAAGCATCAAACTGCCTTCCAGAATGGTTCTACCATTTTATAACCCCACCAACAAGGTGGAAGAGTTCCTATCTCACCACATCCTCTCCCACATTTTTTACTTGCTGTCCTATTAAACTTTGCCACTGCTGCTGGAGTGATATTGTATCTCATTGTGGTTTTGATTTGCATTTCTCTTATTGACAGTGATTTGGAGCCTTTCTTCATTTGTCTTTTGGCTATTTGAACAACTTCCTCTGTGAAAATTCTTTCCATGTCTTTTGCCCATTTTTTAACTGGGTTGTCAAACTTTTTCTTATGAGGCCCAGGAGTACTCTATAAACTTTCATTATGAGACTCTTGTCTGAGATGGTATTACCAAATGTTTGTTCCCAATTAGTAGATTTTCTTTTCACCCTGTTGGGAAAAGTTTTTGATGAACACAGGGATTTAATCTTTAGAAGGTCTCACTCATCAATTTTATCCTCTTTAGATTGTACATTTCTAGTTGTATTTGACAGTCTCTTTAAACTGTATACCAGGCCTTCTAAGCTTGATCCCAGTTTGTCTCTTATGAACTTTATGGTTTTGGGCTTTACTCACAAGTCTCTGATCTACCCTAAGTTGACTTTTGAAAATGGAGTGAGATGTAGATCCTGTTTCAGCTTTCTGCAGGTAGCAGTCCAGTTTTGCCAGCACTATGTGTTGAAGAGGTTGTCATTTCCCCATTTGATAGGTTTTAGTTCCTTGTTGAATATCAGGTGATCATAGATAGCTGGGTGGGTCTATTTCTGGGTTCTCAATTCTGTTCCACTCATCTATGTGCCTGTCATTGTACCAGTACCATACTGTTTTGGTTACTACTACTGTGTAGTAGGGTTTGAGGTCAGGGTGTGCTATATCTTCCTTCCATTTCATTTTTGTTTCTCAGAAGTGTTTTGCTTATTCAGGGTCTTCTGTTGAAAATTTTTAAAAAAATATAGACTTGATGGCATATAACAACAACAACAATAAATAAAACAAAAAGCTTATGTCTGTTTTAATACTTTTGCTTCAGGTATTGATTGACCTTTCTTTTAATTTCACTTTACTCCTTAAATATTGACTTTTTCTGTCCTGTGAGTTCAGTTGATTGGGGAAATTGGCCTCTCCATCAGGAAAGGAGTTTAAGGAGAGGTGCTGACAAGTACCAGACATCTAGAGACTCTGTTTCTATTATCATGTACAACTCTGCTACTTAGGGTTTCCCTTTAACTTGAAGAGAAGCACAATGAGAGTGAAAGGCTTGTCTTTAGTTTCTAACAATCATGTTTCTTCAGTGTTGGTTTGTGGGCAGTTATACACATTGAACAATTGGCAGGAAGTGAGATTTCAAATAAATGATTAACTACTTTCAACTAACAGGGCAGTTAGAAGAGGAACAACATACAGAGTAAGGAAGGCTGGGTATCAACTCCCACATTTTCATAGTGATCCTCCTACTGCCCCAGTGACATAGACTATGGTGGTCTTGCAAATGACCTACAGAAATCAATGTTCTGTCCATGAGACAATGGCACCTAGAGTCATTGACCTCAGTCACTCCATTTCCTCCGTATTTAAAGTTTCTGCAGAACTTCTTCCTCAAAAGTGTTTCTCATTAGTCAGTTCAAACATATGCCACAGTTGCCCACACAAGTGCAAAGGAGGGTGGAAGTCAGCTATGGTCTGGACTTCACCAAAAAGGTCTGGGATTGGCTGCTGCTGTTGTAATAGTGACTGGGCAGATTGACAAGTATAGAGCCCAGAGGTTCCTTCATATTACACAGGAACGGTGGATTTAGGAAACAATACAGCCTTGTTCTGTATCACTTACTTAGAAGTGTCATTAATTTATGTTTACTTTGGTAAATGGAGCCATTTCCGTGGTAACAAAGGCATACCTTTGTGTATTGTGCAAGCAGAGTACCTCATGAATGTACGTGGGGCATGTGCGCGTGACCATGTATATGGATGACATGCACATACACACTAGATTCTTGAAACACACCTTGCAGACACTCATGTACTCATATATCAACAACCAATCTTGTGACTTGTTGTTTTTTAAAAGCTACAAATTACAATTTCCAGACATTTATATGTTAAATACATTTTCAACAACCAGCAAAACTGAGTGGGGAAAAAGTCATACTGTGGAGATAATCTCAATTAATAACTGCTAAACCAAAGGTCTTGCCTCTCGGTGGTTTAAATTCACTAGTGGCTCCATTGGAGAAGGATGGGCTGACTTATTATTAAATAATAAGTGGATGGATGAGTCGGCAGGCAGGCTGAAAGATTGAAAAGAAAAGTTATATCTATTAGCTTATCAAACTAGAAAACAGTAAAAAAATTCACTAAGTAATTTGTTCAGTGAGAAATGTCAGTTTTTAAAGTATTAGACAATGCAAGTTCATACAGATATTTCTAAGTAACAATTATCCAGCACCATAGAATGAGTTCAAAGTTTTAAAAACACATGGTTAAAACACCCCCTACTGTTTAGGGAAATACTGTCCAGGAAAGAGTTATCCATTTCCTGGTTCTTTATCAGCTTCACCTGATCAGTCAGCTTGAGGTCATAAAAGACACTGTGATATGTCTTAGATAATTACTGTCGTAAGCAGCAACTTTTCCTACACATGCCTTATGGAAGCCTTTTAAGGTTATTATCATCTCTGCTTAAGAAAAGAGGAAATAAAGTTTGGAGATGTCAATTTGTCCAAGGCCAACCTAGAATTCAAATCTGAGAGGTTGGCGTCCAAAATCTTAATCTCTCTCTTCAACAAGCATTATATAAAACTAATTATTATTGTGTGTTATTTACTTAAAAATCATTCAAGTTACTAATATTATATTTAAGGAGCTTTGGTCGTAGTGCCTAGGAATATGTGCAACTAAATCAAAAGTCCAGGTTCAAATTCTCTTCTGGAGAAAGATAAGCAATCTCTTCCAGTTTGATTTATAGCCACAAAAACCCTACAGAGGGTCAGCTATGATTGAGTTCCAACATGATGGCAGGGAGAGAGAGGGAAGGGAATATTACATTTATGAAACTTAGTTTTAAATTTCAACTAAATTGAAACTTGAAACTAAAAGAATTCACTGCCATCCAGATGTAATGAATTTCTAGGAGAAGCTCCAGTGGATTTTCTAGGGCTGTAAATCATGCAGAAGGAGACTGTCTATCCTTTTCTCGAAGAACTGCTGGTGGATTCGAACCACCAGAAAGATACCATCTCTGCAATTCCCTACGGAGAGTGATTTTCAGCAGATGAGATAGACAAATATGAGTTCAATGAATGCTGGAATGCAAAAGTTGGGAACAGAGAAGAAGATTCAATAGTTTGGAAAACATGGACTCGGTGATAGAAATGGAGCTGGAGAATTTTGCACCATCAATGACTTATACATTGCAAATGCATTTGCATAATGCAGGTTGTTGTTGTTGTTATGTGCCGTCCAGTCCTTTGCGACCCTATGCACAACAGCCCTAAAGCCTGC
>NW_006399793.1:15551414-15584435 GCF_000299155.1 Elephantulus edwardii | reverse complement strand
GAAGATTATCCTAAAATGACTGGAACAGCACATCAGCAGAGAACTGCCGGAAGTCCAGGCTGGGTTTAGAAGGGGTTGTGGTACTAGGGATATTGTAGCTGATGTTAGATGAATCTTAGCTGAAAGCAGGGAATACCAGAGGAATGTATATCTATGTTTCATTGATTATGCAAAGGCGTTTGACTGTGTGGCCCATAACATACTGTGGCTGACATTGAGAAGAATGGGAATCCCAGAACACTTGATCGTGCTAATGCGAAACCTACACTTGGACCAAGAGGCAGTCATCAGAACAGAGCAGGGTAACACTGCATGGTTCAAAATGGGGGAAGGGCGTACACCAGGGATGTGTCCTGTCTCCATACCTTTTCAACTTGTATGCAGAACAGATTACTGGGGAGGCCGGGTTCTATGAGGAGAAATGTGGTAACAGGATTGGTTGAAGATCTATCAACAATCTGTGGTATGCAGATGACACAACCCTGCTTGCTGAAACTGAGGAGGACCTGAAGCGCTTGCTGCAGAGGGTCAAGGACCGTAGCCTCCAATATGAATTGAAGCTCGATGTCAAGAAGACAAAGATTCTCACCATTGAACCAATTGGCAGCATCAGGATGGATGGTGAAGAGATTGAGATTGTTCTGTTTTAGTCTGCTTGGCTCCACAGTCAACACTCTTGGCACCAGTAGCCAGGAAATTAAAAGGTGCATTGCCATGGGAAAGTCTGCTGTTAGGGACCTGTCCAAGTTCTGAAAAGCAATGGTGTCTCTCTGGAGACTAGGGTGCATCTGATACAGGCCATGGTCTTTGCAATCATTTGCTATGCGTCAGAGAGTTGGGCAATCACTAAGGAGGATAGAATAATTGATGCCTTTGAGCTGTGATGCTGGAGAATACTATTGAGGATACCATGGACTGCTAGAACACAAACAGATTCATTCTGGGGAGGGTTAAGCCAGGCTGCTCCTTGGAGGCAAGGATTCTGGGGCTTCATCTGACAAACCTTGGGCATGTTGCAAGGAGGGATGGGTCCTTGGAGAGGGACATCATGCTTGGGAGGGTGGAGGGACAGCGCAGTAGAGGAGGCCCTCTATGAGGTGGATTGATTCAGTGACTGGGGTAATCGGGATGGGTGTTTTGGAGACAGTGTGATTGGCACAGGGCAGAGCACCATTTAGGGCTGTTGTACATGGGGTTGCTATGAGTTGCAAGAGACTCGATGACACATAACAAAAACAACAACAACAATAATGATATTTATTTTAGTCCATTAGTTTGAACTTGAGATATGACTTTGTTCTTGTTACATGCCATTAAGTTGCCTGTGACTTGTAGCAACTTGCAGCAATGTGCACTAGCTCTAATCTCTGCTCTATCCTGAGCCGGTCTCACTGTCTCCAACACACTTACCCTATTACCCCAGTCACTGAGTCATTCCCTCTCATCTGGGTCATCTTCTCCTGTATTGTCCTTCCAACCTTCCAAGCATGATGTCCTTATCCAGGGACTTGTCCCTCCTGTCCACATACCCAAAGTATGTGTGACAAAGATGTATAATTCTTGCTTCCAAGAAGCAGCCTGGTTTCACCTTCTCCAGGGCAGAACTGTTTGTTCTCTCGGCAATCATGGTATGTTCACTACTCTTTTCCAGCCTCACAACTCAAAGACATTAATTCTCCTTCTAGTCATTATCCTGCTCCCAGTCATTTCCAGCTCTCAGATGCATAGCAAGTAATTGCAGAGACCATAGTGTGAATCAGGCACATCTTAGTTTAGAGACTGACATCATTGCTCTTCAGCACTTTGGAGAGGTCCCTGACAGCAGCTTTCTCTGGAGCAATTAATCTTTTGATTTTTCTGACAGCTGGTGCCAAGAGTACTGATTGTGGATCTGAGCAAATTGAGATTGTTAAAAATCTCAATCTCCTTTCCATCTATCTTGGTGCTGCCAATTGGCCCATTGGTAAGAATATTTGTCTTTTTGATGTTGAGCTTCAATCTATACTGAAGACTACAGTTATGGGCTTCTATTGTAAACTTTTCATGTCTTCCTCAGTTTTGGTGAGCAAGGTTGTGTATTCTGCATAACTCAAGTTGTTGATGAGTCTTATTTCAATCCTGATGCCACATTCCTCCTCATAAAGCCCATTCTCGAATAATCTGTTCTGCATATAGATTGAAAAGTATGGAGACAGGACGCATCCATGGTGCACTCCTTTCCTGAATTTGAATCATGAAGTGTTTCCTTCCTTTGTTCTGACCGTTGCTGCCTCGTCCAACTATAAGGTCCCCATGAGCTCAGTCCAGTGTTCTGGGATTCCCATTCTTTTCAAGGTTAGCCTCAATATGTTTTGATACACACAGTCAAGGGTGTTTACATAGTCAATTAAACACAGATAGAGATTCCACTGGTACTCGTTGTTTTCATCCAAGGGTCATCTGACATTGGCAATAATGTCTCTAGTGCCAAAGCTGCTGCTGCTTCTTTTTTTTTTTTTTCATTGTGGAAAACATGTATGGGGACACAAGGAGGTGAGGGTTGGGAGCAGAAGGGTGAGGATGGGCAGGGATGAAAACTGCAGGGATGCAGTTGCAGGGCTGCACAGTTTGGTGGTTGGGGGGAGTCGGTGAAGGAAATGAAAACGATCCAGTGGGGACCAGACAATACAGGACAATGGTAAGCATAGTCCAATGGTGGTTAAACAAACTGTCTTATTCACTTGTGGTTTTTTCATTTGGGAATGGGGTGCAGACTCTCTGACCCAAAACTTCTTTAAAACCCAGACTGTATTTCTGCTAGTTCTCTCTGAACGTACTATTCCAGATGTTAGCTTGTTTTAAATAATCTTCAGCAGAATTTTGCTCTTAACTGTTTTGTAAATGTCAGACTTTTTAAAAGAGGAAAATGAATGTATATATTTGTCTTTATTTTTTCTATAACATTTTCTGCTGTCTTAGCAATCAATTATGTACTCTATGGCTGAAAGCACAGAGTCTAGAGGAATGTCTATCTGTGTTTCATTGACTATGCAAAAGCATTTTTCTTTGTGGATCACAACAAACTGTGGCTAACTGTGAGAAGAATGGGAATCCCAGAACACTTGACTGTGCTTGTGCAAAACCTATACTTGGGCCAGGAGACGGTTTTCAGAACAGAGCAAGGACTCACTGCATGGTTCAGAACTAGGAAGGATGTACAACAGGGTAGTATCCTATCTCCATACTTTTCAATCTATATACAGAACAGATTATCCAGGAGGCTGGGCTCAATAAGGATAAATGTAGCATCAAGATTGGAGGAAGATCCATCAACAGTCTTAGTTATACACATGACACAACCTTGCTTGCTGAAACTGAGAACCTGAAGCTCTTGCTGCAGAATGTCAAGGACCACAGCATTAAATATGGCTTGAATCTCAACATCAAGAAAGCAAAGATTCTCACCACTGGATAGATTGGCAGCATCATGATAAGCAATGAAGAGAATGAGATTGTTAAGAGCTTCAGTTTGCTTGACTCCACAATCAACACTCTTGGGATTAGCATCCGGGAACTAAAAAGATGAATTGCATTGGAAAAGTCTGCTGTCAGAGACTTCTACAAAGTACTGAAGGGCAACGATGTCAGTTTGGAGACTACGGTGCACTTGAACCAGGCCATTGTCTTTGCAATTACTTGCTATGTGTCAGAAAGCTGGGCAATGACTAACATAATAGGAGAATTGATGCCTTTGAGCTGTGGTGCTGGAGAAGTGTATTGAATATACCATGGACTGTTAAGAGAACAAACAGGTTCATCCTAGAGAGCGTGAACCAGGCTACTTCTTGGAGGCAAGAATTCCGAAGCTTCGTCTGACATACTTTGGACATGTTACAAGGACGGACATCATACTTGGGAGGGTGGTGGGACGGCACAAGAGAGGAAGAAACTTGATGAGATGGATTGAGTCAGTGAGTGGGGTAATGGGCATGGGTGTGTCAGAGACAATGAGATTGGCACACGATAGAGTAGGGTTTAGGGCTGTTGTGCATAGGGTCACTATAAGTTGCAAGCGACTTGATGGCACATAACAACAACAACAATTATACATATTATAACAAAACAAATTCTTTTTGATTCAGTGATTTTGTGTCTTATTTCCAACCTCTTTTGCTGCTTCCTTCATTATTCAAGAGGCTGCCTGTGGAATTGGAACTCTTATTCACTGCTGGTGTGAATGTAAAATAATACAACCATTATGGAAAGCAGTCTGGAACTTTTTAAAAAATTTGGACATAGAAATACTATTTGCACCACCACAAGATAAAGGTAAATAATCCAGTTGAAAAATGGGCACAGGATATGAACAGACACTTCACCATAGAAGACATTCAGATGGCCAACAAGCACATAAAGAAATGCTCAAAATCCCTAGCTCTAAGAGAGATGCAAATCAAAACAAGTATGAGATATCATCTCACCTCAGTCAGAATAGCAAAATTTAACAGCACAGCAAACAACAAATGTTGGCGAGGTTGTGGAGAAACTATGCACTGTTGGTGGAAGTGTAAAATGGTGCAACCACTGTGGAAGGCGATGTGGCACTTTCTCAAAAAGTTGCAAATAGAAATACCATTTGATCCAGCAATTCCACTACTGGAAATATACCCCAAAGAGACCATAACTGACATCCAAGCAGATATATGCACACCCATCTTTATCGTGGCTTTGTTCACAATAGCAAGGAGTTGGAAACAACCTAAGCGTCCATCACAAACGAATGGATAGAGAAGTTGTGGTATATTCACACAATGGAATACTACACTGCATTGAAAAACAAGGAACTCAGGCAATATTATTCAAAATGGGTGACCCTGGAAGACATTATGCTGAGTGAAATATCTCGGTCACAAAGGGACAAATACTGTATAGTGCCATTGTTTTGAAACAGGGCTGACCTCAGGGCTGGGGGGAGACTGAGAAAAATGGGATAAATAATGTGTACTGCATGGAAACAGATGAGAGAGAAAACTGTTTAAAAGGGATATATGATTAGATATCATTGTCATGACAGGAGTCCAGAGTCAAGATTGCATAGTGAGTGGACCTGGTGGGAGGGATTGTAAAACAATGGGGGAACTTTTCTTTCACTTTTCAAAGAGAAGAGTGTACTGGGGCGGGGAGGGGTGGGCAAGGAGAAAAGTGCAACAATGAATGAATGGAAATCCAAAGTCTCTAAATTTTCATTAAAATTAATTATAAAAAAAGTACTATTTGACCCATCAATTGCACTTCTGAGAATATACCCTAAAGAAACCAGAGCCATGACTCAAACAGATGTATTCACACCATTATTTATTGCTGAATTACTCATGATAACAAAGATAAGAAAGCAACCCAAGTGCCCACCAACAAATGAGTGAATAGAAAACCTAAAGTACATTCACACAATAAAATATTACACAGCATTGAAAAACAACGAACTTGTAAAACGTTACAGAACATGGGCAGCCTGGAGGACACTACTCTGAGTGAAATATCTCAGTCACAAAAGGACAAGAACCGCATAACACTGCTGTTCTAAAAGACGATAGACATGGGGGAGGGGAAGGAGGGAAAATGAGAAATGAGTGGGTAGATCATGAACGCTGCATTGGAAGTAATAAGGGAAAGAACTGTCCGAAAGGAATATATGATTTGGCATTATAGGTACAACAATCTGGAAAGAAAGGTGCATTGTAGAATGGGTTGGGAAGAAAATGTTCAACAATGGGAAAAACTAAAAATGCTATTTTAAAAATGAAATTTATTTTTAAAGTATGGCAATATATATATATATATATATATATATATATATATTATATTAGCATTGCAACTTGAGGTTTAGGTTTTTTTTTTCTTCATTCAGCTTGAGAAAAGCTAAACATGTTTTTTCCTTTCTGTTTTCTAGTTTTAGATCTTTTAACATTTCATTATAATACTTTGCTTTTTCTTCTTGAGCTGCCCTTTGAAATCTTCTATTTGGCTCTCATATCTCAGCATTCATTCCCCTAGTTTTGGCTTTTGTTGTTGTTGTTTCAATGTAAGTTTCAGAGTCTCTTCTGACATACATTTTGGTAATTTCTCTATCTTTGTAATGACCATTTGCTTTATTCCAGGATGATGTCCTTGATTTTATCCCACAACCCTCATCTTCTATCATTAATGTTAAATGAGTCAAAGCTATTCATAAGATGATTTTTTAAATTCAGTGGTGATACACTCAATGTCATATTTTTATTCTTGCCGACTTGTTTTAATTTTGCTCAGCCTTGCATATGAGTAGTTGATGGCCTGTACCAAAGTCAGCATCTAACCTAGTTTGGACACCTTCTCCAATGTCTCTTTCCAGATGTAATTAATCTGATTCCTGTGTAGTCCATTAGATAAAGGCCATGTGAATAGTCACCATATGTTTTTTGTAAAAAGTATTTGCAATGACTAAATAACTCATTGTATAAAATTCTATCATGTAATCACCACCCTCATTTCTGTCACCAAGGCAATATTTTCAAACTATCCATCCTCCTTCTTTATTTGCAACTTGTGCATTTCAAGCACTAATCATTACTAATGTATCTCAATTATGTGTTCGATCTATTTCAGATTGCAGAAGTTGGTAGACATCCTCAATTTCTTCACCTTTGTCTTTTGTGGTTGGTGCATATATTTGAATGATTGTGCTAACAGTGTTTCCTTCTATGCAGAGGGATAGTATCCTAGCAGTCTCAGCACTCTCCTTCAAAACAGATCTGGAAATGCTCTTTTTTTATCACTAATGACACACCATGCGTCTTCAATTTGTGGTTTTCAGGAGAGCATAAGTGGGGAAATTTCATCTCACCCATTGTTGTGCACGTTTTCAGGACGGACCAGTCCCTGGAGAGAGACATCATGCTGGAGAAGGTAGAAGGCCAGCTAAGTAGAAAAGAGCCTCAATGAGATGGATTAGCACAGTGACGACCACAGCAGGCTTGGGCATGACAGAGACCATGAGGGTGGCACAGGGCAGGGCAAGATTCAGATCTGTTGTTTGTAGATTCAGTATGAGTTGTAGTCATCTATTGATGACACTCAACCACAACAACAAAGCAAAACCATCCTGAAAGAGTGATGAGTTTCTCTCTACAAGCCTTTCTTTCACGCTTCACCCTAATCTTACCTACTTCATCACTTTACAACTTCACATAAGGGCTATTCACTTAATTTTAAAACTTCACATTTAAAAAAAAAGACTTCACATGAGGACTGTTTGCTAATTTTGAAGTATTTTCACTAATTTATGCATCTATCCTTGTATCTGCAGACCATGAAGAAGCCAATATCTGGGGTCTTTTCTCCACCTCAAGAATTGAAGAGAAATAGTGACATAGTACAAAATCTGTGACCACCGCTTCTGACTCTTCAGGGGAGGTTTAAATTTTAGAAACAGATCAATCTGATTAAAGGAAAGGATTGTTGAGATATGTAATACAGAGCAGACATCAGACACAAAGACGGCAAAAAGTCATTAAAACACAAGAAAAGAAAGGAAACACCAAAATGGATGTGAGAAGAGATTCTGAAACTTGTTCTTGAACATACAGAAGCTAAAGTTAGTGGAAGAAATGATGAACAAAAGATTTCAAAGGACATCTTAAGAAGTCAAGCATTCTCCTGAAACATACAAAGACCTTGAGTTAGAAACCCAGAAGGGAAGAATATGCTCGACATTTCTGAAGCTGATAGAGCTAAATATAACATTCAAGTTTTGAGTTACAGTCATGAACATTCTATGGACAGAATATCGAATGACACAGTAAAGATCAAAAGGAGGTGGAAGGATAACTAGTAACCATGCATGAGGATCCATAGAAGGGGCGGGAGGGGGAACACAGGGGTGAGGATGGGGAGGGGCAAAGTCATAGGGTCACACAATTTGGTGGGTGGAGGGAGAGGTGGGTAAAAAAAAAATATAATTTTTAAAAAAAGGTGGAAGGAAGGACAAAGTTGCCATGCTATAAAGAATGGATTGAAGTTCAATCATTTCAGAAGGTAGCATATGATCAAGAACTGAAGTCTAAACTGTATTGATGTTGTTATTATTGGGTGTTGAGTCGACTATGACTCATAGTGATCCTACGAGAAACTGCATTGATCCTTGCCATATCCTGTGTCATCCTTATCATCTCTAACATACTTGAGCCTGTTAAAACAGTCCTTGCGCTAATTTATCTTTTGAGGGTCTTCCTCTCTTTCGCTGACCTTTCCAAGCATGGTGCTTTTTTTCCCCCCCCAAGGACTCTCCCCTCCTAACAGCATCCCCAAAGTAAACGGAGATGAGATTTCACCACCCTGGTTTTCAAAGAGCATCCTGGATTCATTTCACTAAAGGCATTGGCTAAAAACAAAGCTCCAGGACTTGAAGGAGCAGCAACTAAAATGTTTCGGTAAATAGATACAGCACTGGAGGTGCTCAATTTTCCAGGCCAAAAAGTTTGGGAGAAAGCTACCTACAGAAATTAAAAAGATCCATATTTCTGCCCATTCCAAAGAAAGATGCTTTCACAAAATACAGATAAAACAGAGAAATATCAGTAATATAGTTTTTGCTGTTTGTTATATGTGTTGACAAGTTGGAACTGACTCATTGCTGATCCTCCAGTGACTTCTCTGGCTATAAATCTCACAGAAGAAGATTGCTCATCTTATTTCCGTGAAGCAGCTGTTGATTCGAACCATGCATCTTTGGGTTGGCAGCACAAGTCTTTACCACTTGGCCACCAGATCCCCCCATGATGTTGTTATGTGCCGTTGAGTCGCCTACGACTCATAGCGACCCTATGTACAACAGCCCTAAACTCCGCTCTGTCCTGTGCCAATCGCACCGTCTCTGACATTCCCATCCCAATTATCCCAGTCACTGAATCAATCCGCCTCATACAGGGCCTTCCTCTCCTGCGCCGTCCCTCCACCCTCCCAAGCATGATGTCCCTCCCAAGTAAAATCTAGCTGAAAATAATTAAAGATTAGCAATAGCAGTTTATCAATAAGGGAATTCCAGAAATTCAACTGGATTCAGAAAAGGCATTGGAATGAGTGATATTATGACCTCAGATAGAGCTTGACCAAAAGCAAAGAATACTAGAATTCATTTACTTGTGTCTTACTGAGAATGCTAAGACACTTAACTGTATGGACAGTTTAAATTATGGATGACATTGAGAAGAATGAAAATTTCAGAGTATTTCATCACTTTCATGTGAAATTATATAAAGATAGGGTTGGGTCTGGAGATGTAGCTCACTGGTAGAGAGCATGGTGGCTCACGTGCCACGGCGTTCTGGTTCGGGTTCCATAAAGACAGTGTTAGGTTGTTGAACAGAACGAGGAAATACTGCCCGGTTTCAAATCTGGAAAAATATTGTCAGGATTGTAGCCTTTCAAGTACTCATTGCTGCATTTACAATAGTATGTGATATCTAGCTATCATTACTGGGAACGTTAGTGGCTGAGGCTCTGTGCTGCCAACCCAAAGGCACATGATTTGAATCCACAGGCTGCTGTTCACAAGAAAGGTTGGAAATCTCCTCTTGGGCGATTTATTGCCTCTGAAGACCCACTGGAGGTTCAGCTACCAGTTGATTCGGCCTGGATGGCACATATCACCCGCACACACAGTGTTCCTTATAATGATCATTACATATCTTTGGAATCATTAAGCAAAGAGTAAGATTATATTCAATGCATTTTTCTGTTGTTGTTGTTGTTTATTTTATGGAATTGGTGGTGGAGTTCTGGGATTCCTGGTATTCCTCTTACAGTTCTTTGGAAGGAAGCCTTACCATCTTCATGCACACTGCTCTTCACTTCCACTAGATGGTGCTCCAACCATAACTAAATCTCAGAAACCTGTTCCCTAGTCTCAACTCCTTTTCTTTCTGAGTCATAGCTGAAGAATCAGAAGGGGTTTAGAAGCTGTAAATTACATGGAAAGGTGCTCCCCATCTTTCTGCCATGGCGCTGCTGGTGGATTCAAATTCCCAGAGAGGTGAAGCCTTCGAGTTAGAATCAATCAATCAGTCAGAAGCGCAACTTCATACAGACTACCACAAGCCTTAGAAAACCTGCAGGAGAGTCAGCTGTAAGTTGGTTCCCACTCAGTAGCAGTAGGTGCACTACACACAGCTTGGGAAACTCGATGTAGGTCCAGCTATGAATCAGTTGCAACTCAATGGCAAGGAAAGAGAAAAACATAGTCATAAGTCTTAGAATAAGTAACAACTTGTGTGACGTGTTTCTAAGCAACTCTAAAGGTTACAGGAAGCCAGAGTGAGAGTGACAGTAGCAAAGCACTTCATTCAGGGAAGCAGAATTCTGTCGCACAGGGATAAGGAAATGGCTAAAGTAGGTACGGTTCTAGGGACCAGCCCAGTTACCTCTCATCCTCTCCCTCCCATGATACCTCAACGGTGACTTACAGCGTCTCCAGGAACTGACCTCAGAGATGCTGAGTGATGAGGCTATGACCAGCCCATGCAGACGTCTTTCATGACCTTCAGACTTCCTTGTCCTGGCCAACATGCTTGGGGGAGGGATCAAGGTGTGGGAGTATGTCCATGATGGCACCGCTCCACCTTCTTTAGGGGCTGGGCCTCCACCTGGTATCTAAGTCGCTCAGGGTCTACATTTCAGCCTTTGCTACCTGGGTAATACAACCCACTCGCCCCCCAGAGGCCATTTCCAAACTCTGCTCTGTAAATAAAGCTGCTCTCCTCCCTTCCTGCAGTTCTTTCATTTCACAAGCAAATATTAAGTCACTTCCTGAAAGAACGCATGGAAAGCAGCAGTTCTCAAAGGCCAAGTTCACAAATGTCCTAGAGAAAGAATGTGCCTACACATTAATAATAATTTTAAAAAAAATTTAAATTAAAAAAAAAAAAAAAACCAAAACACCAAACCAGAAACACTTCATGGAAGAGAAGGCACACATAACACAGAACTCTAGTTTCCTGAGCAAGGAGATCTGGCACTGCAGTGACTAAGAGCCTGGCTTCTAGCTGAAATGCTGGTGGTTTGAATCTGCCGAAGGAAAATGTGACAGTTTGCTTCCATAAAGAACGCAGCTTTAAAAACTCTATGGGGCAGTTCCTGTAAGATCACTGCGAGCCAATATAAACTCAAAGGCAGCTGGGATTATTTAGAGCTTGAAAGGGTCTGTGACAACATTGGAACAAGGAGTACTTCTAACTCCTCAGAATCCTAGGCAGGAGCCATGGAGGCCAGGCAAGTAGGAGGCCCAGCTTCCATCCCACTTCAAGAGTTTTATCTATTTATTGATATTTTGTCAAAACTTTGTTTAATTAAAGAATCCTGATGTGTGAGATCTTTTTTCCATCTTCCTTCCCTTTTTCCCCCTTCTTTTATTTTCTTCCTGTCCACCATTCATTTCTTCCTTCCTCTCCTTTTTTTCTTTTCTTTTTCAAACATAGAAACCAAACAGGCCAAGCAGTTCATTTTAAAGATGGAAATATTGATGTACCATGGGACTTCCTCCAAGTCACACCCTGCGGGAGGTGGTCTTAAAAGGTGGGAGAAGGGCATTTTGTAGAGGCTGGAGAGGAAAGAAAATAAGGTCTGCCAGGCAACAAAAGAATCAGACTTTGTGAATCGCGTTTGGTTCAAATCCATCTGTAGCTTGGTTCAAAGAATCACACTTGGTTCAAATCTATCAGCAACTCCACAGGAGAAGGATGGGCAATCTCTTCCCATGTGAATTACTGCCTCTGAAATCCCACTGGAGGGTCAACCATGAGTCAACAACATGAAATAACAACAACTTCCATAGAACCTACACATTAGAAAACTAAAGGTATTAATATCAAACCATGAGAATCTATGTTATGGTTGTTAGGTGCCTTCAAGTCAACTCTAATTCATTGCAATAATATGAATAATTAATTGAACCCTCACCTATCTTGTGCCATCTTCATCATCTCCATTACAGACTTGTTGCAGTCACAGTATCAATCTATCTTGTTGATGGTCTTCCTCTCTTTTATTGACATGTGACATGTCTTTTGATTTTCTGACTGCTGCTACCATAAGTGTTGATTGTGAATCTGAATTTTTGACAGCTTCAATCCTTTCTCTATTTATCATGATATTCCTCATAGGTCCTTTCTAAGCATGATGTCTTTCACCAAGAACTGACCCTGTCTTTCATTCACCCTCCACCTTTCCAAGCATGGAACCTTTGACCAAGGACTGACCTCTCCTAACAACATGCCCAAAGTATGTGAGGTGAAATGTCACCAACCCTACCTCTAAGGAGCACCCTGTTCGCACTTTCTCCAAGACGTATTTGTTTGTTCTGCTGACCCGTGGGGAGATTTAGTAAGATAGTTTCTATTTGCTTGTTAGATTCCTTTAAATGGTGTCATTTTTTCTTACCAGAGACACAGAAACAGAGCCTGTGATGCAGCTCACGTTTGTTGTTAGATGTCATATGACTCATAGTGTCCCTATGACTAACAAGGCTGAGCCTTCCCTACCCTGTCCTGTCCTCATGATCATATTACATGCAAGTCCATGGAAGCAGTCCCTGTGCCAGTCCATCTTGCTGAGGATCTTGCTCGCTTTTTCTGACCTTCCATTTTTCCCAGCATGATGTCTCTCTCAATGTACAGGCTCCTCTTAAGTCTATGCCCAAAGTAAGTCGGACAAAGTTTCACTGCCCTTACCTTTAAGGAGTAGTCTAGTCCCACTTCCTTCAAGACAGATTTGCTTTCCTTTTGGTAGTCCATGTACTTTTCACTAATACCACAGTTCAAAGGCTTGAATTCTTCTTTAGTCTTTTTTTTTTTTATTCATTGTCTAACTTTCAGATTCATAGAAAGCCTTAAATATGCCATGGCCTGGATCAGGCACACTTTAGTCTTTAAATTGACATCTTTGGTCTTTAGAACTTTAAAAAGTCCACAGCCGGTTTTCCCAATGTAACATGTCTTTTATGAGTCGCAAACGACTCGACGGCACATAACAACAACAACAACATGTCTTTTGATTTCCTGACTGCTGCTACCATAAGTGTTGATGTGGATCTGAGTTTTTGACAGCTTTAATCCTTTCTCCATTTATCATGATGTTCCTTATAGGTCCAGTGGCGAGGATTTTTGCTGTTTTATTTTTTATGTTGAGGTATAACCCACATTGAAGGGAATAGTCATTGATTTTCTGCAGTAAATGT
Source organism: Elephantulus edwardii (assembly GCF_000299155.1). Classification (NCBI taxonomy): domain Eukaryota; kingdom Metazoa; phylum Chordata; class Mammalia; order Macroscelidea; family Macroscelididae; genus Elephantulus; species Elephantulus edwardii. The sequence goes on along the minus strand of NW_006399793.1, from coordinate 15,571,189 downwards.
TTCATGTCTTCTCTTTCTGCAAGCAAAGGTGTGTCACCTTCATCACACAGGTTGTTGACAAGTTTTCCTCCAATCCTGATGCTATCTTCTTCTCATATGACAAAGTTTCTTCAATTATTTGCTCAGCATACAGCTTGAGTAGGTACAGAGAGAGGATACAACCTTGACACACACCTTTCCTAATTTGAAACCATGCAGTGTCCCCTTGTTATGTTCAGACAACAGCTACTTGGTTTACATATAGGTTTTACATGGGCACTCTTAAGTGCTCTGAATTCCCTGTCTTCTCAAGGTTAGTCACAATTTGTTATGATCCACATGATAAAATGGTTTTTTGCATGATCAATAAAACACAAGTCTACCACTTTCTCATATTGTCTGCTTTCAGTCAGGACCCATCTGATACAGCAATGATAGTCCTTTTGCCAAGGTCTCGACAGCACCTAACAACAATAACTTTTAAATCTAGCTTGAATTTCTGGCAGTTTTTTGTTGATGTACTATTTCAGTGGTGTTTTGTTTTAAAATTTTATTTTGGGTGTGTGTATATATTATCAAATCAGATCTGACTGGTGCAGGAGGAGATTGTCCCTCCTTCTCCAGCAGAGCATCTGGTGGATTCTAACTGTCCAGTGTTTTGGGTTTTTTTTTTTTAAAAAAAAAAAACCAAAACAAAACAAAACCATTTTCAGCAGAATTTTACTTGTATGTGATATTAATGATACTGTTTTATAGTTTCCACAATCTGTTGGATCCCTTTTTTTGAATCAGAACAAACATAGACGTCTTTCAGTCAGTTAGCCAGGTAGCTGTCTTCCATTTTTGTTGGCAGAGCCTGCTGAGCACATAGCACATCTAGGCTTGTCTCTGTTTCCTAAAACATCTCGATTTGTATTCCATCAATTCCTGGGACCTTATTTGTTTCCAATGACTTCCGTGAAGCTTGGACTTCTTCCTTCAGTACTCCAGGTTCTTGATCATATGCTAATTCTTGGGACGGCTCAGTGTTAACGAATTCTTCTTGGCACAGTGGCTCTGTGTATTCCTTCCATCTTCTTTCGATGCTTCCTTCAACATTCAGTATTTCGCCCATAAAATTTTCCAGAACTGCAATTTGAGGTTTGAACTTGTTTTTCAATTCCTTAAGCTTGAGAAATGTCAAGTACATTCTTCCCTTTTGATTTTCTAATTCCAGCTCCTTGAACATTTTTTAATTTATTGTTATTGTTATTGATTTGTATACAAAATTCATATACATGTGTTTCATCCACATACACTGTTTCACACATTCGTTCATTCATGTTGTGTTTCATACAATCACTACCATACATTGTGTATTAGAAAATGAATCACTCTTTATCTATGCCCACTATTACATCATCTTTTCCGGTCCCCACTAGATCCTTAATAATTATTTCATTTCCTACCTCTACTCACCAAACTATGTGACCCTGTGATTTCCCTCCTGCGCACCCTCAGTCTCCCCATTCTTTCCCCTTCCCTCTTTGGACTTTTATGCAAGTTATCCTCTGTTTTTACCGTAATGGTCTTATGAAGTATTTGTCCTTCATAACTATGAGACTGAATTAGTTCACTCAGCATGATGCTCTCTAGCCTCGTCTACGTTATGTAGTATTTTTTGAACTTGTTCTTCTGTTGTTTCATCATGTGAACGAACCACCCTTTCTCAATCCATTCATTTGTTGATGGACATATAGGCTGTTTACGTGTTCTTCCTTTTGTGAATAATGCTGCTATGAACATGTGTGTACAAATCTCCATTCATGTCTCTGTTCTATTTTCCTCGGAGTACATACATTCCTAGTAGTAGAACATATGGGTCGTGTGGAATTGCTATGTTCAGCTTTTAGAAGAAAAGCCAAAGTTCCTTCCAGAGTGGTTGTATCATTTTACAATCCTATCAACAAAGTATAAGAGTTCCAACCTGTCCACATCCTTTCCAACATTTATTGCTTATTGTCTTGTTAAACTTTGCCACTGCTACTGGGGTGAGATGGTATCTCATTGTAGTTTTGATTTGCATCTCTCTGATTGACAGTGATGTTGAACATTTCTTCATGTGTCTACATGCCATTCTAATTTCTTCCTCTGAGAAAACTTTTTCCATGTCTTTTGCCCATTTTGTAATTGGGTTATCAGTCTTTTTTTGTGGAAACCTAGTAGTATTCTGTAAACTTTCATAGGCTACCCTGTGTGAGATGTCATTGCCAAATGTTTTTTTGCAATCACTAGGTTTTCTTTTCACCCTATTGGAAAAAATTTTTATGTACATAGGTACTTAATTTTTAGATGATGTTATCTTTCTCTAGTTGTGTGCTTGCACATTCCTTTATAATATTTTTCTTTGTCTTACTGAGCTGCCCTTTGAAATCTTCTGTTCAACTCTCTTACTTCAATATCCCTTGTTTTTGTCTTGGCTTCTTTTTCATTCCAAGGCAAGTTTCAGAGTCTCTTCTGATATCCATTTTGGTCTTTTCTTTCTTCTCTGCCTTTTTAATGACCCATTGCTTTCTTTTTGTGATGATGACCTTGATGTCATTCCACCCTCATCTGATCTTCTGTTAATAGTACTCAATGAGTCAAATCTATTCTATAGATGATTTTTAAATTTATTTGGGATACACTCAGGGTCATATTTTGGTTCTCCTAGACTTGTTTTAATTTTCTTCGTTTTCAATTGAAACTAGCCCCTGGCCTAATTTTGACTGCTGACATTGAGCTTCTCCAACAACCCTTTCCACAGAGGTAATCTGATTCCCACAGAGGTAATCTGATTCCCATGTAGTCCATCAGGTTAAGTCCCTATGTTTAATTGTCCTTTAGTTTTCTAAAAAACATTTATAGTGAACCATCCATTCATTGTACAAAATTCCATCATTCAGTCTCCGGTTTCAATTTTGTCACCAAGGCCATGCTTTCCAACTACCAGCTCTCCTTCATTTCCAACTTTAACATCCAGTCACCAACTATTAATGTATCATGGTTGCATGTTTGATTCATTTCAGACCACAAAAGTGGATAGAAATTATCCATTTATGCATTGGTGGCTTTTGTTGTAGATGTGTATGTTTGACTTTGATTCGAATTTCATTACAACTTAAAAATTCGGGCGATGTGGGGGGAGGAACCTGTATATTATTTAAAAAACAAACAAACAAACAAACAAACCAACAACCCAGTTTGAGCATGGCAGAAATGTAAAACAATCAGAACAGAACAGTACTTCTTTGGCTTCTGTGAATTGTGCCTCCACAGTGCACTTTCATGCTGGGCTCTGTCTGCCCCTGAGCTGGCCCGATGACCACACAGTAGATGTTCTGCCCCATCTAGGTCTGGGTAGGACTGCTTTAACTCTTCAGTAACTCTGAATGCTTCCTTTACAGGAGCTTTTGAACTTATGTGATATAAGTCCACTGACAATGATACTGGAGAAGCCTAGTGTGACTGGAAACTGTCCACTATCACTTCTAACATGGGAAGCCAACTGGGAGAAAATTATGGCTATAGGAGACCAATGTCCTCACTTCCCTACTGGACAGGGCTTCAGACTTCCTTCAAACCTGGAATGGAATACAAATACTTTCTCCCAACTCACTCACTTTAGAGATGAGGAAATTGAGGGCTAAAGTGATGGTTCAGCTTTACCACAACACCAAGCTGACTCACAGAAGGAGCCTAAATCATGTTTCAGATGCTTTTTTCCATTTCACCTGACAAAGAGCATTATTTAACTGTCTGATTGCCTCTAGCACCAACTTTGTATATTTATTTGATATGACTTTCCTCAGCGTGACCGTTTCTTATTAAAGATATATTGACATGAGAAGGGGAGGAAAGTAGGTAATACATAATCCGTCTCAAAGACCCCGTTGCTTCTACATTCCACTGGCAAAAATCAGACAAAAATTACCAATAAAAAAAAAACCAACAACAACAACAATCATCAAACCAGCCAACCACCACAACAAAAACCACCCAGAAGGCTATATCTCCATTTCTTGATGTATTTAGATGGAAGAAACCCATTAACGTAACTTAAGGGATAAGGAAAAGAAAAAACAAAAATGAAAAAAAAATAGTCACAACCAAAACAACAGAATGTTTACAACAGTGGAAAAGTCAAGCAACTGATCAGGCAACTGATCAAAAGGTGAAATAATGGGAAGTATGCAAATGGAGTCACCGGGTAGTAAGTAATCTTTCCATCTTTTGTCTCTTTGTCATATTTTGTTTTAAGCTTTATCCTGTTGAGTTTATTCTCACTCAACTTCTCCTTCAGATAGGGTAAAATTATAGCAGTCATAGGTTTACAAATTTGATGTTTTCTAGGACAGAGCACTCTGTCCCATAGCTCCAGCTGCTGGGAATTACAACCCAATCTTTGATTCTGATTGGGTCAGAGTAACAAAATTGAGAACTTTCTAGAAGTCCCATCCTGGTAGGGATGGATCTCAAAGAGCAGAATCTGAACCAAGAACTAGGAGTGGGAAAGATGTGGTTCCCCAGAAAGAAAAGATAGGTCTGTTGTAGGAAGAAGGGATGTAGGGCAGACAAAAGCTGATTTTTTTTTTCCCTTCTCTTTACTGGCCCAAGTCTGCTGTTTGCTATCCGATCCTGCATACCTGATCCCTTCAGAGGGCTGTGGAATAATGATATAATAGAAACTTTTAGCTAATCTGACCTGCCTATTCATTTCTATGCTCATGTATGTTTATTTGTCCTAAACCACAAACTTGAGCCGAGCACACGCAGAGTGTTATTGGGTAAACTGCCTTCCAGGGGCCACTGTGCCAGAAGTGTGCAGCCTTCCTGCTGGCTAAGTCCCAGGTCTGCACTGTGAGTCTTGGCTGGTTGTCAGTTCCCCTTCTTTCTTCCTGCAGTCTCCAGGATATCAGCTTTTCTCTTTCTTTCCACACTTTGCTGGGAGTTTTCTTTTGTTGTAAATATACTTTGTCATAGGCTACATCTTTCCAACTGCTTCAGACACCTAAGAGAATAAAGACTATACTAACGGCTGGCAATGTTGTTGTTGTTGTTGTTATGTGCCATCAAGTCACCTGCAACTCATGTACAACCCTATGTACAACAGCTCTGAAGCCCGCCCTGTCCTGAACCAGTCTCACTGACTCCAGTGCAACTACATCCATTGTCCCAGTTACTGTATCAATCCATCTCATCTGGGCCTTCCTTTTCTGTGCTGTCCCTCCACACTTCCAAGCATGATGTCCTTCTCCAAGAATGGGTCCCTCCTGGCCATATGCCCAAGTTATGTGAGATGTAGCTTCAAAATCCTAGCCTCCAAGGGGAAACTTGGTTTCACCTGCTCCAAGACATACTTATTTGTTTTCATGGTATATTCCATGGTATATTCAAGACTCTTCTCTACCATCACAACTCAAAGCATCAATTCTTCTTCTGTCATTCTTAGTCATAGTCCAGCTCTCTGATGCTTAGCAAGCAATTGTAGAGACTATGTTTCCCAGGGAAACTTCAAGGAGTCAAAGTCTTTTTCTTAAGTTTCTTATTCCTTCAATATTGGAAAAGAGTACTGAATATCCCATGAACCGTCAAAAGAAGAAACAGATCCGTCTCAGAGAAAGTGAAGTCAGAATGCTCTTTGGAAGCAAGGATAACAAAGCTTCATCTCACATACTTAGAGGCACATTGCTAGGAGAAGCCACTCCTTGGAAAGGAATATGTTACTTGGAAAGGTGGGTTGACACAGTGATACAGTGACTGCAGTAATGGGCTCAAGTGTGTCAAAGATGAAGATGGCACAGGATAGGACAGTTTTCATGTCTGCTGTTCATAAGGTTGTTATGAGTCATACTAGACTACAGCACCTAGCAACAGTAGCAACAGAGCAGCTGGTAGATATAACTTACCAAACACTTTGTTTAATAGCCCAATGAATGCTTAATTCACTGCAGCACCATGGCTACTGCACTCTGGGCAAAACCCTATGTAAGTGTTTCAGTATACTTTATCATAGAGTCCTCATTTCACCTCTGAGACAGGTTTTACGACTATCACCAAAAAAGAATCAGAAGGCAAAAGAGATAGAAGTCTTCTGTATTCACACTGGAATAAGGTCTTCCAGACTTTGAAGTAATCTTTCTTTTTTTTTTTAAATTTATTTATTTATTTTTTATTTCAATGAACATCTACAGAGATTCTGGAATTCCATTCATTCATTGTTGCATTTTTCTCCCTGCCCGCCCCACCCCCCCCCCCCGTTTGCTCCTCTCCTTGAAAAGCAAAAGAAAAACTCCTTCATTGGAACACAATCCCCCCCGCACACCCCCCAACCGCATCTCCACCCCAAATATAATCCACTCTGCAACCCTCATTCTGTACTCTTATGATAAACATAATGCCCTAAAATATAATACTTTCAAACTATTCTCTCCCTCATAGACTTCAGTGCAGTAAACATAGTTTATCCAGTTTTTCTCAGTCTTACCCCACCCCGATGTCAGCTTCATTCTACAACAGTGACACCGTATAGCATTTGTCCCTTTGTGACTGAGATATTTCACTCAGCATCATGTCCTCCAGGGTCACCCATTTTAAATACTATTGCATGAGTTCCTTGTTTTTCAATGCAGCATAGTATTCCATTGTGTCAATATACCACAGCTTCTCTACCCATTTGTTTTTTGATGGGCACTTAGGTTGTTTCCAATTCCTTGTTATTGTGAACAAAGCCATGATAAACATGGGTATGCATATATCTACTTGGATGTCGTTTATGGTCTCTTTAGGGTATATTCCCAGTAGTGGAATTGCTGGGTCAAAATGGTATCTCTATTTGCAACTTTTTGAGAACGTGCCACACCGCTTTCCACAGTGGTTGCACCATTTTACACTCCCACCAACAGTGAATAAGGGTTCCAGTCTCTCCACAACCTTGCCAGCATTTGTTGCTTGCTGTTCTGTTAAATTTTGCTAGTCTTACTGGAGTGAGATGATATCTCATGGTTGTCTTGATTTGCATCTCTCTCAGGGCTAGGGATGTATTTGTTGGCCATCTGAATGTCTTCTTTGGTGAAGTGTCTGTTCATATCCTGTGCCCATTTTTTTATTGTATTATTTACCTTTATCTTGTTGTGATGCTCAAGTATTTTATAAATTCTAGATATAAGCCCCTTATTTGACATGTCATTACCAAACACTTTTTCCCAGTCTGTGGCTTCCCTTTTTACCCTTTGGAGAAGTTTCTGGATGCGCATAGGGATTTGATTCTTACAAGGTCCCATTCATCTATTTTGTCTTCTCCTGGTTGTAAATTTTTCAGAATGGGTGGAAGACTCTTTATGTTGTGGATTAGGACTACTAAAGTTCTTCCAAGCTTTTCTTTAATGAGGTTTATAGTCCTTGGTTTTAGTCCTAGGTCCCTGATCCACCTTGAGTTGAAGTCACTCTTATCACATACTGCCCTTCAAGGACCTTGCTTCAGGAGCCTCTCCTACAGGAAGAGAAGTAAAGTGAAAGTTGAAGTATAAAGGCCTAGATTGACAAGCAAAAGTAGGAGAGAACTGAAAGAGATTCTCCAAAGACTCAAGAAGGAACCTAGCTCTCTGAGGGCAAATCAAGTCCATTTCAGTCTCAATACCTAACCTTACCCCCTGAACATCAGCAGGTACACACAAAAGAGGATAAGGATGGTGATAATGGGGATATTCATTGCCCTGGCTGGAGTCTAACCAGAATCCTCTCTATTGTATGTAATTGAAAGTTTCTCATTGTATCATTTTTGTTTGATATATTGTGCTCTTGGCTTGGGTACAAATTCTTACAACCAGCATTTCAAATTTAGGTGTGATCCCTAACAGTTTGTTCCTTCATATTCTGTCCTTTGTATCTCTCCACCAGCCATTTGTAATTTCTTTAGAATTACAAAAGAACTCTTCTTGCTTGGTGAAAGTTTAAAGGATGTGAAACACTTGCTGCAGAAGATCAAAGACTACAGCCTTCAATATATAGATTGCATCTCAATATCAAGGATACAAAAATCCTTATCACTCAACCAATACATAGATCATGACAAATGGAGAAAAGATTGAAGTTGCCCACAATTTTATCTTACTTGGATCCACAATCAACATCTTGAGTACTGGGAGTAAAGAAATAAAAAGATATGCTGCACTGGGCAAACTTGCTGTCAGAAACCTCTCCAAAGTTCTAAAGAGCAAAACTGTCAACTTAAAGACTTAGGTGCACTTGATATAAGCCATGATCTTTTCAAATACTTGCTCTGCATCTGAAAGTTGGACGATGATTAAGGATGAAAGAAAAAGAATTGGTGTCGTTGAATTGCGGTGCTGGAAAAGAATAGTGAATATCCCATGTCTGAAAACAAAACAAAACAAAAAACACACAAAAAAAACCCCAAACAACTATGTCTTATAGAAAGTGCAGCCAGAGTGCTCCTTAGATGTAAGGATGACAAAACTTCATCTCATGTATTTGAGCATGTTGTTAGGAGGGGCAACTCTTTGGAAAAAGACATCTTGCTTGGAAAGGTGGAGGCTCAGTGAAGGAGAGAAAAACTTTCAACAAGATAGATTGACACAGTGACTGTATCAATAGTTGCAAGTCAAGTGTATCAGAAATAATGAGGATGGCACAAGATGGAACAAGTCTCAGATTCATTTATTTGCAAGGTCACTATGAGCTGTAGTCTACTTGACAGCACCTAACAACAGCATATATAATGTGAACAAACAAATGACTGAAAGCGATCCATATTCATTCGCATTCCAGAAAAGGGTGACCTGGCAGAGTGTTAAAATTATTGCAAAACATCACTCACAAGCAAGATCCTGCTGAAGATTATCCAAAAAAAGGACTGGAACAATAGGTCAATAGAGAACTGTCAGATGTGCAAACTGAGTTTAAAAGAGGCTGTAGCACTAGGTATGTCATAGCTAATGTTAAATGGATCTTAGCTGAAAGGAGAGGTTATCAGAGGAATGTCTATTTGTGTTTCATTGACTATGCAAAGGTATTTGACTGTGTGGATCACAATTGTGGTTAACCCTCAGAAGAAAAGGGAATCTCAGAGCACTTAGTTGCTCTTATGCAAGACTTATACTTCGACCAGAAAGCAGTTGTCAGAATAGAGCAAAGAAATGCTTCATGGTTCAAAATAAGGATAGGTGTATGTCAGGGATGCATCCTATTTCCATACCTTTTCTTTTTTGTTGTTTTAATTTTTTAATGGATATTTTAATTAATGTTTATAGAGAACTTGGATTTCCATTCATTCATTGTTGCACATTTTCCTCCCTGCCCCAGTTCACTTTTCTCTTTGAAAAAAGTTCTTTCGTTGCTGTAAAATCCTCTCCCACCCCTAGTCCACTATACAATGCAGCTCTTATTCTGGACTGTTGTCATGCAAATAATACCTAATCATATATTCCTTTTTAAAAAATTTTTTTCTGATCATATATTCCTTTTAAGCAGTTCTATTATTCACCTGTTTCAATGCAGTGTATGTGATTTATTTCCTCTTTTCTTAGTTTCTCCCCAATACCCATATCAGGGCTGATGATCTGCCTCAGTCAGTGAACATCTGTGGATCACAATGGCCTGAGCTCCAGCTGATCATGGATTGCATAGAAACAGACAGTGGTTTTCTCCATTATGCGTCGTCCCCACAAGTCAGGGGTTGACTTGTTGCCTGAGAGCTCTGATTGCATTGTAAGTAAGGAGTAGGACTGCCAACCCAAAAGAGGCAGTTCAAATCCACCAGTTTCTCTGAAGGAGAGAGATGGATAATTTCCTCCTGTGTAATTAATGATCTCTGAAAATCCACTGGAGGGTTCTGACTTAATGGCAAATAAGAACAACATTATGATAACAAGTAGAAGAAATTGACAAATTCGAGGTCGGTTACGTTAGAGAAGGGAGTCTGGATTCTACATTCCAGACTCAGTCCAAGACAACTAATCGTGAATTCTTGTCTAGAGAGGAGCAAGTAGTGCCAAGAGAAGATGGTGAAAGAGAACAATGGAGAAGGGTTACAATCACAATAAGCTTGAAGAACTAGTTCAATGACAGACGTTTAAAAGAAATTTCAGCTAAGGAAAGTGTGGAGGGGAAATCTGCATAAAAAAAATAAACTTACAAAAAAGTACTAAGGGAAATATAGGTTGAAAAGAAATTTGAGAGGATTTATTTAATGGTTTGTAGTATGTCTTGTATACCATGAGATTCAGATGAGATAAAGGCTAAAATTTCTATCTTAAAAAAATTAAAAAGCTTTTGAAAGTAAATAGCGCATTAGTTATAGGAAAGTCACACCCCTAAGAATGCATAAGGAATCTCAGCTGCATAACTTAAGGAAAATAGTATTTTCAACAATGCTAAAACAAAGTAATAAAAATGTTACCTGCAGCTAAAAAGTAACACTTTCAGGGGAAACATAGTTTTATTCTGCCTATTTAGCCACTGAGATGAGGTAGGTGAGTTCTAGCTGACTGAGGTGACAGCACATTGCAGAGAAAGCAATGACCTGGGCCAATAAATTTCCAGTGCATCAAACCATGAAGTAAATATTTTTAGACTACTAGGTGTACAGCACCTGCCATACGATATGCAAAAGTAAGACCTACATTCATGCGCAATTGATTATGAAAAACAATTCCTCAAACATGAGCCAAGATGCTCAAAGGAAATGACTCACTTAGGGAGTAAGTAAGTAGAAGAGACTACTGCTCCCACCCAGAAACAAGGTAGATGGCACTGTCATTGGGAGTGATTTGTCAAAAGAGCTTAAAAGAAGCTGTCACTGGAAATTAAACATCTGAGCTAACAGTTCACAGTGAACATATCACTAGAGGAGGTTAGCAAATGAACTGAGAGGAAACAGCAGCCTTTCTGCCCTGGTCTGTTTCTACGCCATCATCCTTGCCTCACACAATGACTCTCAGATTTCAGTATCCTCCACAGATCTGAGAATTCAAGGTTCAATGAAAAGATTCCCATGAGGAGAGATGAGTGTACTTGCAACAAAAATGTTCTTCAGTGTTGTCTAGTTAATAAATTTTGACAAATTCAAGTGATCGAAGATGCAGTTGCTAGTAATACTTAGGGCAATATATACATGTATATGTCTTGATATCTTGGGGTTTAAAATTCAAACTGCAGAACCATGTACTTAAGATGATCCTTTTTGTACTATAAAAACATTGAAAAGAAGTATAGGGTGTGGGGGTGTGTGTGAGAGAGAGGAGAGGGAGGGAGAGAAGAAGAGGGGGAGAGAGGGAGGGAGAGAGACAGAATATGGTTGATTGCTTGGCGTTCTTCTGAGGTGCCTCTGGGTGAGCTCAGGCCTCTATTTATTCTATTAGAAGCTGAGTATGCATTTGTACCACCCTAGAACTCTGCTCCATTCTGAATCAGCTCGCCTAATCTCAAGGTCCTTCAGAAATCTTCACTCCTCCAGGATTACCTAATCACATTGTCTTAATAGGACAGACATTATTTGAACTTGAAGTTTGTAAAGTCTTAAAAGAAGAGAAGAAAGATGAAGTGTTCATTTATTTCCTTGAAGGAGTGGAATTCAGCCAGGATAGGAGGTGAGGTGTAAGACAGTATTGGTGATGATGGTGACTTTTGGATCCTCCTAGCTAGGGATTAGGGATTAGGGAACTCTAGTAACATGTTCCATAGGGAATTGTGTTGCTAACACAAGAGCTGAGCCTCTCTGGCAATTTGAGTTGACAACCGGCTCTGTGGGTGAAAGATGGACAGTATCTCAAGCAATTTATAGTCTTAGAAACGGAATGGACTTGATGACAATGAGTTTTCATGGGAGGTAGAAATTTACTTTTATAATGCCTACATTACCAGTTGGCAGCTTTCCAAACCCTGTTGTGGTACTTAGTGGCTACTTTCCCCCTCCACATCCCATTTAGCTACTTCTTGTTGTTAAGTGCCATTAAGTCGACTATGATTCATAGAGATCCTAGGGACCTGATCTGAACTCTGTCCTATTCTGCACTATCCTTATCATCCTCAATACATTCTAATCCATTGCCACAGATACTATATCAACCCATCTCATTGAGGGCCTTCCTGTCCATCACTGACCCTCCAGCTTTCTAAACGGGATCTCTCTTCCCAAGGAATTGTCTCTTAACAACATGTACAAAATATGTGAGACAAAGCTTCATCATCTTTGCCACCAATGAACACTATGACTCTGCACTTTCTCAAAGACATAGCAATTTGTTCTTTTGGAAGTCCATGGGATATTAGCACTCTTCTCCATCTCCCAACTCAAATACATCAATTCCTCTCCTGCTATCTGTATTCATTATCCAGCTCTGAGATGCATAGCAGGGGATTAGAAAGACTGTAGCTTGCATCAGGCACATCTTAGTCTTTAATATGACATCATTTTTCTTCCAAACTTTGGATTCATAGGGTTTTCAATGGCCAGTTATTTCAGAAGCAGATCAATCATCCTTCTTAGTCTATCTTAATCTGGCAGCTCTGCTGAAAACTGTTCACGATGTGTAACTGGATGTTATTACTGGTCGCACAGCATCTAGCATCACAGCAGCCAGCAAGCTGTACTTTTTAGTACAGTAAACTAACAGAAAAGGACTGTACTCAGAAGAGCAAACTACAAACAAGAAAGCATACACATACACAAATTATAAAGTAAGTGGCACTTGCACAAGCCAAGAGAGGATAATATGGATGAATGAGACCTTCTAAAGATTAAGTCCCTGTACGTATCAAAAGCCTTTTCCAATAGGGTGAAAACCTATAGCCTGGTTGGGGTGGGGGTGGGGGAGGCATTCGGCAATGACATTACAGACAAGGATCTTATAATGAATTTTACAGAATACTAAAGAGCCTCCACAAGAAAAGATTACAAAATGGATAAAAGACATAGAAAGATTTTCACAGAGGGAGACATTCAAATGACCAACAGACATTTGAAGAAATGCTCAAAATCACTGGCAATCAGAGAGATGCAAGTCAAAACTACAATGAGATACCATCTCCCCTCAGTAAAATAGCAAAGTTTAAAAGGACAGCAAGCAATAAATGCTGGAAAGGATGTAGAGAGATTGGAACTCTCATACACTGTTGACAGGATTGTAAAATGGTCCAGCCACTCTGGAAGGCAGTTTGGTGTTTCCTCAAAAAGTTGAACATATGACCCTGCTATTCCACTGCTAGGAATATCTTTCAAGAAAAATAGAACTGGGACACAAATAGAGATTTGTACACTAATGTTCATAGCAGCATCATTTACCATAGAAAAAAATTGAAACAACTCAAGAATGTATTGAGAAATTGTGGTACATTCACACGATAGAATACTAAGCAGCATTTAGGAGTGGTGATTTCAGAAATATACTACATAACATGGGAAAAACTGGTGAGCATTATGCTGAGTGAACTAATAATCTCATAAGGACAAATACTGCAAAAGACCATTATGCTAAAAAAAGAAGGGTAATTAGTAAGATGTGTATAAAGGGCCAAAGGGGAAAGGGGAAAGAGTAGGAAGCCGGAGGATAGGGAGGCGGATGTCACTGAGGGTTGCACAGTTTGGTAGGTGGACAGAGGGGGGTGAAGGAATTAGGAAAGATCCAGTGGGTACCTGAAAAAGTGGGGTAATAGTGGTTATTAATGGTGATTAATCTGATAAAACACAAGTATATACACTGTTGATGGGATTGTAAAATGGTACAACCACTCTGGAAGGCAGTTTGATGTTTCTTCAGAAAACTGAACATAGAGATTCCATATGACCTAGCTATTCTACTGCTTACAATATACCCCAAGAAAATGAGATCTGAGATACAAACGGAGACTTCTACTCCAATATTCATAGCAGCATTATTCACCATTGCAAGAACATAGGAACAACCTAAAATCATGAAAACAACCACAATCAAATGGATTAATAAATGATGGTATATTCATATGATGGAAACTGTGCAGCATGCAAGAGAAATGATTTTGTAAATCAATACCTTATTAGGGAGGAACTGAAGAGCATTATGCTAAGTGAACTAAGTACCATAAGGACAGATTATCATATAAGACCATTATTGTAGAATGCGTAAGAGGATCCAAGTGGAGGAGGGTGGGAGCAGAGGGTTAAGAATGGGTGCAGGGTTGGGTGGATAAAGGAAATGTGAAAGACTTTGTAAGTAAACATGTATGTGTGTGTGTGTGTGTGTGTGTATAGATAGATAGATATAGATATATATGGATATCTCAAACACAATCTATCTAAATATATATATATATATAAAACACAAGATATATATAAAACAAACACTATATACATAAAACAAACACAATGTATGTAACAAACACTGTATCTATCTATCTATCATCTATCTATCTATCTATCTAACACACAAAAATAATGACAAACCCACAATGTATGGGGATGATCTCAAGAAACACTATGTAAATGAAGGAATGTGTGAAACACAATGTCTATGAATAAAAGAAAATGTGTAATAAAAATTAACACTGGCAACCCCACAAAAACTCAATTGACTAGTAATTTCTGATTTCTGCACCCCTAGTAAAAAAACAAAAAACAAAACCAAAACCAAGTAAGTAGTACCACACATGTCTGTCCCTCCCATGCTTCCACCTCTCCTAAACCAATATAGCAAACTGGTTAATAAATGATTAATTAACCCTAATATCTGCAGAGCCTGGCTGAGCCTACCTACTACTTCTCTTGATGTGGGTGGCCCAGGCTCTGGTAAACTCATCCTTTCTCTGAGTACTTCATGGTGGCAATGGTCCTCCAGCCCTCCCTTCCTCACACCAGGACCCAACCCAGATCCAACTACTTGGAAGGCATAAGTTGGTTGTAATGGTGTCAGCTATTCTCCCTAACTCCTCAAGAAGGTCATTGGAGGAGCACCATTTCCCACATCCTGGATTCCATATGAAGAACACAGAGGATGAATAGCCCTAAACATGAGTAAGGGACTCCCAGTATCCAAACATATGGGAGTTGGAGGCTCTGAAGACATAATAGAGGGTGTTTACCTTTAAGTGTGTGGAGCCTGGGTTGTGGATTTAACCTAGAGCACTGGCTAAATGAATATCTGCAAACCTTTAGATATGTGCTTTTCAATTCTGTCTGCCCACGAGACTCATCCGGGAAGACTTTAAAAATACCTACTGACCCTCTCCCCCAGAAAAGTGAAACCAGAACCTCTGGGGGTGGTAATCCATTGGATTTATGCTCTGGCAGAGGCCTAGCTTCTCCCTGAAATGCTCCCGGTGAGAGGCGGTGCATTGACTGCCAAGTCTTGGGCAGTCCTCCACCCAGTGAGATGCTCCTTTACCTGAGAGATTCGCATTCCTAGGACATTAAATCCAGGAAACTGGGTCTCAGGTACTCTGAGTAAGAACTGCCCTGCCTCCCTTTGGGAGTATCTCAAATATTTGTTTATAGGAAGTCATTACCTCCCTATAAGAGTCTAAAACTCATTGCCATCAAGTCAGAACCAACTCATAGCTGCACATAGAGGGTTTTTGAGACAGTAAATTGTAAGGGAGATTGCTCATCTTTCTGCTGTGGAGCTACCAGTGGATTTGGACTGTCATAAAAGCACGGTCTTGGAATAGAAAGGCATCTCCCTATGGAATATGCTACCAGGGTTCCTACTTCCCCACAACACACATAAATTCACTGGAGGAAAGTTTAACAAAGAGATTGATAATTCTTGTGTGGAGTTTCTGTTGGACAAGTGACTTCTCTTTCACCTTTACCAGAAGGACAGACTTTTGTGTTGAGACTTCTGAATCTCCGTGTTCTGGACTGAGAATGAAGATTCATGGGTGGCAAAATATTTGTACTATGCTGTGGCCATCAACAGCTGCTTCAAGAAGACAATAGTGGGTTTGGCGAGTTTTTATGTTAGTCAAAATATTGGCTTGAACCAGGCCTTTAAAGTGGTTCATTCTAGTTGACCCTCTGCTGAGAATTATTGTTTACCTAGACTACAGTTTAACAGGACCAAGTGACTCTTACATATGAATCAGAATCATCAGGAAATCTTGTTAAACTTTAGACTCTGGCTCAGTATAACTGGGATCAAATGCAAAGTCTCTGCAGGGGTCAGAAAAGTGTGAGCTACTTTGAAGCCCCAGTGTTGTTCTACCCAGCAAAGCGACAGAAGACTTGCAGATCTCCTTCTGCACAGATTACATCTAAGAAATTATATATATATATATACACATTTTCCTAGCACTGACGGAGTTGTACTTTGGGCTTTGTCATCAAGTTGACTACAACTCACAGGGACCCTATGAAAAACAGATGAGAAACTTGCCCTGTCCTAACCCGTCCCCATGATCTGTTATGCAGACGCCCATTGTTAGAACCACTACCTTTGTGTCTAGCACTGTGTCAATCAATTTCACTAAGGGTCTTTCTTTCATTCACTGACCCTCTATGTTTCCCATCATGATATCTTTTTTCAAAGACTGATCCCTTCTGACAACATACCCAAAATATTTTAGACAAAGATACACCATCCTTGCCAACAAGCAACACCTAAGTTGTACCTTCTCTAAGACAGACTTATTTGGTTTTTTTACAGTCCATGGAATATTCAATACTCCTCACCAACACAATTAAAAGGTATCAACTTTTTTTATATTCCTTATTCACTATTCAACTATTCACTATTCAACTTTTGGATGAATTAAGCAGTAGAAAATACCATGTTTCAGATCAGGTGCACCTTAGTGTTTAAACTGTCATCTTTGCTCTTTAGTACTTTGGAAAAGGTCTTTGCCAGTAGATTTTCTCCCAGTGCAATACATCTTTTGATTTCTTGACTTCTGCTACCATGAGTGTTAGGGAACTCTGGTGGCCTAGTGAGGAGGATTTGTGCTGCCGAAATGAAGGCACCCTGTTTGGATCTACCAGAAGCTCGGTGGGAGAAAGAGGGGCATGTGGCTTACTGCCTCTGAAAATCTGCTGGAGTCAGCTGTGGGTCGAGTCCAACATGACAGTACACAACCGCAACAATCACCATGGGTGTTGATTGCAGAGGCAAGTAAAACGAAATTCTTGACAACTTCAATCCTTTCTCCACTTATCATCATGACTTAAAATAGATCTTGAAAATCTGCCAATATGTCTTTAATAAAATTATTATATTTTATTGTTATAAAAATACTTTTTTTAATAATCATAAATTGCATTGGGAAAGTCAGCTGTGAGGGACCTCTCGAGAGTACTGAAAAGCAACAACATCAGGCTGGAGACTAAGGTGCGCCTGATCCAGGCTATAGTCTTTGCAATTACGTGCTATGCATTGGAGAGTTGGACAGTGACTAGAGATGACAGAAAGAGAATTGATGCCTTTGAACTGTGGTGCTGGAGAAGAGTGTTGAATATACCATGGACTGCTAGGAGGGCAAACAGATTCTTCCTGGAGAGGGTGAAGTCAGAGTGCTCCTTGGAGTCAAGGATTCTGAAGCTCTGTCTGACATACTTTGGGCATGTTGCAAGAAGGGACTGGTCCTCGGAGAAGGACATCATGCTTGGGAAAGTGGAGGGATGGAGCAGGAGAGGAAGACCCTGGATGAATGGATTGATTCTGTGAATGGAGTGGTGGGAATGAGTGTGTTTGAGACAGCGAGGTTGGCACAGGATAGAACGGCGTTTAGGGCTCTTACATAGGGTCCCTATGAGTCGCAAGTGACTCGATGGCACATAACAAAAACAACAACTAAAACTTGTTTCACTTTCCCTCCCTCCCCCTTAATCTCCTAATCTTCAAGGGAGTGGAGAATTTCATTCCCTTGAAAAGTCTTCCAGGTATCTTTGAGGTTTCCAGAGGAGGTTTCATATGAACTTAATATTCAGTCCCTTCCTGATGTGTGTGATCTCTTTCTCACCCTCCTGTACAGTCGGACTCAGTTTTTTTTTCAGTCCCCCTAGTCTTCTAGCAGAGCTTCGTTGCTCACTTTCTGCACTAACATGGTTCTGTAGAATGAACACAGTTTCCCAGGAACACAAACACCTTCCTGTATTGATGTCATGCTCCTCTCTTAACACTGGCAAGAACAAAGTGGTTCAAATTGGAATGTTGACTTCTTTCAGGCCTAGATCAATGTTCAAGGGTTATGAAAACAAATGCCTCACTACTTCATGACCTGACAAGCAAATGGAAATTCCCTTGCAAGAAACAAGTGGGTGGCTTCTGAATAGACACCTAATGAGTTTCCTATTATGGAATGTCAAGATAAGCAGTAGGTTGATGGCACCTGATTTAATGGACTGTAGGACCTCACTGTTCACGTGATAACAAACCTGACTAGAAGTTTCTTATCTTAAAAAAAAACTGGTTTAATTACAAAGTTCGAATATATTGTTTTTCACATTGGATCTTTTCCATTTCCTTCACCCCACCCACCCACCCACCTATCAAATTGTGTGACCCTAAAATTAATACCACCCCCACCATCCTCACTCCTCTGCTTCCATCCTTCCGCCTTTGGATCCCCATACTCTTTTTATAATAAGTCTTATGTAGTATTTATCCTTGTAAGACTGAGTTAGTTCACTCAGCATAATGTTCTCCAGTCCCTCCCAAGTTGGGCAGTAATTTACCAAACCATTGCTCCTGCAGGCTGCATAGTATTCGAATGTGTGAATGTATCATAATTTCTCAATTCATTCAATTGTGTTTGGACATCTGGGCTGTTCTGATGTTCTTGTAATGCTGAATAATGCTGCTATGAACATATCTATTAAATGGATTTTTGGAGCTAGGAGATGGAGTAGGAGCTTACTCTGTCCACTCCATGCAACGACCTGGTATTACAGTTTCTGGTCTTTTATCATTCCATTATACTCTGATAAAAAGTTGAATTGGAGGGAGGCTTATGTCAACAAAGATGAAGGAGAATTAAGTGAACCAACTTTTATTTCTTATCTAACAGAGTTCAATGGAAACATTCACAGAAATACTAGGGCTTATTTCAATTATACTCAACTGTGGTAATAAAGTGCCCTCAAGAAGTATCACTGGACTCCTGTCTGGGGTGGATACGGAGCTGGTATTTACCAGAATTCTGTAAGAACCAGTAGTGATTTTTATATGTTTGGGCTCATTCCATACAAGATGTTAAATGTTTTAAATACAACCAAATATGTATTTTAGACATAACAATTAATTTACATAATAACCTGACACATCACACTTATTCACACAGTGATATGGAGTAAATTCAAACTCATGGTAATACTCTCTTGGGTTTTAAAAGGCTGTAAACTGTAATATGATAATTGTACACATAACATGATGCAGTAATTGGGGCAATGGGGGTTGGTGTGTCAGAATTAGTGAGACTGGCTCAGGACAGGGCAGGGTTCAGAGCTGCTGTACGTAGGGTCACTATGGGTCTCAGGTGACTTGACAACACATGATGACAACAGTAACATCTTTTGCCCTAAGAGCTACCGTAAATCGCTCCTCAATTAAAACAAGCTTGGAAGCAGGAGTGTCATCCACTTCTTTTTTATTATTATTATTAAATTTTATTAGTTTTAATGAACATTCACAGAGATTTTGGGTTTTCATTCATTCATTGTTGCACTGTTTTCTCCACCCTCCTCCCCAGTTCGTTCTTCTTTCCCCCCTATGTCTGCTTTAATTGTCCAATTGCCACAGTGCTTGTCAAAGCCAGTTCTGATTAATCTCCTTTCTGTGTCCCTTGCCATTCCC
>NW_006399793.1:15537732-15550759 GCF_000299155.1 Elephantulus edwardii | reverse complement strand
TTTCAGAGCAGCATACTTTATTGAACCCATCTTACTCAGTCTCTCCCCAACCCCAAGGACAGTCCCATTCTACAACAGTGGCACCATGCAATATTTGTCCCTTTGTGACTGGGACATTTCACTCAGCATAATGTTCTCTAGAGTCAACCATTCCTGTTCCTGTACTTACTTGCTTGTGTTCTAGCTGCACGAGGTCTCATGCTGGTTCTCCTGCCTCCCCCACCCTCTACCGCACCCCGTCCTCACTCTTGAATGAGTTTTTCTGAATGGGCATATGCAAGAAATCCAAGAGGAGAGAAGTCCCAGGTCAAATTCCGAGCCTTCTGGAACATTCTTCTGAGCCAGGCTTTGAATGAGAGCCCTGTAGGCAGCAGGTGGAGGCAGCGTGCTACACACCCTGTTCTGTCCTTGTCATCCCAGCAGGCTGATGCCAGCACATAACTTCTCCAGGAGCATCCTCAATCATCCTCACTACCTCTGTTTCTCAAGAACAAGCTGGGTGTTGAGTTCACTACCCTGTACTCTGCACCCTACTCCTTCTGGGGTATAAAAGGGGTTTGATTGAGGCTTAGTACGCTGCGTGCAACTGTTACCTCAGAGAGCTGAACTTCTCTGATTTTCTGAGATCTGTAAGTGTTCAAGCTCCACTTCAACATTCACTTCAAGTCCATCTCACTGGTTTTGGCTTGTGTATTTTATGTAATAAAGCCAAAACGTGCTGCCAATGAGCCAATCCCAACTCTTAGTAACCCTCTGTTATTGTTGCTGTTGTTGTCGTGTGCTGCTGAATCAGAAACAACTCATAGCGCTTGTTTTCAGAGGCAGTAAATCGTACAGGGAAAGTCCCTCCTTCTCCCACAGAGCAGCTGGTGGACCCAGACCACATGTCTTTGAGATGACAGCACAGTTTCTCACCACTCGGTCACCAGCGTTCCCTAGCAACTTTACAGGAAACCCTTTATGAAAGCAGATTGCCATATCTTTTTTGGAAAACATTTGGTGGGATTTGAATCAGAGATCTTTTAATTAGCAGCTGAAGACTTTAGTAATCGCTGTATCATATTTCTATAATAACAAGAAACAAAAGAAATTAAAAGGTTTTGCAATAAAACAAGTCTTCCTTTCGGCCCTGACTTGCATCCAGGCTCCAGTTTCTGTTTTTCATTCCTGTGTCTACTTCAAGAAACCATTTACACAGATTGAAACATAAAACGTAACAAGAATATAACTTGCAAAGGATTCTCTTTTTCATTAATTACTGGCTAGAACCCTGCTCTGTCAGATCTCCCTTCTTCCCTAAATAGGCAAAAAAAAAAAAAAAGGGCAGGTCCCAGAATTCTCAGTTCACTTTCTGTTGTTAAAAGTCTGCGCTGTGCTAATATAAAATTTCCATTTCATATCAAGTCAAAGCGCCCTCTCTTATTGCTGGCCAGACTCACGGCTTGGCTAGCAGCATGTGCAGTGGTCAGGCACCATACCAGGGCCTACTTTTTCAGTTCTGTCCCCTGTAAAGTTCTTGGTATGGAGGGGAGGTCATGATTAGGTGCCCTGCTCTTCCTTTCTTAGGCTTGGGGACACGGAAGACGGAGGAGGAGGGCAATCACCCCCTTACGGAGCCACTCACACAGTGGGGCGTCCTCTCTTTGTGAATGGTCACAGTTTCTCTGGCCAGACCCAACCCTCTGGCAATACCCCCAGAGTAGCTGGCACCTAGTGCAGGCTCTTCAGTGTTCACAGGGAAGCTCTTGGAAGCTGGTCTCTCCCATCCAGTGTTTCCAGTTTTGGAGACAGAGTTGTGATTGATCTCTCTCATCATCCTCAGCCCTTACCCCTGTACAAATTCCACAGTCTCTTGTTGTGGGGCTTCCTTGCCAGTGACAGACAAGCAACCAGCTTGAACATACACCCTCCAGAATGTCCACATACTCCACAGTAACCCACACAACCTTTCTATTAGGGACTAGATAGTGTTTCAGTAAAAGCTATGTTGAAGTCTTAACGGCCAACCTGTGAATGCAACCTTTCCTAGAATGATAGGATTTTTCTTTGTAGATGATATCCATGGTCTTACTCGAAGAGTAAGGTGAAGGATTCTCTGGTAACCTAGTCCATAGGGGATTGTATTACTAATTCAAAGGCCACACCCTCTGAAGAATCAAATCCAACAGTGGCTCTGAAGCAGAAAGATAAGCAATTTCCTTCTGTGCAACTTATAGACTCAGAAAACATGCTCAAAGGTCAGCTATGACTTTATCCCAACTCAATGTCAATAATGAGAGTAGGGTGGTTCTTAAAGATATCAGTTTAAATGCGAAGGTGTGCCTAACCCAAGTCTTCATATACACAATGAAAACTTGCCAAGGAGTAAGGAAGACCAAAGAATTGATTCATTTGGATTTTGGTTTTGGTGAAGAGCATCAAATATATGCCATGTACTGTCAAAAGAACAAATGAATCTGTGTTGGAAGAAGTGTAACCAGAGTACTTCTCAGAAATAAAAAATTGTGAGACAGTCTTACATACTTTAGGCATGTTGTCAGCAGGGTGACATCATACTTGAAAAGGGGAAGATCTAAGGAAGGAAAATACCCTCAGTAAAAATCTACAAGATGCATTGACACGGTGACTGCAAAAATGAACTTAAGCACCATAGAGAGTGTGAGGACAGTGCAGGATTGGATAGGGTTCCAATCTGTTGTTGACAGGGTTGTTACATTGTTGTTTTTAGATGTCATCAAACACAACTCATAGCTACCCTGTAAATAACAGACCTGAACCCTGTCCGATAGGGTTCCCTGTCCCATCCTTGTCATCTCTGACACACTTGAGCCCACAGCAGCAGTCACTGTGTCAATCCATCTCATTGAAGGTCTTCCACTCTTTTGCTGACACTCCACATTTCCCAAGCAGAAAGCACATAATGCTTCCTGAATGTGTGTGTCATCCCTGTGGAAGGGCCATGCAAACCTTCTCTGTATCGTTTGAATTTTTGTACATGTGTTGCCAAAGCAAGCATATTATTAGTTGGTGCAAACTCAATGGTCCTTAAAAACAATAACAAGGGTGACTTCTAATCATACGTGACTAGTGTCATAAAAACAGATACATAGACACCCATGGAGAAAGGCTGTGTGAGGACCTGTCTGCAAGCCAAGGAACACCAAGAAATTCCGGAGTCGTCAGAAGATGAAGGAAACAGACACTTTAACTAGAGCTGACAGAGAGTATGGCCCCATCAGGACTCTGAATTCATAATTCTAACGTCCAGAACTGTGAAAAAATAAATTTGTTTGGAAAGCAGGGAGTACCAGAGGAATGTCTACCTGTGTTTCATTGATTATGCAAAGGCTTTTGACTGTGTGGATCACAACAAACTGTGGGTGAGAAGAATGGTAATCCCAGAACACATGATCATTCTAATGCGAAACCTATACTTAGACCAGGAGGCAGTCATCAAAACAGAGCAAGGAAACACTGCATGGTTCAAAATTGGGAAGGGTGTATGCCAGGGATGTTTTCTATCTCCACACCTTTTCAACCTATATGCAGAAGAGATTATCCAGGAGGCTGGGCTCTATGAAGAGAAGTGTGGAATCAGAGTTGGTGGAAGATTCATCAACAATCTGCATTATGCAGATGACACAACCCTGCTCGCTGAACTGAGGAGGACCTGAAGTACTTGCTGCAGAAGGTCAAGGACTGCAGCCTTCAATATGGATTGAGGCTCATTATCAAGAAGACAAAGATTCTCATCACTGGGCTGATTGGCAGCATCAGGATGGATGATGAAGAGATTGAGATTGTTCACAGCTTTAGTTTGCTTGGCTCCACAGTCAACACTCTTGGCATCAGCAGGCAGGAAATTAAAAGACATATTGCAATGGGAAAGTTTGCTATTAGGGACCTCTCCAGTGTACTGAAGAGCAATGGTGTCACTCTCAAGACTAAGGTGCACCTGCTACAGGCCACGGTCTTTGAAATCACTTGTTATGCATCAGAGAGCTGGACAATGACTAGGGAGGAGAATTGATGCCTTTGAGCTGTGGTGCTTGAGAAGAGAATTGAATGTACCATGGATTGCTAAGAAAACAAACAGGTTCATCCTAAAGAGAGTTAAACCAGGTTGCTCCTTGGAGACAAGGATTCTGAAGCTTCATCTGACATACTTTGGACATGTTGCAAGGTTGCTCCTTGGAGACAAGGATTCTGAAGCTTCATCTGACATACTTTGGACATGTTGCAAGGAGGGACCAGTCCTTGGAAAGGGATGTCATGCTTGCGAGGGCGGAGGGACAGACCAGGAGAGGAAGACCCTCTATGAGGTGGATTGATTCAGTGACTAGAGTAATGGGGGTACGTGTGTCAGAGACAGTGGGATTGCCACAGGACAGAGCAGGGTTTAGGGTCATTGTCAATCACTCCCCTATTAAAACAAGCTTGGAAGCAGGAGTGTCATCCGCTTCTTTTTTTTTAATTATTATTAAATTTTATTAGTTTTAATGAACACTTACAGAGATTTGGGGTTTTTATTTATTTATTGTTGCACTGTTTTCTCTACCCTCCTCCACAATTCGTTCTTCTGCCCCCCCAAATGTCTGTTTAAATTGTTCAATTGCCACAGTGCTTGTCAAAGCCAGTTCTGATTAATCTCCTTTGTCAGTGTCAGTGTGTCCCTTGCCATTCCCTATCACTCCCCCCTGAGAGAGACTTCATCCCGATTCATACGGAAAAGGGGATGGCGTATTCTCTTAGCTACTTCCAGCTGAAAAGGGACACTGTGAGTTTCAGGGTGAAGGTCTTCTCTCACTACTCTAAAGGGCCCCTTTAGCAGTAGGAAACACATAGATTATTATGGAGATTGATTTTGGAATTTAGATGCACTGTTATCAATTGTGCTTAGCCGTACATGTTCATATCCTTGAAGATGTATCATGGAGGTGTTGCAGCCTAGATGATACAAATTTAACTAACAAGTTAAAAGTGCATGAGTCAAAAATTGAAAAGCAATAATATTCCGAGTAGAGGTTCTAATAGTGGCACAAATCAAGTTACAGAGGTAAGGTGGTTCTTACAATAAAAGGCCTATAGACTAGCACTTTGTCTATTATAGTGTAGAGGTTAGGAACCACAAGATGTAGCTATGTCATTTATTGTTCTTAAGTCCTGGAGCAAATTCCATCTACCACTGGGTTGTTTTACACCTCGGAAGTTTGCATGCAAGGTAGAGGTGAAGTAAAGAACTGCTTATGAGGTTTTCTGTCCATTCCAACAACTACGAAATAGTGAGAAGAGTGGGACCTCAGAAGTCTTTTACGACCAATTAGTAGGCTCTGTGTCCAGGAGAAAACATATATACTTACCAGTAATGTTAATGCTCACCCTGGGAGGATCTAAATCGTTGAAGCGTGTCATCCACTTCTGAAATAGCTTGCCTCTGAAAACACTATGAACCTGGAGAAAGGACTACACATCTCCACATCTTTCGTTTGTAAGGTCACTATGAGTCGCCTACGACTCGATGGCACTTAACAAAAACAACACCAGCATAGAGAGAAGTCAGGTCACCTAGTGGGCAGAAAGTAATGCTACTAAGCTAAACGTGGGTGACTCTAATCCACGGCCTTCAGGCCTGTCTTTTATTGTTTTTGGTGAAACATTCTTCCAAATTTTATAGCCCTGGTGTGTCCACTTGCTGTAAAGAGGTAATTCGTGGTTGCTGTGAAGCTGAACACTGTGACACTAACGTGTCAAATATGAGAATGGTTACCCATGGTGGACAGTGTTTGGTGAAGATCCAAATTAAAACAAGCTTGGAAGCAGGAGTGGCATCCGCTTCAGTCATAGCTTGCCTCCGGAAACCCTATGAACCTGGAGAAAGGATAAAAGCTATACAAGTATCCAAGTCTTTCATTCATAGGGTCGCTATGAGTCCCCTACGACTTGACGGCACTTAACAACATAAGTCGCAAGCAACTCAAGGGCACATAACAACAACAACACCTACAGCGTGGTGTTTTGTTACGGCAGCCATAATAAACTAAGACCCAAGCTAGATATTGCTCTCTCCCAGTGTTCTTCTCCCTGCCAGATAAGCAAAGGGTAGATCAACACACTGATTATCTGAGCAAATGGAGAATGGGATACAAGTCCGCTCTTCTTGCAATTCACCAATCTTCAGACTGTATCTTTTAGTGCTCTTATTACTTGATGTGAGGGAGGGCAAGGAAAATAACTAGGCCAATGAGGGTAGACCTTGAGGGCTAGGGAATGATAGTGCTAGTGGTCACTGGATCAGCTCTCTCCCCCTTAAGAAGCCCTACAAACGAAGTCTAGGAAGTTGTTGACTCATTATAGGAGATTTGGTATGGCCTTTGCCCCAAGCTTTAGCCTCTTAATTTTGTAACAACAAAGTGCCACTTAACATACACATTTTTAGCGTGAATTTAAAAAAATCTCATTGCTATTGAGTCAGAAGCAAGTCAGAGCTCACCCCCTAGCTGGTTTTCCAACCCTGTAAATTGCCCAGGAGGAGATTGCTCATCTCTCTCCCATTGAAATTTGTGGATTTGAATGAATAGGAATGGGTGACCTTTGGGTTAGCAACACAACTCCCTATAGACTACACACCCACCAGAGCTCTCTAGCCACTGTTTTCAAACAAATGGTAGTGTGAGATATGCAATATTCACTGTACTGCCTTTGAGTAACATTGCTGTTTGTTGTTATGTGCCATCGAGTTACCTGTGACTCATAGGGACCCTATGTACAATAGCCCTAAACCCTGCCCTATCTAGTGCCAATCTTACTGTCTCCGACACACCTATCCCCATTACCTCAGTCACTGAATCAATCCATCTCATCAAGGGTCTTCCTTTCCTGCGCTGTCCCTCCATCCTCCCAAGCATGATGTCCTTCTCCAAGGACTGGTCCCTCCTTGTAACATGTCCTAAGTATGTTAGATGAAGCTTCAGAATCCTTGCCTCCAAGGAACAGCCTGGCTTCACCCTCTCCAGGATGAACTCATTTGTTCTCCTAGCAGTTCATGGTTTGTTCAATACTCTTATCCAGCACCACAGTTCAAAGGCATAAATTCTCCTTCTATCATCCCTACTCATTTTTCAGCTTTCTTATGCATTGTAGGTAATTGCAAAGACTATGGCCTGTATCAGGCACACCTTAATGTCCAGACTGACATCGTTGCTCTTCAGTATTTTGGAGAGGTCTCTGATAGAAGACTTTCTCAATGCAATTGGTCTTTTAATTTCCTGGCTGCTGGTACCAAATTATGCCATGACAATTCACAAATTACTTGCTTATTTTTTAAAAAAACTCTGCGTGATATTATAGTCCACTATACTGATGTATGATTATACCATTACTAAACTAGTGCCTCTGATAACAACCCTGAGTTGAGCGTAACTCACCTGCATTATCTGTTGCTGTTACATACTGTCATGTGGGCTCCAATGCTGTGATGAGCCTTTGTCCAGCTGAGGAAAACATTACCAGACTCTATGTCATCTTACAGTCTCCCCCAGGCTCTGCCTGCTGCCCCGTTTAGGGACCAACTAATTAACCACTCACACAAAAACAAAGCCACTCAACGTTGAGCAAAACTATAAAAGACATAAGGTAAAAAATAACATCAGAGAAGTACTCACTTCTTAATACAATTAATCATCCATGATCAAAAGGGTAGTATTTTCCAAAGACGAAATCTTAGAAGGTAAAAAGGGTTAGAAGAGAAAGATGAATGGAAATGGGACTCACAGGGAGGTTGTAGAAGAGTGTTGCTACAGCAGAGGGAATATAATATCATAAAGCAATATGTATGTATGAATGGCAAAATGGGAAACTGCTCTGTAAACTTTCACTCAAAGTTTAACAATAAAATCCAAATTTATTGCTAGTGAACCAATTCTGACTCATAACAACACTATAGAGCAGAGTAGATAGCCCCTGTATGGATGGTTTCTAAGGCCCTAATTTTTTAGGGGAATAAATGGCCATATCTTTCTCCCACTGAGTGGCTCATGAGTTCAAATTACTGACCTTTGGGTTAGCAGCTGAAGGCTCAACTAATACACTACTGGGATTGTTCTATTTGATCACACAAAGGCTCTAAGAAGTGCTAGGAGTATTTAAAATGGGCAAACTTTTCAGAGTCCCTAAGTGTTCAGCCTAAGACTCTCACAAGGCAAGTGGTGTAAAGATGGTAGCTGAGCTGATAATGGGCCACCTACCTAACTCTGAACCCCTTAAGACTAGATGGTGGCCTCTGACCCTTTGAACAAATGTGCTGTTGTTGGAATTCAGATGTAACCAACGAGAACATGGAACCCATGGCTGTTTCCATCCTCAGGCCCTTGGCAATTCTTGTTTAACTGTTCCATTTTTAGAGTCTGATCCTGTGTGAAACTCTTTTTCTGGGGCTCTCAAGATTTAAACATAGAAGGTCACCTGACTCTATAGTCTCTCCTTGCTCTTTCCTCACCATACATAATTATGAAAGACTGATAGATGCAAAGTTAAGTAACACCCAATACATCTCATCCTATACAATTAGTGTGTGTCAGACTCAGGGCTAAGCCCTTTACACACTGTAATCCTTCCTTACTACAACTTTTAAGTTTGAGATTTTAGAGCTCAAACTTACATGAGGAAAGAGGAGAATCTTTGGTTTGGAGAACTTGAAGTTCAATTGGATTAATGTATATGACCTTTGAGATTCCTTTCAGCATTACACATCTGTACTAGAATGTTGGATTTGACTCTGTCACACTGCAGGGGGAACTACTTTGATCTCAGGAAACATCTGGGTAGAAAAATCCCAGCTCTTTACCCATGAGCCTTGGATCTGTCTTCTATTGCACCTGAATCTAAAATGTTCTTATCTATACATAGTTGGGCTGAGAGTATGGGAGTACTTATTTGTTAAATCAAGGTTATTTTGATAATCTTAATTTAGGAAAAGAGGAAGGGATAGATGTGAAACTGCTGAAAATATTTAGTAAAGTCTACAGATGGAGAAGAGCTTGAAACTGTCAATAGCTTCATCTTGCTTGGTTCCACAATTAATACTCTTGGTACCAGCAGTTGGGAAATAAGGAAGCATTGCTTCTGCAGTTAGGGACCTCTCCAAATTATTGAGAAGTAAGGATGTCAGTTTGAGGATTAAGGTGTGTTTGATTCAGGCCATGGATTTTCCAAATTACTAGCTATGCATCTGAGTACTCGACAATGAATAAGGATAACAGAAAAAGAATTGACGCCTTTGAGCTGCTGTGTTGGAAAAGAGCACTGAACATCCAATGGGTGGCCAAGAGAACAAACAGATATGTTTTGGAGAGGGTGCAGCTGGAGTGCTCTTTGGAGGCAGAAATGATGAGGCTTCACCTCACATACTTTGGACATGTTGCTAGGAGGGGCTATTCCTTAGAGAAGGACATGCTTGAAAGGGTAGAGGGTTGATGAAGGAGAAGACCCTCAACTAGGTGGATTGATACAATGAGTGCTGCAGTGGGCTCTTGTATGTCAGGAAGTGTGAGGATGGCAGAGGGTAGAGCAGGGTTCAGATTTGACTTTTGTTCATAGGGTCACTGTGAGTCATACTTGACTTGAGGGTACCTGACAACAACAACAACAATAAATTTAGGGAAAAAGGATAAAATCTTCTAATCAACAGAAGAGAAAGCACTGGTAGCTTAGTGGTAAGGAGTTGTGCTGCCAACTCAAAGGCATGTGGTTCAAAATCACCAGCTGCTCTGTGGGGGAAAAGATGGACAATCTCCTTTTATGTGATTTGCAGCCTCTGAAAATCTGCTGGAGGGTCAGGAGTGAGTTAACTCAATTGTACACAACAACAATAGTCAAAAGTAGAATTTGCTATCTTCTAGTGTTTTCAATTTTGTTTAACTGCACAAGAGAAAGTCCTTCTTTGTGATCCACTGCTTCTAAAAGTTCAATCCTAGGCATTGTGGTCAATAGGGATAACTCCAGTCATTTATCTTTTCTTCCGTCTTAGTAGAACTCTGGTTTTGCTCAAGAAGTTACTTCTCTTTCTCCAAGAAAGCCTTGAAGCTTAGGAGAAGCTCTGGGGGCTTCCATCTCCACTCTAAGAGTGGGCCTGAATGTCTCTAAAAGAAGATTCCTTGCATTTCTTTTGCTAATTTGTTGGTTAATTTGACCAATAATAATACAAGGGGATGTTTTCTATGGGGAAATTTCAGAATTACCCTTTTAAACTCTTCCTGGAAACTTTTCAATAAAAGTGGACATCTTATGCCCAGGCTGCTGTGGATGAGGACAATGGAGAGAAGATATCTGGTAAACAGAATAGAGTCCACTTACATGCCACCTTTAAAGCTGGCACTACCACAAGTTTTCAGCTTTCTGAATATTAATTATTTAGATCCATTTAAGTTTGAATTTCTGTCCTTTGCAGCCAACTGCAAGCTAACAGGTGCAGAAGAGATTTTATTGTTGGTGTGTATCACACACTCAGAACTGACAGACCCTCCAGCAGGTTTTCAGAGACTTTAAATCTCACCCAAGAAGCAGTTGGTGGATTCAAACCACACACCTTAGGGTTGGTAGCATAACTTCTCGCCAAGAGGTCATCAGAGCTTCCTGCAGAAGGGACAAATCAATAGAATCAATTCGAAATCCATCTGCTTCAGATGTGGCTGTCTTGGGAAAGATACACCAGTAAAAAGGCAGGTGACATTGGGCTGCAAACTGAAAGGTCCTTGCAATCACCAGTTGATCCATGGGAGAAAGGTGAAGAAGTTTCCTTCGGCCAGGATTTCCAGGCTTAGAAATGCAAGGAGAGAATGGCCCTGGATTGACGCCCGGGTTTTGGTACTTCTCATAGTGAAGAGCGATGGCGGACAAGATGAGAAGAGACACAATCTGTGTGCCTGGGTTATCCAGGAGGGAGGCGGATCTGTGCATTAAGCAGCTTCAAGCACTAAGGACAGTTTGTTGCTAGCCTTTTAGCCCTAGCACATTCCTTTTGTTGACAAAGTCCTCATATAGTTCCTTCTCTGTGACTCAGGTTCTGGGTTTCTCGCTTTGCCATTTTCATTTTAGTAACACTTAGAGTCATAGTAAAAAGCTGCTTCTGGAATCCATTTACTTCCATTCCTGCAAGCAATTATGTTGATATTGAAGACACCAGTTTCCACGTAAAACTTCCGGGAGAGAGAAAGATGATTCATTACTAAGGAAATTGGTTTTTCCTTATGTAAGTATTTCTTTGGCTTACCCGATGAAGGAGGAGTGAATTCGATTTAAGAAAGAAAACCCAGCTTCACCATTAGGGAAAGTAAGCATCATGAGGGAAAATGTCAGAGTTTTCCATTACCATGCATCCTTTCTCATGTCCTATAAAACCTGAGCTGAGTATGATAGTTGGATTGTTCCACTACTTCCACTCAGCAACAGGGACGGCAGAAAGGAAGGCCATGTTGACATTTGTTTCCATACAAAACTGCTGCTGTTAGAGTTACAAGCCAAAATGCTTATAAGGTGAAGTAAGTATCTCAAAATAAGGTCTTCCAAATAGTTAATTCCAGTTCTACCAATGACTGAGAATTTATCTTCCCACCCTAGATGTGCTGAATCAGAAATGATATTTCAGCAAAATAGCCAAACAATTTTTAAGTTGTTGCCAGGTGCTTTCAAGTCAGTTCTGTTTTAAGTAACCCTGTTGTGTACAACTCAAGGAACACTGGCATATCTGCACTATCCTCAAAATCATAATTGTCACCAAGTTTGAGTTCACTGTGGAGAGGACAGCCATCTCTTTGAGGATTTTCCTGTATTTTGCAGTCTCACTGCTTTGCCAAGAATGCCTTACTCCAGGGAATAGCCTCTCCTCATAATGCTCACAGTATGTGAGATGAAGTTTCTCCATCATCATCTCAAAAGAATATTCTAATTGTATCCCATTCAAGACGAATTGGTTCTTTTTTTTTTCTGACAGTCCATGGTATACAGTATTTTTTCCCCATCAACACCATAATTCAAAGACATTAATTCTTCTTCAGTATTCCTATTTCATTTTCTAGCTTTCAAATGCATATTAAACAATTGAATATACCATTACTTGTGTCAGGCACACCTTAATTATCAAACTGGCATAGTATGCTTTTTTAAAGTAATTTTTTAAATTGAGATTCTAATGAAAATGTATGAAGAACTTGGGTCTCCAATCCTTAATTGTTGCACATTTTTCTCTCTTTCCCACCACTTCCAGATCGCTTTTTTATTTGGCAAAAAAGTTCTT
This sequence comes from Elephantulus edwardii, assembly GCF_000299155.1. Classification (NCBI taxonomy): domain Eukaryota; kingdom Metazoa; phylum Chordata; class Mammalia; order Macroscelidea; family Macroscelididae; genus Elephantulus; species Elephantulus edwardii. The sequence continues at coordinate 15,538,470 of NW_006399793.1, read as the reverse complement.
TCATTGTTATATAGTCCGTCTGCCGCCACCGCACACACACACACCCGCTGCCCCAGATCACTTTACTGTGCTCTTATTCTGGACTATTGTCATGCCGATAATACCTAATCATACATTCCTTTCATACAGTTCTCTCCCTCATCTGTTTCTATGACATGTACATTATTTATTCCCTCTTTTCTTAGTTTTTTCCCCAACCCCCATGTCAGTCCTATTTTGTAACAATGGCATTATGCTGTATTTGTCTTTTTTTGTGACTGAGATATTTTGCTCAGCATAATGTCCTCCAAAGTCACTCATTTTGTATAATATTTCATGAGTTCTTTGTTTTTCAGTGCTGTATAATATTTCACTGTGTGACTATACCACAGCTATAATCTTATTTTTTTAATTGTTGCTTTTGTGAGTGTGAATTACAGATCCAAATAAAGTAAAATTCTTGACAATAGTCTTTTTTCCATTTATTAGGACACTAGCTATTGTTCCAGCTGTGAGGATTTTTGTTTTCTTTATACTGAGATGTAATACTGACTGATGTTTTTTAGTTTCATCCACACGTGCTTAAAATCTTCTTGGTTCTATATAAATAGGATTGTGTAATCTGTATTTTATAGATTGTTAATGAATCTTCTTTCAATCCTGATGTCATATTCTTCACATAGTTCAGCTTCTCACATTATTTCCTCAGACTATTTCAAAGTATGTATACAAAAAGGTAGCTTTCTTAATTTTAAACAA
>NW_006399793.1:15526750-15533182 GCF_000299155.1 Elephantulus edwardii | reverse complement strand
GTATATCTACTTAGGTGGCAGTTATGATTTCTTTAGGGTATATTTCCAGTAGTGGAATTGCTGGGTCAAATGGTATTTCTATTTGCAACTTTTTGAGAAAGTGCCATACAGCCTTCCACAGTGGTTGCACCATTTTACATTCCCACCAACAGTGAATACGGGTTCCATTTTCTCCACATCCTCACCAGCATTTGATGTTTGCTATTCTGTTAAATTTTGCTATTCTTACTGGGGTGAGATGATATAGTTGTTTTATCTTATTCTTTTTAAAATTTTTTTGTATTATTGTTCATTTTAATGAAAATTTACAGAAACTTTTGATTTCCATTTATTTGTTGTTGTACTTTTCTTCTTGCCCACCCCTCCCCCTTACCTTATTCTTTTTTAATAACTTCCATCTCTGGTGAAAGAGCTAATGGCCTTGAACTGCAGCTTATTGCCACTAAGCCACTATCCATAATTTATTATGATCCATACAATTCAATGCCTTTGTATAGTCAATAAAACACAAGCAAATATGAGGGAGAAGGATGAACAATCTCCTCCCATTCAATTAATTGCCTCTGAAAACGCACTGGAGGGTCAACTATGGGTCATCTCTGCCTCTCCCATACACAATAATAACAATAAAAAGATTGGAAGTTCATTGCTCTCAGTCACTTCATTGGAAAGAGGTGTGCAATATTCCCTAGTAAACATTTATAACTTCAGAAACCATTATTAGTTAGAACGAGCTTGAAAGTAGTGACGGGTTTTGGTCCTCTGACCTCCCCCCAACATTACATTTTTCTAGTAGTCTCTGCTTTTAGGCAGATATCAATCATGAGCAATAACATCCCTCCTTGCACAACTTCTAAATACAGCTTAAACCTCCAGCCTAGCCATTTCCCACCAATTACGTGCATGTGACATAAAAGATTCTTATGTGCCATGGAGTGGAGTGTGGCTAACAGAGACCCTATGAACAATTTCTCTGAACTCTGCCCTATCTTGAGCCAATCTCACTGTCTCTGACTAGCCTGCCCCCACTGCCACAGTCACTGTGTCAGTCCATCTCATTCAGAGTCTTCCTCTTCTGCACTGGCCCTTCTCCCTTTTAGGCATGATGCCTGCTTTCCGTATATCTGAGGTACAAATACAAACACTCAGCAAAGAATCAAATAAAATGAACAGGTTTGAAACTCAGTCTCAAAACCAGATACCAGCCATGGTGGTGGGGTCCACAACAAACTAGAGTCTGCTGGTTGCCCTTTCCAAAAGAAATTATCACTCAGCTCCAAGGATGACCAAAAAAGAATTTGAGCTGTCCATCCAGAGATCTGGATTTTCAGTGTTAATTTTTCTTTATTGTTGTAAAATATATATTTTCTTTATTGTTGTAAAATATATATAACAATATTTGCCAATTCAATATTTTTCATAAGGACAATTCAGTGACACAATGATATAGATCATACTGTGGAGACTCACCCATGATTCTCATCAGATACATCTTTTTATACAAGAGACAAGTCCAGAGTCCTGGAAGTAATCTTTGGTTTTTTTAAATGTTGTGGTCAAACTCCCCAAAGGCACACTGTTGGGATCCATCAGCTGCTCTGAAGTAGAAAGACAATCTCCTCCATGGAGATTTTGTTGTTGTGGTTGTTGTTGTGATGTACCCTTGAGTCACCGGAGAGTCTTAGTGACCCTATATACAACAACTCTGAAGCCTTCCCTGTCCTGAGCCAGTCTCATGGACTCTGACACACCTATTCCCATTGCCCCAGTTACTGTATCAGTACATCTCCTCTGGGGTCTTCCTCTCCTGTGCTGTCCCTCCACCCTTCCAAGGATGATGCCTTTATCCAAGAATTGATCCCTCCTGGCCACGTGCTCAAAGTATGTGAGATGGAGCCTCAACATCCCAACCTCCAAGGAGAAACTTGGTTTCATGCTCTCCAAGACAGACCAATTTGTTTTCACGGCAGTCCTAGCAATTTCCGGTCTCTGAAAATCACTAGAGGGTCAGTTTGTTCTGACCCATGGCACAGAACAATAACTAAATTAACAAGGGAGTTCTGAAGGTATATTCTGTAGGGAGTTGCACTGCTAGCCCAAAAGCCATCCCTCTCTGGTGGTTTGGACCCACTCAAGACTCTTTGGGAGAAAAATGAACAATCTCCTCCTGAAAACCCACTGGATAGTCTGTTCTGTATCAAATGCAATGAGTGAGTCAGTGAGAGATCCAAGCATTCTGGTAATTCTTTCCAGGTGTGTGAGTTCAAAACTGTCTCTCAAAGGAGGGAAAAAGCATTTCTTTTCAAAGCTTACTGTCTCTACGCATGTTAGGCTTCTCCAAACAGTGATTTAACCCCAATCTGTGCCAAAGGGCAGGTCTGATAACAGCACATAGACTCTAGACAGAGCTGTCTTGGTGATTAAACAGCAAGCGTGCCTTCTCAGCCTTGTCCTCGTGGTGACTCACAGCTTGCTGAAATGACTTCGGGGCTGTCCCTTTAAAACTGAGAATGCTATCAAGAAAACTCCTCCTCCTTCGGGAGGTTCCTTTAAAGGGAGCAAGCTGGCTTGGCTGCAGCTTCACACGCCTGCTCTACCTGCCACTGAGACGTCCTCCAAGGGGAGACCACAGCTTGTCAGCATGGCTCAAGAGTTTGTGAACAGCAAAATCCATCCAGGGAAGGTAGTTGTGTTCATCAAGCCCACCTGCCCCTACTGCAAGAAGACTCAAAACATCCTCAACCATTTGCCTTTCAAACCAGGGCTCCTGGAATTTGTGGATATCACAGCCACCCCAGACACCAGTGCCATTCAAGATTATCTGCAGCAGCTTACAGGCGCACGAACGGTAAGCCGGGGGTTTCTGTTTGGAATGACAGAGGGAAGGCTCCAGATCGACAAGGTTTTCATGGGGCTTGTTTCTTTCTCTAGGACACAGGCTCAGCCATTCCAAGCCTCAGGGAGGGCTGCAGGAGGGCATCTGAGAGAAGATGTTGCTCTCTTAAGTAGCCGGCTGGACTGCAGCCAGCAGCCCCATAAATCAGAGGAAGGACAGAGCTCATGTGTTCTCTGTGCCCAGGGCCAGCAGACTCACGCTGGACTCACTCGAGTGGTCTGGAGTCCTCGTTCAAGCACTGCTGGGAAGTGACAATTTTCAGTTTGCAGTGTTGTGGGTGGGAGGCGCTGGCGGGAGGCCTGGGTGGTCTTTTCATTTCTGCTTCTCAACAAAGGAGGCAAGCGCCAGCTCCTTCTGTGTTCACATGGCCCTGTAAGGATTGCTGACCTTCAGCATTTCCTCCAGCCTTCCTTTAACTGTAACCTAATTTGCTCATTCTCTTGCCTAACTCCTCCCACTGGGGGGGAAAAATGGCCCATTTTTGCCCCTTGCTGAATTGTGGGACATTTCCAGACTCATCATGATGGGAAAGGGGAGCGCGGATTCTAACCGGACTCTTAGTGGTTTGCTGTGTCATCTTGGGTCAAGTTATCACCACATTTTGTGAACCCCAGGGACCTTGGCTTCAAGACCAAAAATGAATGTGTGACTTCCAAGCCACCCTTTGCTACAAGTGGATTTTGGGGCCTCCTAAAAACTGCTCTCCTCTACCTGTGAAGATCCCTTCTTCCTCAGAGCCCAAGATTTCTGGTGGGAGGCCCAGTCAGCCTGCCATCTGAGTCTGTTCTGGTAAATGAATAGGGTGAGAAATACCATGTTATCTTGAGAGAAATACTATGTTCTCCTAAGATACTATCTCCTTCTCTCTCAGGATGGACATTCTCGAACACCATGTTTCCAGAAACACTGGTTCAGTTTTTGGTTTTCTCTAAGTTCTGCTTCTCTCCTCTTACACAATCAGGTGGCAGTTTTCTGAAGCCTAATGGGGCTAAATGTGTTACTTTATGGCTAAAACTGAGAAATCTGGTCGGTCCAGGAGCAGAGGAGACTTTGTCTGGGTTACTATCTACACCAGGTCCTGAGGGCTCAGTGGAGCCACTGCCCTGGCCTCCTGTGCTTGTATCCTGGGTTCCCCTCAAGGGTGGTTCTCGAACGTTGCAGCACATTACAATCACCAGGACAACACTTTTTAAAAAATCTGATGTCTGAGTTATAGCCTACACCAATTAAATCAGAATGTCTGGAGGCATCAGCAATTCTTAAAAATCCTCAGATAATTCCAATTTGCAAGTGACTGCGAGTCACAGCTGCTGGTCTGGCTGCATTTGGCAGCATTCTCAAGCAAAAAAAGACAATGCTCTTTCTACTTTCATTCAACAAGTATTTTTAAGTAACTACAGCATCTCAAGTAATTTGGGCATGTTTCCAAGAGAGGGACCAGTACTTGGAGAAGGATATCATGCTTGGAAGGATAGAGGGTCAGCGCAGTAGAGGAAGAACCTGGATGAGATGGATTGAGACAGTGACTGTGGCCATGGGGTCAGATGTGTCAGATATGGTGAGGTTGGCTCAGAATAGGGCAGGGTTCAGAGCCACTGTGTGCATTGGTCTGTGAGTCAGTCAATCAACAGCACGTAACAATTATGGAATACAGTGATCTGGTGTCCTAGTGATCTGGTGCTCTGGTCAGGAGTTGTGCTGCTGACACGAAAGGCCGTAGTTTGCATCTCCCAGCTGCTCCTCTGCAGAAAGATGAGCCATCTCCTCCCATGCAGTTTCTAGCTTCTGCAAACCTGCTGGAGGGTCAGCCATGAGTTAGTTCTGACTCAAGAGCACCTAACAGCAGCAGTGATCGAAGGACTAGGAATGCTGGTGTCTTAGTAGGTTAAATGTTGCTCTGTTAGGCAAAAAGTGGGTGAGTCCAATCCACCAGCCTCTCCATAGAAGAAAAATGGGCAGTTTCCTCCTCTTAAGATTCACAGCCGTGGAAGCCCAATCAGACTTGCCATGAGTTGCAATCCATTTATTGGCAGTGGTGTGCTAAGGATCCTTGATGGTACGGTGTATTAAGTTTTGGGCTGCTAAACGAAAGGTCAGTAATTGAGATTAATCAGTAGCTTTGGGAAGAAAGCCTGTAGCAGGCTGCATCCTTAAAAATTTTTAGTCTAGGAATGCAAGTGGGGCAGTTCTTCTCTGACCTAAAGGGTTGATAAGAGCCACAATGCCCTCAAAGACAATGGTTTTTTCTTTTGCTTTTTTTTTTTTTTTAATGTGAGGACCTGGTGGTTTAATGCATTACACATTGGGCTACTAACAGAAAGTTCTCTCATTGCTGTCAAGTCTGAGAATGCCCATCTGATGGATTCAAACCACCTGCCTTTGGTTTGGAAGTGTTCCTCTTTACCCACTAGGCCACCCAAAATGTTGCTGTTCTTAAGTGCCACCTGGTTGAGTATGACTCATAGCAACCCCATCAACAACAAATCAGACTGTCCTATCCTGTGACATTCTCATTGTCACCAACATGCTGAAGCCCTTTGCTGCAGGCAGTGTGTCAATCCATTTCATTGACCCTCTACCTTTCCAAGCACGTTATCTCTTTCCAAGGATAGCCTTTCCTAGCAACATGCCTTAAATATGCGAGATGAAGTTTTTCCATTCTTGCCTTCATTGCTGCACTTTTCCCAAGATACACCCATTTTATTTTGGAGGTTTTCTCTCCCCCCCCCCTCCTTTTTTTTCCTTTAAAGCCTACAGCACATACTCCCAGGCAGTTTCCCATCCAAATACTAAATAGGCTCAACCCTACTTAGCTTCTGAGATCAAATCGGGCACATTCAGGATGGTATGGACATAGACATATCTGTTTGTTTTGTTGTGGGCTGCTGTAATTTGGGGGTGTTTGGTTTTTGTTTTTTAATTTTTGCAGTCCATGGGATATTTGATGTTCTTCACCAACGTCACAACTTAAGGACATTGATTCTTCTGTAATCCTTATTCATTGACCTGAATCAGGTGCATGTTATTCTTCAAACTGACATCATTCCTCCTCAGTAATTTGGAGAGATCCCAGACAGCAGACTGACTCAATGCAATGTGTCCCCTGGTCTCCTGACTGCAGGTACAAGAGTGTTGATTGTGGATCCAAGTAAAATGAAATTGATGACAATTTCACTCTTCTCTCTGTCTATCATGATGCTGCCTATCAGTCCAGTAGTGAGGAGTTTTGCAATTAAAATTTACCTGCCACTCATTGGAAGAAAGATGAGGTAGTTTGCTTTCATTAAGATTTACAGAGTGAGAAATCCAATGGAGGGTTGCCAAGATTTGGAATCAACTCATTTAAGCAGTGAATTTGAATTTGGTTAAATACTATGTAGTCTCTGTGCACAGAGAATGCTATAAAAATGTTTTCGTGTGTTTTATTAGCTCTGCAAAGATATATGTTGTTGTTGTTGTTATGTGCCATCGAGTGGCTTGCGACTCATAGCGACCCTATGCACAACAGCCCTAAACCCTGCTCTATCCTGCGCCAA
>NW_006399793.1:15524862-15526160 GCF_000299155.1 Elephantulus edwardii | reverse complement strand
AGCCTCAGTCTATACTGTGTGAATTATAACAAATTATGGTTAACGGTGCAATAAATAAGAATTTCAGACTAGAACATGCAGTTGTGCTCATGCAGAACCTGGACAAGGGTCAGGAGATGGTCATTTGAACAGGACAATGGGACACTGCATGGTTTAAAATCAGCAAAGTTCAGTTTGCAGTCTCTTATTGTACTTACTCAATTCCTTTAATGAATGAATAATCCTAGAAGCTGAACTCTAAGAAGATGATCATGGCACCAGAATTGCCAGAACAACCTGGGACATGCAGACAATACAACCTAGCTTGCTGAAAGGGAAGAAGACTTGAAGCTCTTACTGAAGATCAGACATATTTCTATATTGCAAAAAATGCCAGTGGGGCAGTTCTACTCTGACCTAAAGGGTAGACTGGAACATAAAGGAAAAAACAAACAACAAAACACAAAAATCTTCACAACTGGAACAATAAACATCATGATAAAAGGAGAAAATATTGAAGTTGTAAAATCTTTTGTTTGACTTGTATCCACAATGTATGCACATAGAAGGAGCAGTCAAGATATCGAGCAACATATTGGGCAAAATCTTCAAAAGACTTTCTTAAAAAGTTAAAAAAACAAAATTGTCCCCTTGAAGGCCAAAGTGGGCCTGAGACCCAAGCCTGTGTATTTTTAGTTGCCTCATGCTAGGCATTTCTGGTGGCCTAGCGCATAGGGAGTTGCACTCCCAACCCAATGGCAGGTGATTTAACCCCACCAACTGCTCCATAAAATATGGGCAATTGGCTACTGTGAAATAGTCCCTGAAAACCTGCTGGAGGGTCAACTTTGAGTCAGTTCCAACTCAACCACCATGAAGAGAGGGAGACAAAGGCATTTGAAAGCTGTGCAATGAATAAGGAAGGCTGAAGGAGATTTAGTCTTTCAAAGATGGCGTTTTCGAAGAATATTGAATAGAAAACAAAAGAAATCTGCTTTGGACAAAGTACAGTCAGATTGCTTCTTAGAAGTGTGGCTGGTAAGACTCACATACATTGGATATGTTATCAGGAAGATTCAACCCTTGGAAAAGAACATCATTGCCTGGTCAAGATGCTGAAGCCACATGTACTTTTAACTTGTTAACTTTGTGTCTTCTAGGCTGCAACAGTTCCATGATACATCTTCAAGGATATGAACATGTATGGCTAAGCACAATTGGTAACAGTGCATCTAAATTCCAAAATCAATCTCCACAATAGTCTACGTGTTTCCTCTTGCCAAAGGGGCCCTTTAGAGTAGTGAGAGAAATTCTTCACC
>NW_006399793.1:15463112-15522898 GCF_000299155.1 Elephantulus edwardii | reverse complement strand
ACAATGAATGAATGGAAACCCAAAATCTCTGTAAATGTTTATGAAAATTAATAAAATATAAGTATAGGGGGAAAAAAAAGAAACCCGATGGGGCAGTTCTGTTATGTCCTACCTCTAGGGTGTTTGTGAGCAAGAACCGACTTGACGGCAGGGGGTATTTATAGGAAGAAGGCCTAGTGGTCCATCATTTTTGCCACAGTTGTGTCAAATGCTAAGTGAAAAGTCAGAAGTCCAAACCCACCTATTAGCTGCATGAGAGAGAGAGACCTATCAATCTTTTTTGGTAGCATCCCCCAAAAGCAAACCCACTATGCTGTAGTCCTTTGTTATATGAGGTCATCATGAATTGGAATTAACTCAATATCATCCAATAATGGTATCTATCCGCCACTCTGGGGAGCTCTGGTGACCTAGTGGCAAGAAGCTGTGCTGAAATCCTGAATGCACGCTGTTCGAGGCCAGCGGCTGCTCCATGGGAGAAGGGTGGGCAATCTCCTCCTATGCGATTAACTGCCTCTGAAATGGGTTGGCTCCAACTCGACGGTATATAACAACTTCAGCCACTCTGCTGGACACTGAGAATACTCCACTGTGAAGAAAACAGACAAAACACGTGTGTCTGTGGACTTTACATCCTGCTCGGGGAGAGAAACAATGTGTTGGAAGGTGACAAGTAATATGTGATAAGGAGAAAAATGAAGCAGAAATGGAAAGTAGGGAAGAGATAGCAGGGGAAAATTCTAAATGGAGCCAAACTGGCCTCATTGAGAAGACAATATTCTGTAAAGAAGGTGAAGCACCCTCGTGGTATAGTGCCTAGTGTACCAGGCTGCTAACTGGAAGGCCAGAGTTAAAATCCACCCTCTGTTTCCAGGAAGAAAGATGAGCAATATCCTTCCCCTACAAATTTTCCAGCAGCCTTAGAAACTCCAAGGAGGCTCACTACGAGTAAGAAGTGACTCAGTGATGGCGGGTTTAGTTTTGTGTTTTGCTTTGTAAGAGAAGTGAAGGAGGAAAGTGCACAGGACTTTAAGGATAGAGCACTCCAGGCAGCATTAAGAGCAAGCGCTAAAGCCCTGTTGAAGATGTGTTCCTGGTAGGTTCATGCCAGGGCTGAGAGGTTGGTGTGGTTGGTTGGATCATGTCAACTAGTGGGACAGTAGAGACAAAATCCAAGACACTGCTGGAGTTAATTGGGAAGGATCTTTCAAAATAATGTGTGAACTTGGGCTTGTACTTGGTACTAGATGAGTTGCCACTGAAGGGTACTGAGCAGAGGTGTGGCCTGATTTATATTTCAAGAAGGGCCACTCTAGTGACTTGTCAGGAAAAAGAGACTGTGGAAGGGTCAGGGTGATGCTGGCAACTGAGTGACAGGAAACCACAGTATAATCCAAGTGAGAAATGCTAATAGCTTGTACTATGGGGGTAGTTTAGAGGTGAGGAACTAGCTGTGACTTGCTACATCTGAGTAACCCTGGAGAATCTGAGACCCCGCTGAGGCTGGGGCTTGGGGACACTCAATCCAGGATACTAAGTGCCCTTAATATTGCCCAACTCGAGTTTGTGGTGGCAGTTCTCTTTCCTCTTTCACAGTAACAGGCTGTCAGTTTCCTCTCAGGGGTGGAGCAGTGGAGGGCATATTTCATCTCTTCACAGCTGAATCAACAGTGCCTCTGTTTCCTGTCTCATTGCACAGCCCCCACACTGACCCACACAGCTTCTCATTCTGTTAAGCTGGGTGCTTTCAGGCAGTTTTGGGTTTTTTCTATCCTAGAGGGTGGGTGCGAGGGCAAAGGAGCCTTTCATCTCTCAGGCAAATCAGCTGTTTTGCCAGCCATGATGCACTAAATTCTGCTCCAGAGACAGACCGATCATGTTTTGAGGTCTTAGGCAGCTGGGGGTGATAGAGGACTGTGGGTTTTGAAAAACTTCAATTATCCTAGAAGGAATTAAATGATGACTCAGTCTAAATCAAGGAGCTCTGGTGGTACAAGAATTAACCCATTGGCTGCTAGCCAAAAAAGTTGATAGTTCAAACCCACCTCGTGGCTCTAAGGAAAGAAGACCTGGCAATCTGCTTCTTTGAATAAGGACATTCACAAGAAACTTACGGGGCAGCTGCACCATTACATGGGGTCACTATGAGACAAAATTGCCTATGGCACCCAACAATGATCTAAACCAGTGCCCGGACCCTGCACCAGTAGCTTGATCATTGCCTGAGAATGAGGACTGCAAATTCTTGGGCCCAATGGGGATTTACTGAATTACAAATTCTAGGAGAGTGGGTGGGGAACAGAAACCAGTGTTAACAGGGCCTCAGGTGATTCTGATACATGATCCAGTGTGAGAACTCTGAGAAGACTCCCTTCCTCAGGATACACTTACATATGATGTAAATGCTGAGACTTAATGAACCACTTTGCTCAAAGGTCAAGATGTGGCAACCTTATATATATATACCCACTCCTCACTTACTGTCTCTCATACTTTGGATATGTTGACACAGTGACTACAACAATGGGCTGTAGTTTGTCAGAGATAATAAGGACAGCACAGGATAGGACAGGATTTAGGTCTGTTCTTCATAGACTCACCTTGAGTTGTACTTGAAGACACCTAACATTTATCCTCGTGATTAGGTTCGACAGACCAGGTCATGATGCAAAATGTAGTGTTATGCAAAAATGGAAGGTAACCACATCGTCACATTACTGCCAAAACACTGATATCATAGCCCAACCAACCTGACACTTAAGTTTAACCATCATGCTGTTATGTGTCGTTGAGTGGCTTGTGACTCATAGCGACCCTATATACAACATCTCTATCCCTTGCCAATCTTACTGTCTCTGGCACACCTATTCCCATTACCCCAGTGACTGAATCAATCCATCTAATCAAGGGTCTTCCTCTCCTGCGTTGTCCCTCCACCCTCCCAAGCAAGATGTTCCTCTCCAAGGACTGGTCCCTCCTTGTAACATGTGCAAAGTATGTCAGATGAAGCCTCAGAATCCTTGCCTCCAAGGAGCAGCCTGGCTTCACTCTCTCCAGGACCAAAGTTGTTCTTACCTAGCACCAAATGTAGGTCGTTAATGACCAAAATCTTTAGTAGTAGATTTTTTTATTTCCTATTGTCATAAATGTGAAATGTCGAATAACCAGATAGTTAAATAAGTGGGGAGTAGGTATATTTACAATTTCTCTCTTCTTTTTGAAAGTATGAAAGTCAATGAACAGATAAGCCATGACCTTGTTTAAGCTCAGATGATTTTTATTTCATTCTCTAATGACTTCAATTGAAGCAGCAGTGCTATGTAATCACCTTGGAATCACATTAGGGTTCGGATCTGTTTACCATTACAACAGACCAGAGCCAAGTCTTGCTGGGAAGTAAGAAGCTAAAAGGACCCTACAATTTGAAGGAGGGGAGCATAACTTTCTTTAAAATAAAGGCTAGGGTTTGAGGAGGGGTGGGGGTGGGAAATCTTTCATACCTCATCTTTCTGCAGCTGTTCTTACATTGATAAAAGCGATGCTGTTGTTGCTGCTGCTCCACATTTGCAAAGCTTCCCACCTCTGGTGTAGATGGGGCGGGCAGCATGTGACATGATCCATGACATTACCTCCACACACAGTGTGCCCTGGGGGCACAGCCAGCTTCAGAACCAAGGCCTTGGCATTCTTCTTTCTCGGCATAGGAAACAGCCATAGAAATTTGCTTAGGGTGGTTTTTTGTTTTTGTTTTTTTTTAAACACATTTCCTCTAGGGCTCCTTCCTTTATACAAATACTATAAAAACTTACTTGCAATAATTCATCACTTTTCCGCTCATATTGTCCACGCTTTAAAGAATTCATTTGAGTTTTTAATTTTTTTCTTTCTTTTATTAATTTTAATGAAAATTTACAGAGACTTTGGATTTCCATTCATTCATTGTTGCACTTTTCTCCCTCTCCCCTTTCCCCCCAGTACACTACTGTCTTAGAAAAGTAAAAGAAAAATTCTTTCATTGTTTTACAATCCCTCCCCCCCAGGTCCACTCCACTATGCAGCCTTCGTTCTGGACTCCTGTCATGACAATCATATCTAATCACATAATCCCTTTTAAAAAGTTTTCTCCCTCATCTGTCTCAATACAGTATACATTATTTATCCCATCTTTCTCAATCTCCCCCCAACCCCAATGTCAATCCTGTTTTACAACTCACTGAAATTTTTAAGCCTTCTGAAAAAAAGGAAAGTTTTGAGACTATTCTTACTGCTCCCTGCCTTTCATCTTACCCACATCTGTTGGTACATTCCTAGTGGAGGGTGGAGACCTACTTGCTTCTGATTAGTCAGGCGATCTGTATGGTGGCAATTTCACCACTGTTCAGCATTTGTGTAACATCTTGGGCCTTGAACTTGTTGCAGTGAGGGAACTTACTTCTCCCACAGGATTCCAAAAGTCCTCTGGAATTTTGCAATGTGTTTGTTACTAGCAGCAAGGAGGTACGCTGAAGATGAACTCACAAACCAGGTGTAATAATACCGCATCTAATTATGAAGCCTGAGTAGATGGATGCCCTTGTCCCAGAATTGTAGCATTTAAATATCTTATGATGAATCAGATATTAAAGAACGAGGTTCAGAAACCACCAGCCCTACCTTCTGTGGCTGAGGATAGTGCTTCCTTGTGTTTTAACAACTGAGACACCTGACTATGATAACCGCAAGCGTAAAAATCACGGGCCGGCATCTCATGTATTTAACTTTTCCAATTGTATTAAGAAATGAATTAATGGTTGTTGGGGCTCCAGTTAAGGAGCCCCGCTGGCATAGTAGCTTAAGTATCAGGCTGATAACTCTAATCCAAAGGTCTATGGTTCAAACATACTAACTGCTTCATGAACAAAGGACTTTATAGGTCCATCTATTGTTTGGCTAGAATTTAAACCAATATGACAGTTCTAGCCTTGGAAATTCTGTCAGGTAGTTTTACTCTGTCCTGTAGAATCACTGTGAGTGAGGAACAGCTTGGTAGCAACAGAGCAGCTCAGTTTAACAATTCAGGTGTGGTCACAACTTAAATTATTATGGGCCACTGAGTAGACTATGACTTCCAGCAACCTTATGAACAAAACAGAAACTTGTCCAATTCTGTGCCACCCTCATGATCTCCCCCATGTTATCACTGTGTAAACTCATCCTGTTACAAGTCTTCTTCTCTTTCTCTTTTCCTGGCATGATCTCTTTTTCCAAGCACTGAACCCTCCTGCTAACATGTCCAAAGTCTTGGAGATGAAGGTTCGCCATCCTTGCCTTTAAGGAGGATCCTGGCTTCCACTTCTTCCAAGATAGGCTTATTTGTTCTTTTGCCAGTATATGGGATAGTCAGTATTCTTCTCTAGTACCACAATTCAAAGGCATCAATTCTTCTGTCATCGTAATTCATTGTCCACCTTTCAGATACATAGGCAGCAGCTGAAAATACCATGGCTTGGATCAAGCACACCTTAGTTTGTAAATTACATTCTTGCCATTTCACACTTTTTAAAGAGCTCCTTGACAGCAGATTTTCCCAACACAACACACATGGAGAGAAAGTAGAATTTGATCAGGGTGGCCAAACTGCAGCTAACCAAAATTTCTAGAATGACATTTTAAAATCATTTTGGCTAGTTGTTTAATGCACAGTGACCTCAATTTGAAAAACAGCCTGGTTTAAAAGGATTCTTTAATGACTATATTTATTCTAATAACAGTAATATTATTGACTCTAAAAAGTTGCATATGAGAAGGTTGTAAAGTGATTTGAAAAAGTGTGGACTTTAGAAAATATTTGAAGGAGATCAGGTATTCTACCAGCAGTTACTGGCTCAGCAAAGGATGGAGGGAATCTGTCTGAAGACATTGGCCCTCTGCACTCCGTATTTGGGCCTACCATGCCTCTCCCTTTGGTCAGGTCTTTCTTCATCCTTAACAGGAACTCTAGTGTGGGAGTAACAGGGCCCCGGGGAAAAAAGTGGAGCTTACCCTTTCTAATCTAGTAAATTTCTTAAATGTCTTGGTTTGCTTTTACAGGTGCCTCGTGTTTTCTTAGGTAATGATTGCATAGGAGGATGCTCTGATCTAGAAAGTCTGCAGCAGAATGGTGAGCTGCAGAAACGTCTAGCTGATTTGGGAGTACTACAGTAATTACAGGTGAGTAACACGTGAGAATCTGATTGCCTCAATTTAGTTATCAGCTGTGGACTGGAAACCTCTTGCTTAAGTAAGTCAGGACCTTGTGGGTGGGCCTTTGTATTTAAAAGTTGGTTGGGCCCTGGGCTTGGTGTTGTGTTTGGGGGAAACCTTCTAAGTGGTACAGCATTTGTCTTGTCAGTTTGATGTACTTAGGTTACTTGAAGTTGCTGTGCCACCAGTGTATCAAATGCCATAATGGTTACCCATGGTGGACGAGGTTTGGGAGAGCTCCCGGATTAAGCAGGATTTGAAAGCAGAATTGGCTTCTACTTCTTAAATAACAGGCCTGTGAACATTAAAGAAATGACAATAATTATGGAACAGAGTTCAGATCTTTTGTTCATAGGGTCACTATGAGTTGTACTTGACTCGATGATACTTAACAACAACAGGTGGGAAAGGAAAGTTGTGGCTTAGCCTGTATGGAGTTGCATTTCTAACCCAAAGATAGTTCTAATCCATCAACAGCTACAAAGAGAAAAATGGGTAATCTCCTATTGTGTTATCTACAGCTTTTAAAACCCAATGGATGAACAACCAATAAAATATCAACCATGAAAAAAAAACCCCAATGGATGGTGGCCTAGTTGTAAGAAGCTGCACTGCCATCCCAGAGGTATGCAGTTTGAATCTACCAGATGCTCTGCTGGAGAAGGAGGGGCAATCTCCTCCTGTACCAGTCAGATCTGATTTGATGGTACACACACACAAAGTAATAAAATAAAAAATTTAAAAAAAAAAACCAACAACCCATTGGAGCGTTTGCTATGAGTTGATTCCAACTTGACAGCAATGAGTAAGTGAACAGGTGGGTTTGAATCCTGATGCATAATGAGGTGCTATAATGATTAAAAGTACTAAGCTGCTAATTTAAACATTGGTAATTCCACCCGCTCCACACTCTGTGAAAGAACAATGTGGCCATCTACTTCGGTAAAGATGATCTCAGAGATCCTGTTCTATGCAGGGGCAGTTCCATGCAGTCCTGTAGAGTCACTATGAATTGGAGTCAACTCAATAGCAGCAAGGGAGCTCTAGTGGCCTAGTGGTAAGAATCTGTGCTGCAATCCTGAAGGCACTTGGTTCAAATCCACCAGCTTCTCTGCAGAAGAAGGATGGGCGGTCTCCTCCTGTGCAATTATTGCCTCTGAAAACCTGCTGAAGAGTCAGCCATGGGTTGGTTATGATTCAATGGCACACAAAACAACAATAGCAGCAGCAGGTTGGGGAGGTTGCTAACAGGAGAACATGGGACCAGGAATACTAGCCGATAATGGAATTCTATTACCAAGTTTTATTAGAAAAGTCTAAGGATATATTGTGGCTAGAGTTCTTGGACATCGGTAATTTATGAGTTTCAACTTTCACAAAGAGATTGTGTCAGTGGGAGATATTCTTTCCCTCTACATTCATCTAACAAAGGGAGCTCCGATGGCTTAATGGATAAGGAGTTGCATTGCCGACCCTAAGGAGTGAGGTTTGAATCCACAAGTTGCTCCAAGAGAGAAAGAAGGGCATCTGCTTTGTGATTTACAGCTTCTGAAAACCTGTTGGAGGGTCAGCTATGAGTCGGTTCTGACTTGATGACAACGAATTTGAGTTTAACAAATATTTATTGAGCACTTACTATATGCCAGACACTAGGAATACAGTCATGGGAGAATAGAAGAAATGATAAACCACCCAGAGATTTAGGTTCTAGAGAGGAAGACAAAACAAAGCAGTGAAATGATTTCTGAAAGGGGGAAAGAGTAATGTGATAGAGTATGGGAGGAATTGAGGATTAAAGTTAGCTAAAATAATGCTGGAGGGCCTTCTTCAGCTGGCTGGGCTGACACCTGGTTGACAAGAAGACAGTGCATAAAAGTCAAGCAAAAGGATTGCAAGTGCAAAACCCTAGGGTGATAAACAATATAGGGTGTCAAAAGAACATAAAAACTGAAGGACAGATCAATCAAGCAAAGTACAGTGATGAGGAAGAGTAGTAAGAAAACTGGGGGCGGGGGGGGGGAAGTATGAAGTCCTTCTAGCCCGTGGTAAACAATGTGGATTGTAATGGAAAATAAAGGTACATCTGCTTTACCTTAAAAGGCGCATTGCCATGGGAAAGTCTGCTGTTAGGGACCTCTTTAAAGTACTCAAGAGCAGTGGTGTCTCTCTGGAGACTAAGGTGTGTCTGATACAGGCCATGGTCTTCACAATCACTTGTTATGCATCAGAGAGTTGGACAATGACCAAGGAGGATAGAAGGAGAATTGATGCCTTTGAGCTGTGGTGCTGGAGAAGAGTATTGAGAATACCATGGACTGCTAGGAAAACAAACAGATTTGTCCTGGAAAGGGTTAAACTGGGTGGCTACTTGGAGGCAAGGATTCTGAGGCTCCGTCTAACATACTTTGGACATGGTGTGAGGAGAGACCGGTCCTTGGAGAAGGACATCATGCTTGGGAGGGTGGAGGGACAGCACAGGAGAGGAAGGCCCTCTATGAGGTGGATTGATTCAGTGACTGGGATAATTGGTAAGGGAGTGTCAGAGACAGTGCGATTGGCACAGGACAGAGCGGAGTTTAGGGCTGTTGTACATAGGGTCGCTCGCTATGAGTCACAAGCGACTCGACGGCACATAACAACAACAACATGGCAAAGCAACTTAACCAACTCCAAAAATGCTAAAATGAAGGTTACGGAATTACCAACTTCAAGGAAATCATCAATTGAATGGAAAACTGTTGGATGACAGATTCTTTAAAGGAACTGAGATATAATTGTGATCTATAAAAATAGTAGTAGGAAAAGCATGGGGCTGGCTGAATCTAATCTTCACAAGGGGCCCTTGTCCCCATCAACAACATTCACAGTATTCCTATTTCCAGGAGATCAGCCATGCCCCCCACACTTTCCTTATCCACTTCTAGTAAGTCCAAAACCAACCCTCCTCGGCTGTCACTGCTCTACTACTGGGTCTACAATCTGTCATGAATATCTCACAACATTCATGGTTATGGGATTTATGAGGGTTGATAGCAAGTTACATTTCAGGTTGGAAACATGATGCAATTCTTCAGTCAGGACAGCTTCTGAAGGGTGTGCACAGGCCTTTAAATCTTCAGTCTGACTTTAGGTAGTCTTACAAAGCTCTCAATCCTGCCAAATATGGCATCTCCTCCCCAGTCTTCCAGCAAGCTTGGGCACAGGCCCCTCGCTCCAGCTCTTCAAACATCGGTCCCCACTCAGCTCTGTCTCATGTCGGTCTCTAGTTCTCTGCTGTGGTGGCTGCTGCTCTTGCTGCTGTTACTGCTCTGATTGACACTGAAATTTCTAGCCCTGAAGGACATGCAAAAGGTGTGCTGCATTCTCTGCTTTTTTACTTCCTTGCTGGTAGTGAGAGCTTCACTTTCTGCCATTGAAGCTGCTCAATTTAAACTTGAAGGATGACAAAACTGGCAAATTCCCTCATGGATAGAACACATACCCTATTTACATGTTCCCATCCGAAGTGGTGGAAGTCAAAGGCAATAGCATAGAAGACCATTTTGAACAGTAAAACCATTGTTTTAGAGAGTCTAATGACCCCATCCTCCAAACATCATAGCACTGATAGTGCTAGCTGGCTTCTAAAAAGGCCAGTTCCACTGACAATTTAGTAACATTCAGAGATTCAGGCCTTTCTTAAGGAATTAATTTATGATTCTTCGGGAAAAAACTTATTTGAGGGGTATCTGTTAGCCAGTAATTAATATTATCTTACCCTTTGGGCAATGCATGTACATAGCTTCTGATGCTTACTCAGAATAACAAATTTAAAACAATCTGGGAAAAAATACAACTGAGTATGTGAATAGAGTCAAGTCAATCTTACAAACCTTCTAACCACAATTCTCCAACATCATCACAGCAGACAGACAACTCTCTATAGGTTGGCGCTCCGGCATCACCCCAAGTGTTAAATCATTCAAAGCTCGACTATTACATCCAGCCGCCTCTATTCTTGTCTACTTTTAGCAATTTAGATTTAGATTATGAGTGAAAAAATTAATCACTTTCCTGATACGATGAGAAATACCATGTTCTGAACCATCTTACACTGGGGTGGTATTAGAGTCACTCACCTTCACATGGTCAACTGGCCGTCTCTTTTACCTCCAAAGGAATCTCTTGGTTGTACAAATAGTTAAACACTCAGCTGTCATCTAGAGACACCTCAGAAGAAAGGCCTGGAAATCTTAAAAAAAAAAATAATAATTAGCCACTGACAACCTGACAGAGCACAGCCCTACTCTGATCCACACAGGCCGTCATGAGTCCATCTCCACAGCAACTGGGTCAGACTTGTTTGTGTTCCATTCAGCAGTCTATGCTGTGAGTGTTTTGCTGACAGCTAACTCCCAGGAGCACGTGTAGCAAATTGTGCTTAAACAATTCAATGAGAGTAACTTGTGGTAATGAAAAGGAAATGGGGGAAATCCACCTTTCCAAGGAGATCTAATTCTTTCTTTCTTTGCCTGGCAGAGCAGACCCCAGACTGATGTCCCCTTGGGAGCTGGATGGCATCTCATATGACGACACGTGTGGATGGATTTGGAGCTACATTTTCCCAACCATTGCAATTGTTTATTTAAAATTATAAAAATCAGTGCTAACTGAAAAAAAAAAAAAAAAGAGTGGTGGAGGATGATATTTGGCAGAAATGACTTTGTTATTTTTTGGATCAATATTAAAAAGTGGACCAACTTTCCCCAAAAAAGATTCAAGAACTTTCTGGTCTCGGGTTTTCTGTGAGTTGGCCTTTTTCATTCCAAAAGACTGAGTTGTGGCTTAGGGCTCGTCACTGACCATAAAGGTGTGCTTCCTTTTTTGGTGTATTTTTGCAGCTGTTCTCTCTGTGCCAACAGTTCTCTACCTCTGAAATCAATGATTCTAATTGTTTGTCCTTAGACCCCCAGAATGAGTCCATACACAGTCTTCTGGCAGCCCATCAACTAAAATGGTTTTCATCTTTCCCCCTGCGGCATTTGTATTATGAAATCAAAAGACATTTTGAATGTGTTTTATCAAGCTACACACACCTCCCCTCTTGCCATCCCTTGTCTAACTCGAGAATCAGGCTCTGAACCAGTGTTCTTGCTGGTGACAACTCACTGCAGAGAACTGGGGTCTAATGAATGGTCTCACCAATTCTGTACAGGCTTTAAGGACCCTACTCTGAAGAACTCTGCCTGCAAAGCTGTTAGTCTTCACTTGACTCCACAGGAGTTAGAGATGCAAATGCTGGTGCTGTAATCATGTGGCAATACACTTACATAAGATAATTGTCCAGGTAATCCGGAACAAGTATGTATTAATTTGATTTAGGTTATTAGCAAAACTTTTAAGAAGTATAGACTCGCCACTCCCTTATTTAAGGGAAAAAAAAGTACAAGAAGTCAAGCCAAACTTGAGAAATACTGTTTTAAAGTGTTCTAATTTATTCTTGGTCTTTACAGTTCTTTTCATTTCCCCCAACAGTCTAGAAAAGCTTAGTCCCTTACATTAAGCTGTTTGTTCTTGATGTGTAAGATTAAGTTCATTTCCTTCTGTAGTTTCTAATGCAAATTGTCAATTTTTTTTTTCTGTTAAAGAGGTCTATTACACAGGCTTAAATGATAATTCAGTGATTTTTGTCAAATTCTTTGCCATATTCTCAGGGTCTTACATAACAGTATTTAAGTTTTATTCATTTTTTAGACTAATTTTTTTTTAATTTTTCTACTAGTTTATTTACAAAATTCAAATACAAATTTGAACAAATTCTTTCAATTTCCCTCATCCCTCCATCAAATTGTACAAACCCAATGATTACTCCCCCCTTCCCCCTGCATATCCCATTATAAATAAAAGCATGTCACTATTATTTATTGACTCCAGTTAATGTGGTTTTAAGTTAAATGTTGAATATGGCTCAAAAATGATCTTTTTATATTTTTTTTAATAGTTTAACAAAAGTCTACAGAAAGGTTGGGATTTCCGTCTTTCATTATTGCATGTTTTCCTCCCTTCCCATTCCCCTAGATCACTTTGCAATGTACCTCTTGTTCTAGATTGTTGTCAAACATAAAGTGTCTAATCATATATTCCTTTCAGACAATTCTTCCCTTCATCTGTTCCAATGAATGCAGTACTCATCATTTATCCACTCTTTTCCTATACCTCTCCCAACCCCTCATATCAGTCTTTATATAACAGCTGTATTATGTAGTATATGACCTTTTTTGGCCTTGTTTTCTAATTCCTTTTTTATTGTTTGTCATGTATATTTTTTGTCCCTCCCCTCCACCTTCCAAATTCTTCAGCCCTGTGATGTCCCCCTCCCCACCTGCAGTCCCTCTGCCCCTCCCCCTCCCTCTTTGTATATCCGTATACATCTCGCTATTATCCTTCTGTTTTCACAGTAACGGCCTTATACAGTATTTGTTTTTACGCACATGAGTGAGTTCACTCAGGATAACACTTTCTAGCCTCTCCCATGTTACATGGTATTTTTCAAAATCATTGCTCCTGAGTGCTGTATAGTATTCCATCATGAGAATATACCATAGTTTCTCAATCTGGTCATTTGTTGATAGCCATTTTGGTTGTTTCCATGTAGTATATGTCCTCTTGTGACCGAGATATTTCACTGAGCATGTCTTCTAGGCTCACTCATGTTGTGTAGGGCTTTACAAGTTCATTATTTTTTTAATGCTGCATAATACTCCTTTGTGTAAATGTACCATAGTTTTTCCAGCCATTTGTTGATGGACATTTTGACTGCTTCCATCTCTTTGCTATTGGGATCTTTTTATATTTTGTTTTGCATTTTCTACTTTTGACATTATTTTGCTTTCTCTTTGGGGTCCGAGCCATTCCCTTCACCCAGGTTTTCTGTGGATGATTGTGCAGTATTGCCACTTCCTGTGTAATGTGCTACCTACACTACACAGCCCTTGATCCACCCTGGATTATGTGCCTAAACTTTCTTAGTTGTGTGTCCTCGCCCATTAAGATTCCTTCTCCTCAGATGCCCTTTCTTCTCCTTTTATTCTCCTGTCAAACTCCTCATTCAAGGCCTCATATATAGAAATTCTCTCCTATAAGGCCCTTCCTCTATCACTGTTTTTTTTCCTGGAGGGGATCAGTGATCCTTATATAATTCTGAAGCATTCTAATTATAGGTACTTGACTACAAGTCTCTTAGGACTATAAGACTGGAATGAATCTATATTGGTCTCTTACCAAAGAAAAAATCAAAAGCAAGAGCTTAATTAATCATTTTTTAATCCCTCATTTCCAATACAGAAGTTTGATTTTTATCAAAGCAGTACATGTATGTGGTTTAGAAAGCTCCACCGTACTAAATAAATATGTGTCCTTTCTTACCCTCCCCAAATCCCAGGACTGACCACTCATCAGTCATGTTTCATAGGGTTATTTAAGCCTAGTGTATTAGACATATAGAATATATGAAGTGCATAAATTTTAACTAATACCTGTGTATCTCCTACATTAATTAAAGTACTTGTAGGATCTCTGATGGTCTAGTGGCAAGAAGCTGTGCTGCAATCCTGAAGGCGCACAGTTCGAATCCATCAGATGCTCTGCTGGAGAAGGAGGGAAGGGCAATCTCCTACAGTGCTAGTCGGACCCGACTGGACGATACACAACAATGGGGCTGGGGGGGGGGGAGAGGAAGTACTTATAAACAACGTGCCTGTAAAGTACTGATAAAATCAGAGGCCTGCAGGTCTCCCTCATGTCCCTAGCACTGACTTCTTAAAAAAAATCCAAGATAAGCTGAACGTGGGTTTGCAAGACCCTCTTCTGAGAGAGGTCGGAGGAATCCTACATGGAAGCACAGAGTTCCCTGTGTGAAGAGGCTATTACGTGGGCTGGGTACTGGGGATCTTGCAGAAATCTAATCGTGGGAGCAGGTTGCTCAGCACGGCTCACCTCCAGCTTTCAGGAGTATGTTACAGCACACCGTCTTTAGAAAGAATGGAGGGGCAGGCTTGTCTCCTCAACTGGTTGAGTGTGTGGCATTGAGAGAAGAAGTGTCATCTGAGTGCGATAAAGATCTGCTCCAGGTTCACTTGACTATGCTGTTCTCAGGTTTAAAAAAAAAAATCTACATCAGAGGCAGGGTCCTCACCGCGGCCATGTGCGGCCCCCAGTCTGCTCTGTATGCGCTCCTAGTCACTGTGCTCCTCCAGCGGTATCTCTTCACTGAGCCCTTGGGGATTCTCTGACCTCTCTCCTTTCTTGGATCTCCTGTTACCTGTGTCCTATATAAATGAGAACACTAGGTAAGCCTCTTTAAAAAAAGACTTAAGAACATTGTGCAATGTCTTTCTTAACAATCCTGAGGCAGGCAAGTGACATTTCCCTAATGATACCTCAATTCACCCAGTATAAAAGGTAACCTCACCCCAACTCCTACTTAGCATTCTCTTTACCTCGTTTTCTTCTTTCTATAGCATTTATCACCCAACATAATGTATTCCATACTAACGTTGTTTATTGATTATCTCCATCATGACAATGTGAGCTCTTAGGGACCAGGAACTTGTGTCTGTTTTATTTTCTGGAGCATCAAGAGTGTGCCTGGCATGTAGTTGTTGTTAGGTGCTGTCAAGTCATGGACAACTCTCCTGACTTCTATAGTCACACAGTAGGTAATGAAAAAATATTGCTGGAATTTCTGAATGAGTGAATGATCAGATATGGATCTGACCGTTTCAATGGTCAGTTCCTGGATATCTAAGTTGTTCAGGTTCTCCAGTTACACAGTTTGCATGCTAGGCCTTGCTGCCAGCTCTCTGACAACCAAGCAGATGAAAGGAGCATAGCAGCTTCCATGGTCAATGTGAAGATTCTTGCGTAATCTCCCGGTTCCTTGCATAGGAGCATTGTGATAGGCAAGAATAGAAAGGATTGCCGTCCAAAGAATACCAGAGAAGTTGACACAGGGAGCTAATAGAGGAAAGCCATGAGAAAAACAAAACAAAAATTCTAGCCAAACCTCTACTCCTTTTGTTTTCTTAATAAAGTAAATGATTCAACCCTCAACATATGTCTCATTTTAACAACTACCTCTTTTAGGCTTCAGCCTGGTCCCTGAGGGCAAGTCTACTAGCTATTCCACTCAATGTAAGCCTGTCCAAAGGTGGCCCTTAAGGGGACATAGTAGTCAGAAGTGACAAACATATCTTTGTGCATCATATGTCACCATTTATATATCTCTCCAGTGACTATAAATAGACCATTATCCTGAAATTTGATTTAAAAAGAAAGCCATGCTCCTTCATTCATTTATAAATGTTAGTAGGCGCTGGTGAACATTTCAAAGAACTAGGCTTCTGAGATATTGCCTTTAAATCTTTTTCTTGTATTAATAGTGATCTCAAATATATGGTACATGGATAGAATTGACCCTTGCCAAATAATGAATGCAGAGTTCTGGCCTGACTCCTTTAAACACAAGTGATAGTTAAAACACAGGTCTATATTTATGCACAGGTTTCTGTTTCCTGTCCTTGGGTGACTTTTCTGGTAACCAGTCCAGGCTGTGTAACTCCACAGGTCATTGAAGTCCATGCCCAATAAATAGCTTTTCTTATAACCCTCTGGATACACACACACAGAGCTGAGTTTTCTAAGGAGAGAGACTTATGTGCCTTGTGAAAGCTGGGATATTTAATATAGAAAATTACAAACTGTTTATAAGAAGGGGTCTTTCATGTTTTATTTTAATATTTCCAGATAATTTCTGGAGATTAAATGCAGATGATTCTTAACATTGCTGATAACTGATAAGGATTGGAGGGAGATTTATGATGCTAGAAAATCTCCCCTCAGTTCTAACCAGAGGTATCAAAGAAAGGCCAAAGGATTTGCTCTGGGAATGAAGGTTGTAAAAATAGTGTGGTTGGCATGGATACAGTGGCATCTGACCTTCAACTCCACAAAGGAAAAAAGTCCCCATCCACAACATCAAAACAAAACCAGTTTCCATGAGGCCAGACTTAACCCCCATGCTACTCAAACCTATTTCTGCAATTCTAACACAAATCCTTCATTCCATGGATCTTTCTGCTCTACTATCAGGTCTGTTAATCTGTTGCAATAGCCACTGAGATTTCCCATGATACAAAGACAAAACTCATGAATATAGGGTTTATCAGAGATGTTAAGGGAGCTCTGGTGGCCTAGTGGCAAGACGCTGCACTGCAATCCCACAGGTACATGGTTCAAATCCACCAGATGCTCTGCTGGAGAAGAAGGGGGCAATCTCCTGTACCAGTCAGATCTGATTTGATGGTACACGTAAAAATAATACAACAAAATTAAAAAAAGCCCTAACAGAGATGTTAATAGATACAATTTAGGTAGGAAAAATGATATGATCTTCAGGAAAAATGATGTGAGTTCAGCTTCTCCTATGTGACTGCAGGCCCTTTGACCTTCAATCTTGCAGCTTTAGATCTGTAGAGTAAGTGCTTGTGACCCCTCACGGACCTTGGATAGCTTGCTAATCGTGTATATAAGTTGCACTGTACCCTTGTGGGGGGCCATCCCTCACTGCTCTTGAATCAGAACCAACTCACAGTTGACCTTCCTCATAGGTTTCCAAAGCTGCAAACCACACAAGGATAGAATTCCCACCTTTCTCCCACTAAGCTGCTGGTGGATTCAAACCACAGGAAAGGTGAAGTCTTTTGGTTCAACTGCAATTCCCAATGAACAACTTGTGAGACTGGATGATGCAATTAAGGTATATGGAACACGAAGAAGGGGATTAGTCAATTTTTCCATCCCACTAGATTTTAAAGGGAGCCAATTCCAGAGCAGAGAGAGAACTAGAAGGTCACCTAAAAAGAAGAGGTAGAAGTGGGTTAGTGTATATGTGAGTGTGTGTGTGTGTGTGTGTATGTGTGCACGCGCGTGCACACATATACATGGAACTAAACAAGTTCAAGGCTCAAGTTGATGAATGTCCACCCCCCCCCCCCAATTCTTTTTGGGGAAAGTCTCCAACAATCTGTGTGATCTCAACTGAGTTTGCAATTGAGGAAAATTTCCAACCATCTCTACTAACCCCTCAAATTCTTTTCGAGCCTGAGGGCCTGCAGCCCTTGGGCCAAATAGATAACATCAGCATACCAGATTTAGAGGGAAAATTGCTCCCACCTGGGAAATTATCCTTCAGTATTTTCTGTGTGCCTCAAACAGAAGAGCAGAGACACTAAGTAATAGGAAGACAGTCTTGAAGCAGAAGCTCAGAGATGAGCATATTTCTCTGGAACTGCCTCAGAGAGAAATTCCTCTCTAAAACTGGTACCCAGGACTTGAACTAAGAGCTGCCTAAAGTAAAGAGAGATTTGCAGCAGCATGAGAGACTGGCAGCAGTGTGAGATGTAAGACATCACAGAAATTACTTGAGGCCTGAGCCAACATATCAAGGGCTGGCTGAGTGGAAGGAGGTGCTGGTCAGGCTAGACTAGGGTGGAAGGGGATGACTGTGGAGTAGGAAAATGGATGGCATCAAGATACACATGCCAAAGAGGGGGACTGACGCTGAATCTCTTGGTTTCTTTTGTAATGGGAAGTGTCTATAGTCTGTTCCTTTCAGGAAAATGCTTGTCTGTCATACTTTTCTAAAGATGAGCATTCAGATTAAAACAGACTAGAAAGAAGAGTTGGCCATCCACTTCTGAAATAACAAGACTGAAAATCCTATGTACAACAGAGCACACTTATAGTAGACGGGCAGATATGGTACCTGAAGTTGAGCCCTCATATTGGAAAACACAAAGGAGGAACAGCTGTAAGCAGGTATTAATGATTGAAATGGGTAATGTGAGAAGTATGAATGTAGAAAAACTGGACATGTTTAATAAAGAAATGGAATGCATAAATATTGATATACTAAGCATTGGTGAAATGAGATAGATTGGCATGGGATATTCTGAATCAGATAATCATGTAATTATGCTGGAGGTGAAAAGGTGAGAAAGACCAGCAATACATTCATAGTCAAAAAGGCCATTTCTAGATCCATCTTGAAGTACAATGTTGTAAGGGACAGGATAATGTCCACACATTAGATCAGTTAATACCACTGCCCTTCAAATGTTATTGTTGTGTTGTTGATTGCCTTCTAGTCAAGCACAACTCATACCAACCCTATGAACAAAAGGCCTGAAGCCCCACTACAACTATCGACATTTATCAAAGTTCGTAGAGTTTCTGGATGCATGTTATTTAGGAAGTGTATACCACTTCTGCTTTCAAAATCATTCAAATACATGCACCAATAACCAGATTCAAAGAGGAAGAAATAGATGAGTTCTACCAACTATTGCTGTCAGAAATTGAGCAAACATGCACCCAAGACATATTAACTATAATGGGTGACTGGAATGCAAAAGTTGGGAACAGGGAAGAAGGATCAGTAGTCAGAAAACATGGACTACGTGACAGAAATGAGGCTGTGGATAGAATGATAGAATTCTACACAATGATTTATTCACAGCGAATACCTTTTATAAGAAACAAATGGTGACTATACACAAGGACTTCCTATGAAGGTATGCACAGGAATCAGATTGATTATATCTCTGGAAGGAATTGCTGGAGAAGCTCAATATCAGCAGTGAAAATAGGGTAGTGCTGATTGTGGGAAAGACCATCAAAAATTCATGTACAAGTTCAAATTTAAGCTAAAGGAGGTTAAATCAAATCCATAAGAACCAAAATTTGACCTTGAGTCTGTGCCACCTGAATTTAAAAATTATCTAAGAATAGATTTGAGGCCTTGAATACTAATGACCAAAGAGCTATGGGAGGATATCAAGAATATCATCCATGAAGAATGCAAAAGGCCATTACAAAGATAGAGGAGGGGGGAAAACTCTGAGATGGATGTCAGAAAAGACTCTGATACTGCACTCTTTCAGAAGCCAAAGCAAGAGGAAGAAATCAGAAAGTCAAAGAGCTAAACAGAAGATTTCAAAAGGCAGCTCAGGAAGACAAAGCAAAGTATTATAATGAAATGTGCAAAGAGGTGGAGTTGGAAAATCAAAAGAGCTGAATTTACTTGGCCTTTCTTAAGCTGAAAAGGAGGAACAAATTCAAGCCTCGAGTCACAATACTTAAGGATGCTATGTTCAGAATATTAAATGACACAAGCATTAAAAGAAGATGGAAGGAATACACAGAGTTGCTGCACCAGAAAGAACTGGCCAATACTGAGGAATTTCGTGAAAAGAAAAAAAAAACACAACAACAACATATAATCAAGAGGCAATGGTGATGAAGGAGGATATTCAAGCTGCTCTGAAGGAACTGGCAAAAAACAAGACCCTGGGAATTAGTTGAATACCAACTGACATATATCAGCCCTGGATGTGCTCACCAGATTGTGCCAAGAAATCTGCCCAACTGATTGGAAGAGATCCATATTTGTTCCCATTAAAAAAAAAGTGATCCACTACTTGAAATATACCCTGAGAATATGAGAACTGAGGCACAAATAGAGACTTGCACACCAATGTTCACAGTAGCATTATTCACTATCACAAGAACATGGAAACAGCCCAAATGTCCAACCACAAACAAATGGATTGAGAAATTATGGTACATTCACACAATGGAATACTATGCAGCACACAGGAGCAATAACTGTAAATTATTACCTAACTTGAGAGGGACTGGAGAGCATTATGCTGAGTGAACTAAGTCAGTTCCACAAGGATAAATATTGCATAAGACCATTATTGTAGAATGAGTATAAGGATCCAGGAGGGGTGGGAGAGGCTGGAAACAGAGGGATATGGAAGTACAGGGATAAGGGGATTAATCATTGGATTGTATAATTTGATGGGTGGGGGGTTGAAGGAAATGGAAAAAATTCTTCAAAATTGTATTATAATTTTGTAAATAAACTAGTGGAGGGAAAAGTGATCCACCAGAGTGTAGACATTATAAAAAATATCACTAATATCACACACAAGTGAAATATCATTGAAGATTATAAAAAAAATGACTGCATCAGTACATTAACAGAGAACTACCAGAAATATAGGCTGGGTTTAGAAGAGGTCATACACTAGGGATACCATTGTCAATGTCAGATGGATCTTGGCTGAAAGAGAGAATACCAGAGGAATGTCTACCTGTGTTTTCATTGACTGCACAAAACAATCTGACGGAGGGGATCACAACAAATTACGGCTAACCTTGAGAAGAATGGGAATCCCAGGACAACTGAATGCAAAATCTACACTTGGACCAGGAAACAATTGTTAGAATAGAGCAAGAAAACATTGTATGGTTCAAAATCATAAAAGGAATGTATCAGGAATGTAACCTGTCTGCATACCTTTTCAATGTATGTGGAGAACTGATCATTCAGGAGGCTTTATGAGGAAGAAGAGAGCATCAGGATTGGAAGAAGACTCATCAACAATCTACATTATACAGATAACACAATCTTGCTTGCTGAAAACTCAAGAAGACCTGAGGGGTTTGCTGCAGAGGGTAAAAGACTAATCTTCAATATGGATTGAAGTTCAACATCAAGAAAATAAAGATTCTCACCACTGGGCCAATTGGCAACACCATGGTAGCTAGAGAAGGGATTGACATTGTTAACAATTTCAGCTTGCTAGGCTCCACGCAATAATCTCTCTTGATGGGTGGGGACGTGAAGGAAATAGAAAAAATTCTTCAGTTAGTTAGTAGGGAATCAGTTAGTAGGGAAATCAGTTAGTGAGTAGGGAAATCAGTTAGTTAGTAGGGCATCAGTTAGTTAGTAGGGAAATCAAAAGATGAACTGCATTGGGGAAATCTGTCAGGAACCTCTCCAAAGTTCTAAAGACTAATGATGTCAGCCTAGAGACTAAGTTATGCTGGAATCAGGCCATCATCTTCACAATTACTTGCTATAAATCTGAGAGTTGGACAATCACTAAGAATGACAGAAGAAGAATCAATGTCTTTGAATTGTGGTGCTGGAGAAGACTCTTAATACCATGGCCCACAATGAGAAAAAACAGGTCTGTCTGGAGAAGGTGAAACCAAGCTGCTCCTTGGAAGCAAAGATTCTGAAGCTTCGTCTCACATACTTTGGGCATATGGCCAGGAGGGACTAGTCCTTGGAGAAGGGCATCATGCTTGGAAGGGTGGCGTGACAGTGTAGGAGAGGAAGACACTGGATGATGTAGTAACAGCGGTAATTGGGGTAAGTATATCGGAGACAGTGACTCAATAATACATAACAATGATGTCTATATATAAAATATATGTTATTGTTGTGTGCCGTCAAATTGGAATAGACTTAAAGCTGACCCTCCAGGGGGTTTTCACAGGCACTTAATCACTCAGGAGGACCCTGCCCATCCTTCTTTTATGGAGCACCAGGTAGATTTCAACCATGTGTCTTTGGGATTACATCACAGCTTCTTACCATTAAGTCACCAGAGCTTGCTATATATATATATGTGTGTGTGTGTGTATATATATATAAATATATATACACATATACAAATAAATATATATATACACAAAGCACAGCATAAAAGGGTGCCATATTACATCTTTCATTGCTTCAATTTCTCTAATATGTTAAGAAAAGCAAGCAATCAATATACTCTGGTTTTTTTCTATATGGCAGTAATAGAGAGTAAATATAATGAAAGGATCACTGCTAAATGCATATAATTATCTAGTAAAAACTCAATTACTTTTTAAAAGGATCCCTGAATTTATAGTACTAATAAAGGCTACTGCCATTTTTTTTTAAATTTTATTATTTGTGTGTGTGTGTACCGTCAAATCAGATCTGACTGGTACAGGAGGAGATTGTCCCTCCTTTCCCAGCAGAGCATCTGGTGGATTCGAACCGTGCTCCTCTGGGATTAGGCTACTGCCATTATTGTATTCTCAGCTTATGACCACATAAGCAGAGGCTGTGATCTACCTCATCTTTCAATAAAACGTTTGTCTTTTTTTTTTTTTTTGCGTCAAGGTCTAGGCAATTCTAACCTACTGCAATCATCAGACCTCTACCCTTTTGACCTGGCCTCCCTTCTTTAAAAAAAAACATCTCTATAAAATAATTTGAACCAACCTTAACTAAATGAACTGACGAACTAAACAGGGTCCTGACATTTGCAAATGTTGGAAACTTTTGCCTTGTACCAAAAGGTGTTCTGCTGGCAGAGTCGTAGGGAGTTGCTTTAGTAACCCAAAGTTACAACTCTTTAGCACTTCAAATCACCAGTTCTGAGGGAAAAAGATGAGCAATCTCCCACAATACTTGTCACTTTGAAAACCAAGTAGAGGGCCTGCCATGAGTCAGTTTAAACTCAAAAGCAACAGTTTTATTTAGGGTTTTGGTGCCAAAAAGGTGATTAACACAGGTGACTCACCAACTTCCAACTTATTCAGATCAGAATTTGGCAAGTAGTATCAAATAATGTTTACATTATACAAGAGTCAGGATTTGCTAAGTCCAGTCCAGAGTTCCTTACAAATGAGGGATATCATTGCTGACATCATTAGATGGGTCTTGACAGAAAGCCAAGAAACCAGAGAGACCTGTGTTTTAATGACTATGGAAGGGCATTTGACTGTGTAGACCATAACAAAATAGGGGTAACATTTTGAAGAATGGCTAATCTATAACACTTAATTGTGCTTCTGTGGATTTTATATATAGACCAAGAAGCAGTTGTTTGAACAGAACAAAAGAAAGTGTGTAGTTTAAAATCAGGAAAGGGATGAGACAATATTATGCTTACCATACTTAATTCAATCTATACACTAACAAATAATCTGAGAAAGTGGACTATATGAAGAAGAATATATTATCAAGATTGGAGGAGATTCATTAACAATCTAAGATATGCACATGGAATCACTTTGCTTGCTCAAAGTGAAGAGGACTTGAAGTATTCATTGATGAAGGTCAACAGTAAAGAATTAAGTATGGATTACACTTCAAAAATCATAAAAGCCCACCTATAGGGTCATAATTGCTTTAAACAAGAGGCTTCTAGCCCCCAACACACTGTTAATAAAATAAAAAAGACCTACCTTCTGATTCCAAGTGCTTTAAATATAAGGTTCCTTACCCCCACATCCACAAAGGCCACATACAGTGGCCTAATTGCTTTACACAAGAGGCTTCCAGCTCTTAACACACTGGGGGTGTGTGTGTTTGTTTTAAATTTTTTTTTATTTGAGTTTGCTACAAAGCTCATATACATTGTGTTTCACACTATTCTTCATTCACATTTTATTTCATAAAACCATTCCCATTTATTATATTTTATAAAATTAATCATCATTGAACTATACCCACCTTTACCCTGTCTTTTCAGATCCCTCCTGGATCTTTTCCATTTACATCCCTCCATCCCCCCTTCAAATTGTGAGACTCTATGATTTTGCCCTTCTGCTCCCACCCTCCTCCAGCCTTGGATCCTCATATATGTTTTACTAGTTTCTTTCTATTTCTACAACAATGGTCTTATGCAGTATTTGTCTTTATGAAAATGAATTCATTCAGCATAATGTTCTATAGTCCCTCCCAAATTATGTAGTAATTTTCAAAATCATTGCTCCTGAGCGCTACATAGTATTCCATTATGTGAATGTAGCACAATTTCTCAATCCATTCCTTTGTTGATGGACAGCTGAGTAGTTTCCATGTTCTTGTGATGGTAAATAACAATGCTATGAACACTAGTCTCAGTTCTAATTTCCTTGGAGTATATTCCTACCAATGGAATTTCTATGTACAGCTTTTTGAGGAAATGTTAAAGTGCCTTCCAAAGTGGTTGAACCATTTGACAATGTCACCAACAGTGTATGAGAATTCCTATCTCTCTGCATCCTCTCCAACATTTATTGTTTGCTGTCCTGTTAAACTTTCCCACTGCTACTGGGGTGAGATGGTATCTCATTGTGGTTTTTATTTGTATCTCTCTTACTGCCACTGATTTTGAGCACTTCTTCATGTGTCTGTTGGCCATCTTCATTTCTTCCTCTGTGAAAAGTCTTTCCATGTTGTTGCAAGTTTGTCTTTTGCTTTTCAAGGAGAGGAGTGAACTGGGGGTCAGGGTGGGGTGGGTGGGGAGAAAAGTGAAACAATGAATGAATGGAATTCCAAAATCTCTGTAGATGTTCATTGAAATTAATAATAATAATAAAATTTAAAATAAAAAAATGCCTGGAAGAAATGAGACATAGACAAACACACACAGAAGACAATACAAGATTGCAGCAAGAAACACAACACAAAAGACAATACAAGACTGCAGTCTCGAGGGTCTGTGTCACTTTAATTTTATAGGGGTATAAGCAATGATCTCATTTTCCATGGTTTCAATAGAGTCATAATAAACAGATACCGAAACAATCAAGCAAGGGAAGGCATACAATCTATTCCTTATGATAAACATAGTTTTATACATGAGAGGAGTCGGGAACTGAAACGACAAGGATATTTTCTTAACAGGAAGAGATACTCAGTTCCCAGCCCATGTGCCGGACAGAGGACAGAGGTTTCTCTTTAATTATTAAACAAGAGAGCTACCCATGTGCAGGCTGGATCTCAGCAATGGTGTCTGGTCCTCTTCACCATGTCTTTTGTCCATTTTGTAATTGGGTTTTATGTCTTTTTCTTGTGGAGGCCCTGCAGTATTCTGTAAACTTTTGTTATAAGACCCTTGTCTGAGATAGTATTGCCAAATGTTTCTTTTTTTCCCCAGTCAGTAGGTTTCTATTCACCCTGTTGAAATAAAAAGACTCACCTTCTAGATCTCAGCTGCTTTAAATAAAAGGCTAACAGGCCCCTAGGCACTTACCACTATAAAAAAAAATTATTATCATTGTGCCAATAGGCAACATCATGAGAGATGGAGAAAAGACTGAAACTGTCAACAACTTCATCTTATTCGGATCCACAATCAACAACCTTGGTACCAGCACTCACTAAATCAAGAGATGCACTGCATTAGGAAAGTCATGGACCTTTATAAATTTTTGAGGAGTAATTGATGTCACTTTGAGGACTAAAGTGTGTCTGATTTAGGCCATGATCTTTCCAATCACTTGCTATGCATTTCAGAGCTGCACAATGAATAAAGACCACAGAAGAAGAATTTATGCCTTTGAACTGTGGTGTTAGAGAAGAGTATAGAACACCCCAGGGGTGACCAAAGAACAAACAAATATATCTTGGAGAAAATGAAGCCAGAGTACTCCTTGGAGATGAAGATGTTAAGGCGTCACCTCATATACTTTGGGTATGTTGCTAAGAGGCTATTTCTTGGAGAGGGACATTATGCTTGGAAAGGCAGAAAGTCAGTGAAGGAGAGAAAGACCCTCAACCAGGTGGATTGACACAGTGACTGTCCCAAAGGGATGTACTGTTATCAGGAAGTGTGAGGATGGTACAAGATAGAACAGGGTTCAGATCTATCATTCATAGGGTCCCTATGGCTTGGACTCAACTTTACAGCACCTAACAACACTTCAACAAAAACAAAAACAATCCTCCAAACTGGACCAGTAAACAACATCATGATAAATGGAGAAAAAAAGGAAGTTGTCCAGAATCCCATTTTACTTAAATCTGTAATCCACATCAATACATACAATATTTAAGAAAACAAGTCATGTTTCAGATTGGGTAAATCTGTCTGCTGTAAAGGACAACTTTTAAGAGCTAAAGCACAAAAATGTCACTTTGAGGATTAAAGTGAGCCTGATCCAAGTCATTGTATTTTCAGTCATTTGGTATGCATACAGAGTCTGAGCAATGAATATTGTTTTTGTTAAGTGCTATCAAATTGACTATGACTCATAAAAACCCTATGAACAAGATATTAACCCTGCCTTATCTTGCACCATTCTCCAGGTCTCCTTCATCTTCAAGCCCATTGTTACATTCATTGTATCTGTCCATTTATTGAGAGTCTTCCTCTCCTCTTCTGACCCTCTACTTTTCCTAGCATGATGTATTTTTCCAAGGATTGGCCCCTCATGAAAACATGGCCAAAGAAGGTGAGACAAAGTTTTACCATCTTTAATTCTAAGAACACCCTTATTATACTTTCTCCAAGATACATTTATTCTTTTGTCAATCCACGGGATATTCAGTACTCTTCTCCAACACCACAGTTTGAAAGCATCAATTCCTTGTTTTTTCTTATTCTTTGTTCCACTCTCAGATGTATAAAAAGCAGCTGGAAATACTATGACTTAGTTCAGATACTCCTTAGCCTTTAAACTGACATTGTTGCTGTTTAGTATATTGAGGAGGTCTTTTATAGCAGTCCCAATGTAACATGTTTCCTTGACTGGTGCTATGGGAGTTGATATGGATCCAATCAAAATTAATAAGGAAAGCACTGTCAGGGACCTCTCCACAATAGCAAAGAGTAATTATTTCAGTTTGAAGACTATTGTGTGCCTGTTTGAGGTAATGGCCTTTTCAATCACTTGCCATGCATCTGAGAGCTGGATAATATGGTATAAAGAAGAAATACTGATGCCTCTCTGTTGTGCTGGAGAAGAGAAGAGTATTAAATATCCCATAGACTGCCAAGAGAAGAAATAAATATGTCTTGGACAAAGTGCAGCCAGAATGCTCGTTGGAAGCAAGGAAGGCAAATCTTTGTCTCTCATATTTTGGACATGTTGCTGAAAGAGACTATTTCTTGGAAGAGGTTGGAAAGGTGGAGGGTCAATGCTTCCAGTCATACTTGGAGAGGAGGAAACCTCCACCTTTGAACCAATGCAAGATAGGAAGACCTACAATGAGATGGATTGACACAGTGACTGTAGCAATGGGCTCAAATGTATCAGAGATGATGAGGATGGTGCAGGAAAGGACAGGGTTCAAGTCTGTTCACGGAGTCACTGTGAGTTATTTTTTACTTGACATCACCTAATAATCATGACTCTAGTGCAGGCAGTCCTGGGGGCAAAATGGTTAGAGGCTCAGCTACTGACTAAACAAAATGTTGGTGGTTCATGACTACCCACTAGCTCCAAGAGAAGAGGCTTAAAGATATGCTCCTACAGCTTAGCAAACCCTATGGGCTGTTGTACTACTTTGTGAAATGAGATACAAAGACTCATAATTCACTCAATAGCACCCCATGGCATCTCACTGTGCAAGAAACTGGTACCAACCCTTTATGTATATCTCCGTAGAGCATGTTGAAGTTGGTCCATAAACTGTAATTGTTAGGTGTCATCATGTCCAGTATGACTCATAGTGACCTGATGAACAACAGATCATAAGCTTGCCCTACCATGTACCATCCTAATCATTGTAGAGTTTTTCTGGTCTTTTGTTCCCATCAATGTAAGCTGAGCAAGTTTAGCAGCAAAGAATGCAATCTCATTACTAGCAAGGAAGTGACAACATAGTTCATTTTCTTTGGGCCCAGAGATTCTTGCACCAGTCAAATCAGGATCTACCAGAGAAGAGCAGTAGCCTTACCAAAGAAACAGAGATATGAGACAGAACAGTCTTAGGACTGCTTCCCAATAGAGCTGGTGGCAGAGGCCTTCACTCAAGGTGGCTAGAGGACTGAGGGAAGTTGCCTTACTTGGCTTTGAAAGGTAGGGGAATGGCAGAGAAGAGAAAGATCTTCAACTAGCTGGATTGACACAGTAACTGCAGCAATGGGCTTGAGTATGTCAGAGATTTGGGAAGTTGGCACAGGATGTGGCAGGATTCAGATCTGTTGTTCACAGGGTCGCTATGAGTCGTTCTTGCCTAAAAACACCAACAAGCTGTGAGGCAAAATATCAAAGGACCTGTGAGGGGCTTGAGATACTTTTTTGTTGCCAGTCTGAATTGTAACCTGCTAATTTCCTTAATAAATCCCATATTCATGAATATTATTCTGTAAGATCTGTATAGTCATTGCAACTGATTTAGGACCCTGTAGTAGGGGAATGCAAGTGGTGTTCAAATTAGGTATAAGAACATAGACGTTCTGTCTGACCTTTTGGGAATTGATTTGTAATGCTACTGATAGGGGCTGTTCTCTTTTATGAAGTTTAAAGAAGTCAGAAGCAGCAGTCTCCATGATATCCCCACTCTTTTTTTACAGGCATGCCAGGAGATGTCAGTCCTTTTAAAAAGACACCATGATGGGGAAAATGGAGGGTCAAAAAAAGATAGGAAGATCCTCAACAAGAGTGATGGACACAGTGACTGTTACAAAGGATTGGGCATGTTAGAGATCATCAGGCTGGGGCAGGATAGTGCAAGGCTCACAGGATCATTATGATGCTAAGGCACAAAACAACTGCAACAACAACAAAAGTCAGAACTAACACAACGGCACACAACAACAAGTTCCTATTCAGTCATCTTAATAATTTTAATGTCTACCAAGAAAATTCTTAACTTTTACTTTCCATCTTCTTCTTGTTGTTATGTGCCATTGAGTCACCTGTGACTCATAGAGACCCTATGTACAAAG
Organism: Elephantulus edwardii; assembly: GCF_000299155.1. Classification (NCBI taxonomy): domain Eukaryota; kingdom Metazoa; phylum Chordata; class Mammalia; order Macroscelidea; family Macroscelididae; genus Elephantulus; species Elephantulus edwardii. The sequence continues at coordinate 15,494,138 of NW_006399793.1, read as the reverse complement.
CCCTAAACCCTGGTCTATCCAGTGTCAATCCTATTGTCTCTGACACACTTATCCCCATTACCCCAGTCACTGAATCAATCCACCTCATTGAGGGTCTTCCTCTCCTGTGCTATCCCTCAAACCTCCCAAGCATGATGTCCCTCTCCAAGGACTGGTGCCTCCTTGTAACATGTCCAAAGTATGTCAGACGAAGCTTCAGAATCCTTGCCTCCAAGGAGCAGCCTGGCTTCACCCTTTCCAGGACAAACTGGTTCGTTCTCCTAGCAGTCCTTGGTTTATTCAGTACTTTTCTCTAGCACAATAGCTCAAAAGCATCTATTCTCCTTCTGTCATCCTTAGTCTCTAGTGAAGGGAAATATTCTAGCACTATCATTTGCCTTCTGAGCAAGAACATTCTAAAATTAAGGTTCTTAACATGACTAAGACTTTGAGATCGTTCAGGCCAAATTTCCTCTTGAAATTTGGTTCCATTTCATACTTTTCTGTCATACAATACAGTCTATTACACCTGTAAAAATTTCCTCTGCATCTTTTACCTGTTTTTATGTGTAGAAGAGTTGACTATGACTTAAAGCAACCTTATGAACGAACAATGGCTCTGAACTGTGCCCTTTACTGAAGTAGCATATGATGTTTGACCTAGATATGAGCAATTCTACAGAAGAATGTGGCTTGTTTAACTTGCTCACATAAATGTTAAAGAGGGCAAGTGGTAGTTAATAATTACTGCTGTTGTTATGTGCTGTCAAGTCTGAACCAATTAATAGCTGACCCTCCAGTAATTTTACAGAGACTGTAAATAATATGAAAGGAGATTGTCCATCTGACTCCATGGAGCAGCTAGTATATTTTTGAATGTTAAATAGAATAGAATGTTTATGGTTATTTTTACTAAGATCCTTTTCTCTACTTAAGAAGCGCTAGTTGCCTCCTGGGTAAATAGTTGTGCTGCCAACCCAAACTGAAGCAGTTCTAATCTACTAGTGATTACTGTGGAAGAAAGACAGGAAATTTTCCATGTGATTTATTCTCTTTAACATCAGTCTTACCCCAACCCTGATATCAGTTCCATTTTACAGCAGTGGTATCATGCAGTATCTCTTTAAGATCAGCTGGAATCTCAGGCAGCTCCAAGTTGACAGCAGTGAGTTTGAATTTTGAGTTTGTTTCTCCACTTAAGCATAAGAATATTTAGCATTTTTATTTGTGATCATTTTATTCTCTGAACAAATTATCTGCTTTCTATATTTTAACAAACTTTACCAGTATAATTCAGACTTGATTTCATGCTCCCTTAACCATTTCTCATATACCATTTCAAGTTTGATAACTTCAGAAACTGGGCCACAGGCGCCTATTTTTTTTATTCGCCATCAAGTCAACTAGATTCTTTGGAACCCTATGAACAATGAACCTGAACCCTGCCTACACTATCCACAGGGTATACTTGAGTCCATTGTTACAGTCATTGTGTCAAGCCCTCTTTTGAAGGTCTTTCGTCTCTTATGCTGACTCTCCACTTTTCCAAACATGTTGCCTTTTTTACGGACTGGCCCCTCCTGACAACATGCCCAGACTGTGTGAGATGAAGTTTCATTATCATTCTTTCTAAATATGAATTGAAGCTCAACATCAAGAAAACAAAGGTTCTCACCACTGGGCCAATTGGCAGCATCATAATAGATGGTGAAAAGATTGAGATTGTTTACAGCTTCAGTTTGTGTGGCTCCACAATCAACATTCTTGGTACCAGCTGCCAGGAAACAAAAAAAGTGAACGGGAAAAGTCTGCTGTCAGAGAGCTCTCCAGAGTTCTGAAGAGCAATGATGTCAGTCTGGAGACTAAGGTGCACCTGATTCAGGCCACAGTCTTCGCAATTTCTTGGTATGCATCTGAAAGCTGGACAATGACTAGGGGTGATAGAAGGAGAATTGATGCCTTTGAGCTGTGGTGCTGGAGAAGAGTAGAGAATATACCATGTACTGCTAGGAGAACAAACAGGTTCATCCTGGATAGGGTGAAGCCAGGTTGCTCCATGGAGGCAAGGATTCTGAAGCTTCATCAGACATACTTTGGGCATATTGCAAAAGAGAACCAGTCCTTAGAGAGCGACATCATGCTTGGGAGGGTAGAGGGACAGCTCAAGAGAGGCAGACCCTCAAGGAGATGGATTTTCTCAGTGACTGAGGTAATGGGGTAGGTGTTGTCAGAGATTATAAGGTTGGCTCATGATAGAGAAGGGTTCAGAGCTGTTGTGCATAGGGTTGCTATGAGTCGCAAGTGATTCAATAGCATGTAACAACAATAAATGATACCTCATTGCACTTTCTCCAAATCATACTTGTTTATTCTGTTGGCAGTCCAAGGAATAATCAGTACTCTTCTTCAAAAGCATTGATTTTTTTTCCTTGTCATCCTTAGTCATTGTCTAACTTTAGATGGAGAGCAAGTAATTGAAAAGACCATGTTGCTTGGATCAAATGCACCTTAGTCTTTAAGCAAACATCATTGCTCTTTAGCACTTTGATGAGGCACTTGACAGCAGACTTTCTCAGTGCAAAACATCTTTTGATTTATTGACTACTAGTACCAACAGGTCAGGCTGGAGACTAAGGTGTGCCTGATCCCAGCTATAGTCTTCATAATTGTGTGCTATGTGTCAGAGAGCTGGACAGTGACTAGGGATGACAGAAAGAGAATTGATGCGTTTGAGCTCATATGAATATAGTACTGAATATACGACTGCTAGAAGAAAAACAGGTTCATTCTGAAGTGTGTTAAACCAGGCTGTTCCTTGGAGGCAAGGATTCTGAAGCTTTGTCTGATATACTTTGGGCATGTTGCAAGGAGGGACCAGTCCTTCAAGAGGAGGGACCAGTCCTTCAAGAGAGACATCATGCTTGGGATGGTAGAGGGACAGACAGTGCAAGAGAGGCAGACCCTCGATGAGATGGATTGATTCAGTACCTAGGGTAATGGGAGTAGGTATGTTGGAGACAGTGAGGTCGGCATAGGATAGATAAGGGTTTAGGGCTTTCGTACATAGGGTTGCTATGAGTCAAAAGCAACTCGATGGCACGTAACAACAACAACAACAACATGTAGCAACAGTATGGATTATGATCCAAGTAATAGGAAACCATTGACAATTTAAATCTTTTTTCCTTCCATCATGATGTTGTCTATTGGCCCAATGGTCAGGACTTTTATTTTCTTGTTGTTGAGGTATAATCCACAACATGATAGTAGTCTTCGATCTTCTGAAGAAAGCATTTCAATTCTTCTTCACTTTCAGCAAGCAAGGCTGTCATCTGTATAATGCAAGTTGTTGATAAGCAGTGCTCCATATACATATTTTTAAATAATTCCAGGAAAATCACAATAAAGCAAGCCATACCCACTGATGTTGAGTCCAACTCATAATGGCTCTCCATTGAATTTCTAAGACAGTAAATCTTTACAGAAGGAGACTGCCCATCTTTCTCTCAGGGAGAAGCCAGTTCAATATGTGACACCAGAACTCCAGGAAACTTGTGGTCAGCCTGTCACCTAGAGTCATCGTTACAAAGGAAGTCAAGCACTGCAAATATGGTCAAGCAACATCCTGCCACTTTATAAATACTGTCCAAAGAGACCTCGTGTATTTATTAGCCTCTATAACTTTGTACCTCCTCTGGGTATTTTGTGAAAAGCATTTGACTCTGTTTTTCTGTTTTGCAAAATACTAATTTGCTGTAATAAACTCTTCTTTTTAAATTTCAAACTGATTTGTAGTATATTTTTGGGGCTTTTTTCACTAGATCACTTCCTGTCCAGAGGCTCTTTTGTGTGGTCTCTCAAAGATGTCCATATATAGTTACTTTAGCACAAAACATCCTCATTGCCCTGAGGTAATTCCATTCTCCAGAAGAAGTTGTTGTAAATGTTGAAAATTGCCCCTTTTCCTCTGACAACCAAGCGAGCAAGAGCCTCAAGATGAATGTTCACTTACCTAGGCAATAATGAGAATTACACAGGATTTCTTGGAAATAATTTTCTATACAAATTTAATTTTATGACAACTTACATGGAGAAAATTATAATTATTTTTTCCCATTGCTGTTGTTATATACAGTTAAGTAGAAACTGACTTGTAGCTGACCCTCCAGTGGCTTTTCAGAGGCAGTAAGTTACATGAAAGGACACTGCTCTGTTCATCTTTCTCACTTGGGGAAGCTGGTGGAGTTGAACCACATGTCTTTGAGTTGCCAGCTCAATTCCTTACTACCAGGCCACCAGAGGTCCCTTGCAATTGTAGGAGAAAGGGGGAAATGCTCACAGGTCCTAAACAAGCCTATGCAGGTGAGCAGTAGCTACTTAGGAACTCCCTTGACAAAATAATTTTTATTTTCTTGGGATCCAGATTCTTAGGTCCAGAGAGTTAAAGTAATACATTTGTATTCTTTGGAACTGTGAGCCTTTTAGCAACTGTTTTCCTAAAGTAACCTTCAAGTCAAACATAGCCTAGTAGGTAGCTTTGCATTTTGCCTTAGTTGGGCTCTTCATCTATGTGCAACCCATATAGAGGAGCAGGAACCCTGAGTTCTGGCTGGAAATTGTACGGATGTTCTCAGTGGCCTGTTCTCTAACCACCTGGCATCTACCTATGAGTTTATGCCTCAAAATATTAACATGACCTGCCATACCCTGATTTCACTCTGCTTAGTGCCCTGTTGGGTTATGGAGCAACATACTGGGTTGTACTGACAACCCAAAGGAAAGCAGTTCAAGTCCACCAGCTGCTCCTAGTGAGAAAGATGAGGAATTTCCTCTTGTGCAATGTACAATCTCAACCTGCTTGGAGCGTCCACTATGAATCAATTCCAATTTAACAGCACATAACAAAAAGCATATCAATCAAAAACAGGATGGCAGACAGAATCCACCAGCCACTTCTTGGGACATTTACAGCCTCAGAAATCAGATGGAGAGTTGCTGTGAGTTAGAATCCACTTAACTGAAATGGCTAATTTGAATTAGGATTATTTAGAATAAATCCACTTCCTAAATAACATGCCTTTGGAAGCTCTATGAACTTTGATAAATGTTGGTAGTTGTAAATGGGCTTTTGGCCTTTTGTTCAGAGGGTCTGTATGAGTCGTGCTCACCTTGAAGGTAATTAACAACAGCATAATAAATATATCTTTTCATATCAATTTTGGCTGTTAAATTGCATATTCAGATTTTTAACACCCTTGTCAATGGGAAAAAAAAACAACCACCCCAAAACCAAAAAAACCCACCACACAACAACAAAAAGGCACTGGAGTAAGAATTGACTCATATCTGTTTCTCTGCTGGGGAGCTCTGGTGGCCTAGTGGTAAAAATTTGTATTACAATTCCTAAGGCACTTGGTTCAAATACACCAACTGCTTCATCAAAGAAGGATGGCAGTCTTCCCCAGTGTCATTTACTGCCTCTGAAAACCTACTAGAGGGTTAGCTATGAATCTCTTCTGACTTGATAGCAAATAACATCAACAAGAAAAACCACTGGGTTTCTGGGGCTATAAATCCCATGGGAAGAGATTGCACACCTTGGTAGATTTGTATTGTCAGTGAAGATGGTCATTGAGTTAGCATCCCAGCTCCCTAAAGACCAGGCCAGTAGAACAACAGCTTGGTACTTGGTATAAAAAGAAATAAATCTCATACAAATTGCTTAAATGAACTTTGTCTTACAAGGCCCTTTAGCTAGAAAACCTATGAATGTGCCCCAATATTGCTTCTAATTCTCATACCTTGGTTAAGGTATATTCTTACACTTGACTATTAGGACAACAAAGTATCTTTCCACCACCTTGAAGAAAGTGGCAATAACTGCACAACTTAAAGTAAATGAATCAGTGTCACTGGTTTGTACATGCAGAAAACGTTGATCTAGTTGATGTTTTGCTGCATGTATTTTCCAGCAACAAAAAGAAAGTATTTTTAAGAAAGTGTATTTTCAGGAAATGAAAATTCTGGGATACTAACACTATAAACAAAGACAGAGGAATTTCAGTTTCCTTTTTCCTTTTTGTTTTTTGGTGTGGGTTTTTATTTTTTTAATTATACTCGTTTATTTACAAAATTTGAGGTACTTACTAAAAAAACCTTCATCCTATTTAAAAGTCCCTTAGGAATTTAATTTTACATTAATTCCATGAGAATTGATGCCCTGTGTCATCAATCAGTATAAAATGGTCCAGTATTCAATAAGCCCAGCAAAAACCAGAGTTGGAAAGGAGGTTCAAAGATCAGCAGAGAATGTGAAGATAGGTCTGTAAAAGGTATAGCTCACCTTCCTGCTCCATAGTGGCTGGGAGTGGAGGGAAAGATTCTGTGACTATTCCACCTTTCCAGTCCAAGACTGATGGTCTTTTAGCCAGTTATGAATTTTGTGAGCTTTAGTTCCCCTTTCAAAGCTATCTTGCTCTATGGTCTGGCAGAATGGCTGATTTCACTCAGTGACAGTGGACATTTCCTGGCTCCAATTATAAGACAGAAAAAGAGTTGAGGGCAAGAGAGAGAAAGAAGCTGGTCCCACGAAATGACCAGGCTTTACTGCATGTTCTGTAATGCATGGTCTGAGAAGTGAATCCAGCAGTTGTTGTTTGTTAAGTGCTGCCGAGTTGTAGATGACTCATAGCGACCCTATGAACAAAAGTCCTCAATACTTGTGTGACTTTCATCCTTTCTCCAGGTTCAAAGGGTTTCCGGAAGCAAGCTATTACGGAAGTGGCTGCCACTCCTGCTTCCAAGCTTGTTTTAATCGGGGAGCTCCACCAAACACTGTCCACCATGGGTAACCTATCGCATTGGTGCCTGGGCAGTCAAGGGTGGCCTCTTTTTATAGGGGTTTTAGAAAGGACTAGGGAAGACAGTATTTTTCTTGGAATTTTGGCCTGTTAATTAACTCCAGTCTGGGCCTTTGTGATCAGGCCCAGAGCCTTATTCAGGATCCATTGTCTGGTCTGGTCTTTGATCTGGCCGCCTTAGATGTCCTCAGGTTTCTCAAGGAGTGATCAGGCCTGGGGGCAACTGCCATGTTCTTCCTTCACCAACCATCTCTATTTCTCAGTAAACCTTAGCATTTTTACTTAAATAGTCTCTGTGATGTTGCACTATGGTAAGTCTCAAGCTTTACCCAGATGAACTCAGTCAGTACTCTGGGGCTGGAGGCTAACATTTTGTGTTTTAATTTGCCCTATAGGTGATTCTTAACTGCATTCATTTGAGAACAAAGAATTTAATGTATTGAAATAATATGTTCAAAGTCCCTAATCGAAACTATATTGAAAATAAAGTGTTATTCCTGTCTCAATTACATAAGGAAGGGGACATGAGTCTCCCATTACACGTGCAATGAATCCATCCTGATGGATGGAGAAGAGATTGACACTGTCAACAACTTCATCTTACTTAGATCCACAATTAACTTCTTTGGTACCAGCAGTCAGGAAATAAGATTGATTGCGCTGGGAAATCTGCAGTTAGGGATGTCTCCAAATTATTAAGGCAGAATGATGTCAGTCTGAAGATTAAGGCGTGTTTGATTCAGGTTATGGTCATACTTATCACTTGCTATGCCTTGGAAAGCTGGACAATGAATAAGGGTGACAGAAAAAGAATTGATGTCTTTGATTTGTGGTGTTGGAGAAGAAGACTGAACATTCCATGGACAACCAAAAGAACAAGCAAATATGTCTTAGAGAGGATGCAGCCAGAAGTCTCTTTAGAGGTAAGAATGATGAGGCTTTACCTCACATATTTTGGAGATGTTAGTAGGAGGGGCTATTCCTTGGAGAGGGGCATGATGTTGGAAGGGTGGAAGGTCGAAGGAGAGGAAGACCCTCAATCAGGTGGATTGACGCGGTGACTGCTGCAATGGGCACTAGTGTATCACAAAGTGTGAAGATAGCACAGGATAAGACAAGGCACCTAACAACAATAAGTGCTATAAATGATACCAAATTTAGAGGCTTAACACAATGGAAGTTCATTAACTTTCAGTTCTGGAGGCTAAAAATTTAAAAGCATGCTGACTGGGGTGCCTGAAGAGCTGGTTCTTTTAAAGAGAGTTTCAAACTATTTCTGAACAGTTCAGTCATGGACAACTGCAGTGAACTCAAAATAGACCTCAATTTGTAAAAGGTGGATGTAATGGAACCACAACCAGAACACTAAAGATGATGAGTCAAAGCCCTGGAGTGAGAGGCTCAGAAGAGATGGAGTCAGCCTTTTCAGGAACCACATATGGGAGACCAGAAGAGCTCTGGTAGCCTAGTGGCATCAGCTGCGTGGCCAACCCAAAGGCACATAGGTAACACCGGCTACTCCATGGAAGAAATATGGATCATCACGTCCCGTGCAATATATTGCCTCTGAAAACCCACTAGATGGTCAACTATAGTCGGTTCGAACTTGACTTCACATAATAATTGTGAAAGGAAGGAGAAATAGATTCAAAGTGATTGGATCAACTGCCATCATTGCGCTGAGAAGGCAGTTTCCAGCTCTATCAGTAAAGAGATCTGGTGTTATTAAACACAGACATGGCCCTGATTTTCTAGGATGGAGATTACATTTCTAGTAGTGTGTACGCTCATAATTTTTTTCCACTCCAGTCATTATCCTGGTACATAAACATTTTACAAATTTTTGTCTCTTCCAGCTTCATTTTGTTGGTCATTACTGAACCAAGAAGAACTGACTCAAACTAGTTTTTGAGAGGACAATGTTTCCTTGCCTTTTCTACCTTCTAAAGGCATTTCTTTCTCTTTAGTTGGTGACAACTCCTCCATTTTCAACAGATGTTGGTATTAGATGCCACTGAATTGACTTTGACTCACAGCTACTCAATAGACAACAGAATATACTGCCAGATCTGGAGATCGTTAAAATATCTGCTGTGCTTTCACCCAATTGTTGCAACCACTGAGTCAATCCGTCTCACTGAAGGTCTTCCTCTTTTGTTGCCGACCCTCTACTTCATCAAGAAAGCTATGGTGGTGTGTTGTAATTGTGATTGTGTGCTGTTGAGTCAGCACTGACTCATAGCTGACCCACCAGCGGGTTTTCAGAGGCAGTAAATCCCACAGGAGATTGCCCATCCTTTTCTCATGGGGTGGCTGATGGGTCTGAACCACCTGTCTTCAGGATTGCAGCACCGTTTCTTCCTACTAGGCCACCCCGGTTAACCTAAAGGCAGTGCCTCTTTGGTAGTTTAAATCTACCAGCAGCTATTCAAGAGAAAGATGAGCAATTTCCTTCTGTGCAATTCACAGCCTCAGAAAATCCACTGGAGGATCAGCTATGAGTCGGTTCTGACTCAGTGGCAATGAGATTTTTCTCTACTTCATCAAGCAAACTTAGGTGGTGTAGTTCTTAGGAAGTTATGCTATTAACCCACAGGCCACACTTCTCTGGTGGTTCAAATCCACCAATGGCAAATGGGAAGGATCCAGGTGAAAAGACAGGGTAATGATGGGCAAGGTCCAATGGTAATTAATTTTATAGAACACGTTTGAGAATGATTGCATGAAACACCGTGTGAATGAAAAAATAGTGTGAAACACAATGTATATGAACTTTGTAAGCAAAGCAATTAAAAAAATACCCCAATGACTCTGCAAGACAAAGACAGAGAGGAGGCAATCTTTTGTGTGATTTACAGTCTCAGAAACACAACTATGAGTAATTTCCAACAATTCTTTCCTGACCTATATATAGGTTTTACATGAGCACAAATAAATGTTCTTAGTTTCCCATTCTTTTCAATGTTTTCCATCATTTGTTATGATCCATACAGTCAAATTACTTTATAAAGTCAATAAAATATAGTAAACCTCTTTCTGGTATTCCCTGTTTTCAGATATGATCCATCTGGCATCACAAATGGTATCCTTCATGCCATATCTTATGAACTCAGCTTGAATTTCTAGCAGTTCTCTCTTGATGTACTGTTTCTGCCGCTTTTTCATAATCTTCAGCAAGATTTTACTTTCATATGATATTAATGATATTGTTAGAGAAGTTTCTACCTTCTTTTTTTAAATTAAATTTTCTTAATTTTAATGAATTTACAGAGATTTTGGGTTTCCATTAATTCATTTTTGCACTATTTTCTCTACCCTCCCCCCCTGTTCATTCCTCTCCCCCCCCCGAAAGTCTGTTTTAATTGTCCCATTGCCACAGTGCTTGTCAAAGCCAGTTCTGATTAATCTCCTTTGTCAGTGCATCCTTTGCCATTCCCTATCCTCCTCCCTGAGAGAGACTTCACCCTGTCTACCTTCTGTTTTATCACCTTTTTTGACAATGGAAACAAATATGTATCTTTTCCCAGTTGACCAGGTGGTTTTCCCCCAAATTTCATGGTAAATACTAGTGAGCACAGCAGGGCTGCATCTGTTTGCTGAAACATGTCAACTGGTATTTCATCCATGGTTAGGGCTTGACTTATTGCCAGTGCCTTCAGTGTTTCTTGATTTTTTCCCCCCTTCATTACCACTGTTGTTTTGGTGGGTTTTTGTTGTTGTTGTTAATACTGGTTTACTTACAAAGTTCATATACATTGTTTTTCACACTGGATATTTTCCATTTCCTTAAACATCCCCACCCTCTACCCATCAAATTCTGTGACCATATGGTTATCTCCCTGCCCATCCTCACCTCTCTGCTCCTACCCTCACATCCCCTTGGATCCTAATACACATTTTACTAGTTATCTATTTCTACAATAATGGTCTTATACAGTATTTGTCCTTATGGGCCTAAGTAGCATAATGTGCTCCAGTTCCTCCCAAGTTAGGTAGTGATTTTCAAAATCATTACTCCTGCATGCTGCATAACATTCCACTGTGTGAATGTACCATAATTTCTCAATCCACACATTTGGGCTGTTTCCAGGTTCTTGCAATGGTGAATAATGTTGCTCTTAACATAGGTATACAAATCTCCATTTGTGCCTCAGGTCTAATTTTCTTGGGGCTTATTCTAAGCAGTGGAATAGTTAAGTCATATGGAATTTCTCTGTTCAGCTTTTTGAGGAAATGCCACACTGCTTCCAAAGTGATTGCACTATTTTACAATTCCACCAACAGTGTATGAGAGTTCTTACCTCTCCACATCCTCTCCAACATTTATTACTTGCTGTCCTGTTAAACTTTGCCACTGCTACTAGGGTGAGATGGTATCTCACTGTTTGATTTGCATCTCTCTTATTGCCAGTGGTTTTGAGCATTTCTTCATGTCTGTTGGCCATCTGAAAATCTTCCTCTGCATAACAACTGATTCTAGATCAGTGGTGCAACATTAGGAAAATCTGCTGTCAAGTATCTCTACAAAGTGCTAAAGAACAAGGATGTTAAAGACTGTTGTTGTTGTTCTTGTTATATGCAATTGAGTCACCTGTGATTCATGGCAACCCTATGTACAATACCACTGAACCCTGCCCTATCCTGAGCCAGTCTCTGACACACTTACCCCCATTAACTGTGTCAATCCATCTCTTCTGGGGTCTTTCTCTCCTGCATTCTACCTCTACCCTTTGAAGCATAATGTCATTCTCCAAGGACTGGTCCCTCCTAGCAACATGCCCAAAGTATATCAGATATAGCAGTACATCAGAACTTCAAAATTCTGGACTCCATGGAAAAACTTGATTTCACCCTCTCCACCTTTTGTTCTCTTGGCAGTACATGATATGTTCAATACTTTTCTCTAGTACCAAAACTCAAAGGCATTGATTCTTTTCCTATCATCCTTAGTCACCATCCAGCTTTTTGATGCATAGCAAGTAATTGCAAAGACCATGGCCTGAATCCAGCACACCTTAGTCCCTAGACTGACATCTTTACTCTTTAGCACTTTGGAGAAATCCCTGACAGCAGATTTTCCCAATGCAATTCTTCTTTTGATCTCCTGACTGCTGGTTGTGGAGCCAAGCAAGCTGAAACTTTTAACAATTTCAATTTCAGTCTCTTCTCTATCTACGGTACTGCCAATTGGCCAAGTGGTGAGATTCTTTGTTTTCTTGATGTTGAGCTTCTATCCATATTGAAGATTACAGTTCTTGACTTTCTGCAGCAAGTGATTCATGTCCTCTTCAGTTTTGGCAAGCAAGGTTGTGTCATTTGCATAATGCAGATTGTTGATGAGTCTTCCTCCAATTCTGATGCCATATTCTTCCTCATAAAGTCTAGCCTCCCAAATTATATGTTCCACATACAATTTGAAAAGGTATGGAGACAAGAGGCATCCATGATGCACTGCTTTGTGAATTCTGAACTATGCAGTGTTTTCCTGGTCTGTTATGCGGACTGCTTCCTAGTCCAAGTATAGATTTTGCATGAGCACAATCAAGTGTTCTAGGATTCTCATTTTCCTTAAGGTTAGCCACAATTTGTTGTGATTCATACAGTTAAATGCCTTTGCATAGTCAATGAAACAGATATTTCTCTGGGAAGCTGGAGTGGCATCCACTTCCTTAACCACAAGCCTCTGGAAACTTTATGAACTTGGAGAAACAGTAGTTATGGAACAGTATTAGATCTTTTTGTTCAGAGTCACCAAGTGTCATGCTCGACTCAACGACCATCATCATCATGATCAACAACAATTTTGCTTTCAGCCAAGATCCAGCTGAAATTAGCGATAATGTCTCTAAATGCCATGGCCTACTGATTTATTTACAAAGTTTGAATACATTGCTTTTCACATCAGATCTTTCCCAATACCTTCACACACACCCATTAAATTATGTGACCCTATGATTAAACCCCCACTCACCCATCCTCACTCCTCTGCTTCCACTCTCCCCCCAACTCTTGGATCTTTATACTTATTCTACAAAAATGGTTTTATACAGTATTCATCTGTATGGGACTCAGCATAATACTCTCCAGTCCCTCTCAAGTTAGGTAGCCATTTACAAAATCATTGCTAATGCATGCTGTGTAGTATTACATTGTATAATGTACTGCAATTTCTCAATCCATTCATTTATGGTTGGACATCTGGGCTGTTTTCATGTTTTTGCGATGGTGAATAACACTACACAGCATTCTTAAGTATTGCGATTTGAGCCTTGACTTTATTCTTTAGTTCCTTCACCCTAAGAAATGATGAGCTGCAACAATGAATGAATGGAAATCCAAAGTCTCTATAAACTTTCATAAAAATTAATTAAAAAAAGAAATGCTGAGTTCAGTCCATTTGATTTTTTTCACTCCAGCCCCTTGCACATTTCATTATGATACATTGCTTTGTCTTTCTGAGTCACCCTTTGAAATCTTCTGTTCATTTCAACTTCCTGCATTCTTCCCTTTGCTTTGGCTTATTGGTGCTCTAGCACAATATTCAGTCTCTTCTGACATTACCCTGGTCTTTTCTTCCTCCACTGTCTTTGTAATGACCTTTTGCATTCTTCATGGACTATATTCTTGATATCCTCCCACATTAGTGTTCAAGTCCTCAAATCTGTTCTTGAGATAGTTTCTAAATTTAGGTGGGATAGACTCAAGGTCCAGTTTGGGTTCCTGTGGATTTGATCTAACCTTTGGATTTAGTTTGAATATGAATATATTAATTGATGGCCTGTTCCTCAAAAAGCATCTGGCCTAGTTTTCACAGCTGATATGAGCTTCTCCAATAATCTTTCTACGATTATAATCAATCTAATTCCTGTTCATACCATCAGGTCAAATCCATGTGTATGGTCTGTGTTTACATTTCTTAGAAAAGGTATTTGAACCTAATTCAAGTCACAGTCTTTTTACTTTCTCTGCATATGAAAGTTGGACAATGAATAAGGATCGTAGAAGAATCACTGATGTTTTTCAACTGTGATGATGTTCAAGAATTTTGAATATTCCATCAATTTTCAAAGAACAAATGCACCTTGGAGAAAGTGCAACTAGGGGTTTCTCTAGTGGCATGGATGGTGAAATTTCTTCTCACGTACTTTGGCTATGTTGTCAGAAGGGGCCAGTCCTTGGAAGATGACATTATCCTAGGAAAAGGGGAAAGTTGGAGAAAGAGTTAGAAGCCCTTCAAAAAGATGAAATGATACAGTGACTATTAACACTGGGCTCAAGCCTATCAGAGATAGTGAGGACCACACAAGAAATCATTATGAGTCACCGTCCACTCGATATCACCTAACAATAGTAACAACTTAATCATAATCTGTTGTTGTTATGTGTCGAGTCCTTTGTGACTCATAGCGACCCTATGTACAACAGCCCTAAACCCTGCTCTATCCTGTGCCAATCGCATTGCCTCTGACACACCCATCCTGATTACCCCAGTCACTGAATCAATCCACCTCATAGAGGGTCTTTCCTTCCTGCGCTGTCCCTCTACTGTACCCAGCATGATGTCCCTCTCCAAAGACCTGTCTCTCCTTGCAACATGTCCAAAGTATGTCACACGAAGCCCCAGAATCCTTGCCTCCAAGGAGTAGCCTGGTTTAACCCTCTCTAGGATGAATCTATTTGTTTTCTTGGCAGTCCATGGTACATTCAGTAATCTTCTCCAGCACCACAGCTCAAAGGCGTCAATTCTCCTTCTGTCCTCCCTAGTCATTGTCCAGCTCTCCGATGCATAACAAGTGATTGCAAAGACCATGGCCTGTATCAGGCGCACCTTCGTCTCCAAAGAGACACCGTTGCTCTTGAGTACTTTAGAGAGGTCCCTAGCAGCAGACTTTCCCATCGCAATATGTTTTTTGATTTCCTGGCTGCTGGTTCCTGAAATGTTTCTGGGTTGAGTTCGTTTTGGTATAGTGACTCTGTTCTATCTTCTTTTGATGATTCCTGCATCATTCAGTATTTTGCCCACAGAATCCTTTAGTATTGAAACTGGAGGTTTGAAATTGTTTTTCAGTTCTTTTAGCTTGAAATATACTAAGTATTATCTTTTGGATTTTTAACTCCAGGTCTTCACACATTTTGCTAAAGCACTGCTTTGTCTTCTCAGGTTGCCCTTCAAAATCTTCTCTTCATCTCTTTTACCTTAGGATTTCTTCCCTTTGTTCTGGCCTCTACATTCTACTGCAATTTCCAGAGTCTCTTTTTGACATCCACTTTGTTCTTTTCTTTCTTCCTTGTCTTTGTAGTGACCTTTTGCTTTACTCATGGATGACATCAAGGAAATCATTCATGAATATGTAATAGTGTTACCAGAAAAACCGCAGTTCTGCTGTCTACTGTTAGAAAAAATTAGTACTGGAGGAAGGATTTGGAACAGAAAAAGCAGATTTACTAAATCTTGTGTTCAGCTCTTTTATTTCAGTATCTCTCCATGATTTAGCTTCTTCACACTATAGTGCAATCTTCAGCCCTTTTTAAAATTTAGTGGTATGGAGTTTATTTTTTAATATTACTTTTCTAGACATTTGACTTTACTGTTAAGATGAGTAGGAATAGGCAAATGGGGTATGTTATCTTATCCACAAGAGGATTGGCCACCCACCATCCCACAATCTATAAGGGGAATGGCCAGTCTTACTAATAAATTGAACAGCTCTAGCTGATCTTCTGGTGCCATTGAAGAAAAAGCAAGACAATGTATAATGTCCTTCTTACCCCAGATACACCTATGGTAACACCACCTACAGCAACAACATCTAAGGCAGAACTGGAGACCTGACACGACAGGATGTTAGGGTGAAGGGAAAGCCAATATTGGCAGGACTGAGAACTTGGGAGCACTAGCCTGAAGCCACAAGGCTCAAGACTGAGGTGCCTGCATGCAGATTTCAGGAGCAGTCTTGACTGTATTGTTATTATTTTGCATTATAACCTTTTGACTTCCCCAATATGGTTCTGTCTGTGAGCTATCACATTGGCTTTTAGAACCAGCAAAGCTTAAGATTAGTGTTGAAATGAGTAGAAAGAGGTATGGGAGCAGGGAAGACATGTTTGACATCATGAGAATTGAGTTTTTATTACTGATGCTGTCGATGGGGTCAGTTTCCCTTTGAGCATTAGGTAAATGCCAGCATTCCCACATGGCCCTTGTTCATTTTACAAGTGACAGTTTGATTTTACTGGCAATTCAGCAATCTGAGGAAAGGTTGCATCACTATTATATATTATGTCCTACCTCACTCTAAATGTGCTGTAAATTCTAAACTCTATGCCTGTGATTATAATTCCAACTGAAATGGGTTGTCTATGTTAATTAGGCAGGATTAGTCCATTTTGGGTATTTCTGTTGTAGAGCAATAGCTAAGTATGACAATTATACAGCAGTACAATCAAAACTTATTTCCCTGGTACACGTGCCTTGTTTCTCTGTCCCTCCTAACTTGCCTCTCAGTCATGGGAAGTTTCAAATTCTTAGGCTTCTCTTAGAGCACATTCTCCACAGGAGTCCACTTCTATGCTAAATAATTAACAAAGTGTTTTTCTAAATAAAGGCATTATCTTTCTCAGAGGACTTCTGGTTCTACTACATGTAAGTAAGCAACAGGAAGAAGCATCCTCTTTGACTGAGGATAATTATGGGAGGAGACCTCTTTGTCGAGATGAAGTCTTTCAGTGAAGTTGCAGTTGCCTCTTCACTCTGATTGATGCAGTGATTGTATCAATGGGCTCAAGCATATCAGAAATCATGAAGATGGCACAGTGTAGGGCAAGATTAATTTTTCAAAGGGTTGCTCTGAGTTGTAGTAGATAGCAACAAAAACAACAGTAGATAACAACCCAACAACTCCCCCTTGAACTCTATAGCTGAGAGTCAATTCCTTTTTCATAACTTCCGGCCTTTTATCAAGGACTGATTGTTGTTATATGCCTTGATTCAGAAGTAACTCATAGCTGACCCTTAGGTAGTTTTCAGAGGCAGTAAACATCATAGGAGGAGCTCTTCTTTGTCCCTCAAAACAACTTGTGGATTCCAACAGCACGCCTTTGGGTTGGCCACTCACCTCCTTATCACTAAATCATCAGAACTCATGTGCAGTGACTAAGAAGAAAAAAAAAATTAAGTATTTTAAACTTTACTTATTGTAGCTAATGTTAGATGAATCTTAGCTGAAAGCAGAGACTACCAGAAGAATGTCTATTTGTGTTTCATTGATTGTGCAAAGGCATTTGATTGCGTGGATCATAACAAACTGTGGCTGACTCTGAGAAGAATGGGAATCCCAGAACATTTAATTGTGCTAATGCGAAACCTATACTTGGACCAAGAGGCAGTCGTCAGAACAGAGCAGGGCAACACTGCATGGTTCAAAATTGGGAAGGGTGTACACCAGGGATGTGTCCTATCTCCATACCTTTTCAACCTGTATGCAGAGCAGATTATCCGAGAGGCTGGGCTCTATGAGGAGAAGCGTGGCATTAGGATTGGTGGACAATCTATCAACAATCTGCATTATGCAGATGACACAACCTTGCTCGCTGAAACTGAGGAGGACCTCATGCACTTATTGCAGAGGGTCAAGGACTGCAGCCTTCAATATGGACTGAGGCTCAATGTCAAGAAGACAAAAATTCTCACCACTGGACCAATCGGTAGCATCAGGATGGATGGCAAAGAGATTGAGATTGTTCACAGCTTCAGTTTGCTCGGCTCCACGGTCAACATTCTTGGCACCAGTAGCCAGGAAATCAAAACACGTATTGCGATGGGAAAGTCTGCTGTTAGGGACCTCTCCAAAATACTCAAGAGCAACAGTGTCTCTCTGGAGACTAAGGTCCGCCTGATACAGGCCATGGTTTTGCAATCACTTGTTATGCATCATAGAGTTGGACAATGACTAGGGAGGATAGAAGGAGAATTGACACCTTTGAGCTGTGGTGCTGGAGAAGAGTATTGAATGTACTGCCAAGAAAACCAACAGATTCATCCTAGAGAGGGTTAAGCCAGGCTGCTCCTTGGAGGCAAGGATTCTGGGGCTTCGTCTGACATACTTCGGACATGCTGTAAGGAGAGACAGGTCCTTGGAGAGGGACATCATGCTTGGTAGGGTGGAGGGACAACTCAGGAGGGGAAGACCCTCTATGAGGTGGATTGATTCAGCGACTGGGGTAATCGGGATGGGTGTGTCAGAGGCAATGCGATTGGCACAGGATAGAGCAGGGTTTAGGGCTGTTGTGCATAGGGTCGCTATGAGTCGCAAATGACTCAATGGCACATAACAACAACAACAACAACAACAACAACTGAATTACTGCTAAGTGTGCCATAAATCACAGACAATCCTATTTTTCTGCTTCAATTTCTTCTTAAATATTGACTTAAATCAATGTATTTTCCTCTGAGACAGTTCTGATCAAGATCTGTTTTCAGCAAACAACAGTAGCCCTAAGGTGTTCCGTCCTAATGACATTTGGCTTGTTTAAAAATTCCCGTTTTAATATATTAAGAAGAGCTTTCATGTTCTATGCATATGCAGATATTAAGAAAAGTGACCATAGCCATGAGGAGGCCACAGTGCACATTCCATGACCGATCCATGTTGAAAAAGGAAACCTGCAGTGTATGTCCTATGATGAGTAAGTAGCTAACCAGAGAGAGGCCATTTTAGAGGCCAGCTATGCGTGCCTGCTGAGTTGTATCATCTTTCCTTTTCCAAAATAACCCAACCTTTCTTTCCTAAAAGTGGTGAATAAACATGAGCATAAACATATGAGTCATCTACCAAATCAACAATATTTTAAACATTTTACACATAATAGAAATTATATAAAATAACAATAATGCTCCAGATTCATTTTAGCATTTCAACATCCAAGGTAAGAGAATTGCAGAACACAGGCATAAACATGTTTTTTAAAAAGGTTTATTTGTTACAAAATGTTAAATACTAAAGCTAAAAACGTATAAATTCAGGTCAGGCTATAATAAAATACACACATACCCTTCTTTGCAAAATTACTAAAGGTTGAATTAAACAAATGCTTTAAAATAAAACACTCTATGAAGACATTCTTATCTAGTTAACTAGGTCAGTGTAGTGTCATTTTTAACAGTGTAGTGTCATTTTTAACAGTTTAAAAGGTTAACTGTCTTGAAAATTATCCAATTCTTCATTCTTCTGCTATTATCCAACACCAAGCCACCATGCTTGCTGGGACCATGGTGAGTTTCAGGGAGTCACTGTAACCGCCCCACTATAAAGTCTCATCCCCTACGATGTGAACACAGAGCAGCCAGAAGAATACAAAGGGTTAAATGGAGTGAAAAATGGACCCAGAATGAAAAAGGCCTTATTTTCTAACATACTGTATGTCTTCTAATTAAAAGAGTTGGACATGGAAGCAGAGGCCAAGTACAAAGTAGATATCCTTCTAAAAGAATCTTTACATTTAAGAAAAGAGGAAAATAAAAAACTAACTAAAAGAGCACAGATTTCTTCAAGACGGTTTTAAGTTATCCTTTAACTTCCTTATTTTAAGTTGTATTAATCTAATTTTTAAAACTGACTAGCTCTGGACAGCTGCCATACCTGGGTGGTAAATCTCTCTCACATAAGGTGGGGAAAATTTTCATAAAAATCCATCCAACAGACTAAGAACACTATCTAACTACAAGCTCAACACTGATGGAGCACCAGCTTTCAACTCAACACCTACCTACTTGGGTCAGGCAAGCTAAAAGAACTATCTATAGTCTATTTAAACATTAAATAGTATTTTAAATATAATAGTTTAGTTCACTTTAGAACTTATATTCATTTTCTAGATTAAAACTTACTGATTTAGCATTTTAAATGACGTAATTCACATAGAGAGAAGATATGCTTATGAAGTATGAAAGGCTATCATTTGTGTTTTAAAAGTTCTTAAATGGGAACAGATTTCTACACATTTACTAGTGCATCTATTCTTTACAGTACTAATCTTGCCAAACAGAATTTGTAAATGGTTGATTAAAACAAAATTACAAACATACAACGCACATTCCATTCATCTTCTCAATACAATCCAATTAAAATCAGGTTTCCTGGAAGCTATCAGTAGAGAATTTTTACTGTTTTGCACTTCAGATGGTGATATACATACAAGAGCTAACTGTACGTAATTCTAAAACTGTATGTGAGCCTCATACTGCAGTATAAAACGAATCAAATCTTTCAAAGCCTGGAAAAAGTATGCTTACTCTAATAGCATCCTAGGATATTGAAAAAAAATTTAAAATACCAAATTACAGATAAAAATGATGCTAATAATAAGCAGTAATCTGGTTTCCCGTTTATAGAATTGCGAACATACAATAGTTTCTGTAGACACATGCTACAAGAGAAACTAAAATTCAGTTCTCTTTTCTAGTACCATTTTCTTCACAAGTACCAAATCTTTGATTTATATGTCCTTTCTTCTACTTTCCTAGGTTATCTTGAAGGACAAGATTCCTGCTACTTATTATCAGATAAGACTGGAATCCTTGGAAAGAATTAGAAAAATTCAGCCCACTCATACCTTAATCTTAGTAAACTCATTAAAACAAAGTCTTGAGTTTAAGTAGCAAATTCTTTAAAAAGCAACTTTTCTTACAATTCATGTTTTCTTTTCAATGGATATAAAAAATAAAGGCCATACTGGTTATATGCTCTTTTCAATATCCTGGTTTTACGGATTAATCCATACCCAGAAGCTATGAGTGTGAAAAAGCTAAGATGACATTGGGGCATTTCCTCCTTTTCAGGCAGGGGAGAGTGGAGGCCCTGGTGGTGCTGACTCCCCCAAAAGAAGGAATCCCGTTATGCACTCTTCCCTCCAATCGTTCCTCCTATCTTTCCCTCAATTAGCAGCACCTCTTTTCTGCTTTCAGAGAAAGTTAGGTTTGAGCACAAAAATATATTTCCTTGTAGAAAATATATGTGCTTTAGGCAGCCCACTGTAAAGTAAAAAAGACATGGTTCCTTCATAAGACATGATCATAATTTTCAACAGAGTAACAGCTGCGCATTGAACCAAGCCCCGAGTTCTTCTCAGCAGAAGGCCCTGTGTGAGTAAAGTCCACATGCACACGAAGCCAGCCAGTGCTGCTAGGGTTCCTGCCTAGCCAGAGTCCCAGTGGGGAGAAGAGGCACTCATCGGCTTGTCACAATGGAAAACAGGATTCTCACCCCTCCACCCCACCAACTCACTATGATGGTGCAAACACTGTCACTAATTTGGAAATAAGTGGCATTCTACTTTCAAAATTCTAGTCAAATTTCAATTCCTAAAAATCTCACCTTAGGCTGATCAGTGTCCCCCAGATTTCTCATTATAGAAATAAACTGGGTTTTTAAATGCCTCTTATTTTAACAGAGCAAGTGTAATAATTAAATGTCTGTGTTAACCCTATGTGGTTTAGTTATCATGAATATGATTATTTTCTTAAACTTTAACATTTCTTAATTGGGAGGGGGGGTCTTAATATCATCAAAGTAACAAGGTCTCTTAAAGGGAAAAACTAGCTTACAACAGCTTTATAACACTAGGGTAAAGCCTTAGTTCTAGCCTACAGTATATCTTATTCCCTTTTAAGACCACAATAGTTGATTCAAAGAACTAATAATCATATTAAGTTGTATGGTGTTTCCTTTTTCTCAAAACACCCATATTGTTTTCTGGCATGAGAATTTTACTGGAACCCAGTGGTATCTCATTCTTCATAATAATAATTTAAAATAAAAGTGTATGCAAATAAAAGCTTCAGGTTACATGACTAAGCAGCGACATTTCCGGGAGTGGATATACTTCCTGTATTCAGCCAGCTGTTTCAAGTACATATTCGATGGCCATCTGTGCTTTTCAACGAAACTGCGTTCTTCCACTAAAAGTTTCAGAAAACATTGTTATTTGAATATATTTTACTTTAATGATTTCATTCTATTTAAAAAACAAACAAACAAAACAGTAAAAGGCTAACACTCAAACCACAGCACCGTGCCAAACCCTCCGGAAGACCTGGTACCACTCCTTTTATGCAGACATCAAGATACTTTTTGATGGATTAAACCCTGAAATTACCTGCTGATTTCATACTTAATGGGGAGCTGTGGTGGCTAAGTGGTAAGAAATCGCACTGTCGACCCAATAGCACATTGTTTGGATCCACCAGATGCCCTGTAGGAGAAAGATAGGCAATTCCCCTCCCCTGCCATTTCCTGGCTCTGAAAACCTGCTGGGGGGTCAGCCTATGAGTTAGTTCTGCATTAACAGTATTGAACAACAAAAGGAATGTGTTGATTCTTTCCCATACCCTCAAACTTTCTAAGATCATAATGCAAACTCTGGTTAAATATATAATCTGGATTGGTTACTGAATAATAAAAATAATGATGTAATCTTTGTCTCCAGTTTGATCATGTATCATATAGCAGTTTTTTAAATAAAAATTTTGTTTTTCCTGGAGAAGATAACTGACTTATTTTTCTTGTTTTACTTTTCTCTGAAATGGATTGCCCAAGTTGTGAAAAGCCCCTCAGGTCTATTTTCTACTCAGTCTGTGTTTTATTTTATACCATCAAGTCAACTATGACTCATAGCGACACTATGAACAGATCTGAATCTTGCCCTATCCTATGCCATCTGCATGACCTCTGACATGCATGGTACCCTTGCTGCCTGGAAGAATGTGCTGTAGTGTGATTAAGAAAGTAACTGTTGAGCTCACTGAGAGAATCTTCCAAGTGTCTGTATAATTTTTCTCTCTGAGGTTAGAGGTAAAACCCCGCCTAAAACTCTGGGCTTGAATCGCATGCCCAGAGTGTGGAGATGATGTGAAACTGCAAACACGTAGCTTCCAGACTCCCAGAGGCTAGAAGCTGGAGGAAGGCTGGAGCTTCACTATACAGTGTACATTTTCACATTACCATCATGTTTCCAGGGAGCTCTGGTGGCCTACTGGGTAAGAAGCTGAGCTGCCAACCTAAAGGTCTGGATCTAATAGGTGCTCTGTGGGAGAAAGATGGGAAACCTCCTCCTGTGCAATTTACAGCCTCTGCAAATCTGCTGAAGTCAGGTAGGCATTGGTTCTAACTCAAAGACACATAACAACAACAGGGGTTGGGGGGCACAGCCCATAAGGAGTTGTAGTACCAATCCAAAAGGGGTACCTCTCTGGCAGTTTGAATTCACCAGGGACTTCACAGAAGAAAGATGGGTAATCTCTTTCCATGAGATTTACAGCCTTGGAAAACCTGCTGGAGGTCAGCTAAGAATTGGTTCTGATTTGATGGCAATGAAAGTTCTGAGCCATGTTTCTCATCTGGCTCATTACTCTTAATCTGAGCTATACCCAGGCCGGGTCCAGGGGGTCGGGTATACTGTTTTGGGGTGTGTGTGTGTGTGTGTAATTCTCCCTTAAAAATTTTAGTAAGAAAATAGCTTTTAAAAAATAAAGACTTCTACACTATCAGATTGGAGTGAAAAGGAGCAGCTGAAGTTATCACAGACCAAAAATGCTGTCAGTGCAGTGTGCAAAGGACAGAGAAACCCTTAGCTGACTGTAGTCTCTTAAAGTAGTCACTTTAAGTCAAAGCTTAGAGTGAGCTTTCTTTATGTGGTCTATACTGCCCGTGTGGTCTACCCTGCATGTGTGGTCAAGTGTTTCATGGTCCTGTATTCCTGAGCACTACACTTCCTCCACTCCACTGAAGCTGCCAGGGCCTAGGTACTCATGGGACTTGGCTGGATGAAGCTCGTAGCAATTAAGAAACCCAAAGCTGTAAATGGAAACTATATGCTATGCCAAAACCAAAGGGGGAAAAAGAATTTTGTATAATCATTTATGTCCTTGGTTCCTTGTGTTCAGAGAAATTCTTCCTCATAAGACCAAGGTTCCTTTCAACACTAAGATCCGCTATAAGTATACCTGGGCAAATGTAGTTACTAAAAGGAAGTATAAAAGTATCCATGTTTCAACAACTATTTAGTAAATGTCTGCTGTGTTCCAGGTACTGCTCAAGGCATTGTTGTTGAAGCTCTTAGGTGTCATCAAGTCCACAACTCACAGCGACCCTATGAACAACAGATGTGAACCCTATCCTATCCTGTGCCATCCTCTTCATCTCTGTGCTGCTCAAGCCCATTCTGGTAGTCACTGTATCAGTTCAGATTCTTGAGGGACTTCCTCTTTTTTTGCTGAACCCATACCTTTCCCAGCATAATGTCTCTCTCCAAGAACTGGTTCCTACTAATAATATGCCCCAAATAAGTGAGCCTAAGTTTCACCATCCTAGCCTCTAAAAAGCACTCTGGTTGCACTTCTGTCAACTTTGTTTTGGAAATAAACATGTGCAATAAATAAATCATTCTTGTAAAAAATTATATCATTTAATCTCCAGCCTCCTTTCTATCATCAAGATCACACTTTTCGAAGGGAGCTCTGTTGGCCTAATGGCAAGAAGCTACACTGCAATACCAGAGGTACACAGTTTGAATCTACCAGATGCTCTGCTGGAGAAGGAGGGGCAATCTCCTCCTGTACCAGTCAGATCCGATTTGATAGTACACACACACACACACAGACACACACACAATAATAACATTTTTTAAAAGTTTAAAAAACGTTTAAAAAAACCCCCACGTTTTCCAATTTTTGTATTCCAGTTACCAATTATTATTAATGCATCATGATTGCAGATTCGATCTATTTCAGGCAGCAAGAGTTGGAAGAAATTATCAATTTCTTCAACTTTGGCTTTCATGGTTGGTATGTATATTTGAATAATGACCAGGACTTCCTTTTATGGATAGAATCCTATAAATAAGAGTACTGTATTTCAAAAATGTCTTAAAATGCTCTTTTTCATGATGAATGCCACACTGTTACAGTTGTTATGTGTCACTGAGTCACCTGTGACTCATAGCGACCCTGTGTACAATAGCTCTGAAGCCTGCCCTACCATTAGACAGTCTCACTGACTCCCAACACTCCTATTCCCCACTGCCCCACTTACTTTATCAATGCATCTCACCCAGAGTCCCTAGTTCTCTTAAATTTGGCATTTGTGGCACAACAAATCATGTAAATTTTGCTGTCAGTTTGGTGTACGATACTGACCTGTGTGTTACTGGAAGTTATTTCACCAGTATTTTGAATACCAGCAGGGTCACCATGTTGTTGTTTTTTAAATTTTTTTTTATTTTATTATATTTGTGTACGTGTACCGTCAAATCAGATCTGACTGGTACAGGAGGAGATTGTCCCTCCTTCCCCGGCAGAGCATCTGGTGGATTCAAACCGTACGCCTCTGGGATTGTAGTTGCAGCTCCTTGCCACTAGGCCACCAGAGCTCTCCTAGGGTCACCATGTTGGACAGGCTTCAGTGAAACTACCAGATAAAGACAAACTAAGAAACAGGACTGACCCTCCATTTCTGAAATAACAGGTCAGAGAAAACTCTACTGACAACTGAAGAACACTGTTGAATATGAGCACCTCAAGTTGGAAGGCATTTAAAACACAAATGAGAAAAAGCTGCCTCCTCAAAGTAGAATCAACCATCATGACGTGGATGGAGTAAAGCTTTATCATTCATACACAGTCCGTTTCACGCATGTATACTGTATTTTAAACAATCTTTCAGCAACATACTGTATTCATGTATATAGTGTTTCCCCCCTTTACAATCATTTTACCAATAACTACACTTGTAAAATTGTGTAAGTCATATACTTCATGCCTCCTGCTTTAATATCCCCCTTTCAGATAACTAATTTCTGATTGGTCCATCTCCATCAAACTGGTACTCTGAGGGAGGAAGCATGTCCCTTTTACTGAAGAATCCTCTGTTCAACTTGGAAACTCTGAGCATTGGCATCCACAAACAAAGTCCAGTCCAGAGCAAGCCATCAGGTTACAGCAACCGACCCTAACACACAGCATGGATCATCTTCTCTATCTGGTTTGACTCTGGTCAACTCATCCTCCTAGCCATCCATGGCTAGGTCTAAATGGACATCAGCCGCAATTTCAAGAGCTCACACTTATCCCTGTGTTCCAGACCTGTGGTCTCTTCACTGAGTTCTAACCGCCCCCCAAGGGGCCAAGTCAACAAGTCAAGGGTCGTCACAGAGGTCCCTGCTCCTCAAGCTAATAACCCTTCTTTCCTCATCCATATTTGTGCATCTGAGGTGGGCAGTGATGAAGGAGTACATTTAAGCTCAGCTCGTTCCTCCATTGTTGTATTCCTCCCACTTCCATTCCTGTGGATCCAGGTATCACTACGAGTGAGCATACTCCGACCTCAAGACTTTGAAGTGGGAACCTGATGAAGGATCTTCATTTTTTTGTGTGGCAAGACTCAAAATGAGGAAAAAGAGCTGCAAACATTCAATAATAATTGGAGCATGGGAAGTATGAACCTAGGAAAATTGGACGTTATAAAAAATTAAATGGAATGCATTAAGATTACCATGAAGAAAATTGGATGGGAGTTCTGTTGGCCTAGTGGGTAAGAAACTGTGCTGCCATCCCCAAAGTATCATATGATGATCTGAATTTCATTACTGAATATCATCAGTGTTGTCCAATTCTTTATGGTACAGTGACTCTGTGTATTTCTTTCACCTTTTTTTTTCTTTTCTATTTTTCTTTCACCTGCAGGTTTCCAGAGTCAGTAAATTGCACGGGGAGAGACAGTCCATCTTTTTCCCACAGAGAGCTGGTAGATTCAAGCTGTATGCCTTTGCTTTGGCAGCACAATTCCTTACCATCAAGCCACTAAGAGCTCCCTGAAAAAGTTGGCAGAAATCCTCAATTTCCTCTTCTTTGGCTTGAGCTGTTGCTGCATATATTTGAATGAGTAACAGTCACATTAACAGGTCTTCTTTGTATATCTGTGGATAGTATCCTATCACTCACAACATTATACTTTCGGATAGATCTTGGAATTGTATTTTTATCTATGAATGCAATACTAATACCATTCTTCCTCAGTTTTTCATTCCAAGCATAGTAGTGGTAAACACCTAGAATATCAATCTTCACCTGTTTCATTTCATTTTTTTACAACTTTCAGTTTCCCTACATTCATTCTTCATACATTTTACATTCTGATTATTAAACAATGCTTACAGCTGTTTCTCCTCATTTTGAGTGATTTCTATTCTGGGCTCTACCTCTAATACTAAAGTTGCCTGTATTCCTTTATTGTTCATAGGATTTTTAGAGGCCTGTTATTTCAATCCTGTTTCCTAGTCTGTTTTAATCTGGGAGCTCTGTTGGAACCTGTCCAGAAGGTGACCCTTCAGGCAGTTGAAACACTGGTGGCATAGCTTCCAGCATCACAGCAAGTTACCCTAGTACAGCAAACTGACAGATAAGTGCTGGCCCAATAAGATAAAATGATAAAAAAGCAAGTATATGCACCTCTAAGCTGTAAGTAATTAGCAACATGAAAATCATTCCCCCAATATAACAAACTGGCAGGTGTTGTACATTTTACGCCAAAATGTAAAGACAATTAGGCATATGAATATCATGGCACAGGATTCTTCTCTGGCCCCACCTGACCTGATCAAGGCATTCATGAGCAATACAAAAACAAAACACCCACCAAAACTCACTGTTATCATGTGAATTCCAACTCATACATAGTATCCTGTAGGACAAAGGAGAACTAACGGCTTCACAGGGTTTCCAAGGCTATAAAAATCTTTATGGGAGCCAAACGTCACATCTTTCTCCCATGGAGCAGCTCGTAGGTATGTACTGCTAACTTCTCAGTTAGCAAAACTCTTTAACCATTGGATCACCAAAGCTCCTTAGTGATAGGGCAATAAAAGCAAAGTCTCCTGTTCAGGAGCTTATAGATTAATGGCAGTCTCAGACAGTCAGTTGATAATTAAAAATTATATAATAAACCACCAGATGGTAATCAGTGCTCTGTTGAAAAATGAAGCAAGAAGGCCTGCAGGGCAGGAGGGGTGGTCAGAATTTTAGATCAGGTGGCCAGGGAGGGTGGTTCCCAGAAAGGAATAAATAAGCAGAGATCTGAATGAGGCAATGGAGACAGCCTTGCAAAAGATCTGGAAAGAGCTTTCCGGGCAGAGCTAGGAATATGCTTGGCAAGTCAGACAGAAAGAAACAAGGTCGGTGTGGCTGGAGCTCAGCAAAAGACAGGAGACTTGTGGGAAATGAAGCCAGAATAGTGGGGACAGAGCCAAACCTACAGCCCTAAACCACTGCATTTCTCTTTAAAAGCACATGGAAATAGATGATTTTCAAAGCAGTGACACTGCAAAAAAAGGTCAGCATTTTAAAAAAAGAAGAAGGATTTAATGATTAATAGAAGACACGCACTGCGATGGGAAAGTCTGCTGTTAGGGACCGCTCTAAAGTACTCAAGAGCAACGGTGTCTGTCTGGAGACTTAGGTGCGCCTGATACAGGCCATGGTTTTTGCAATCACTTGTTATGCATCAGAGAGTTGGACAATGACTAGGGAGCATAGAAGGAGAATTGATGCCTTTGATCTGTGGTGCTGGAGAAGAGTATTGAATGTGCCATGGACTGCCAAGAAAACAAACAGATTCATCCTGGAGAGGGTTAAACCAGGCTTCCTTGGAGGTAAGCATTTTGAGGCTTCGTTTGACATACTTTGGACATGTTGTAAGGAGAGACAGGTCCTTGGAGAGGGACATCATGCTTGGTAGGGTGGAAGGACAACTCAGGAGGGGAAGACCCTCTATGAGGTGGATTGATTCAGTGACTGGGGTAATCGAGATGGGTGTGTCAGAGGCAATGAGACTGGCACGGGATAGAGCAGGATTTAGGGCTGTTGTACACAGGCTCACTATGAGTCGCAGGTGACTCGACGGCACATAACAATAACAACAACAACAACAACAACAACATGGTAAGGAGTCAAAGATTTAATCATGAGATCATGCAGATGCTGTGATGTATGTGGGCTTCCACTCACTCCATCCCCTTTGAGGATAACAATTTCTAACAGTAGTATCTGAAGTCTAAGGAATGATTTTGGGGATTTAAGTCAGTGATAGCTGGAAAAGTAGCATGACTAAAAATGAAAAAATAGTAAGATCATGAATAGGTTTGTTGTTCATTTTCCTTAATCTCTGCATAACATGTCCAAACAACATCTTTAATAGATGATAGTCAGTCTGATTTAACAGCAATGAGTGAATTGAGTATATGTTGTGAGTTAGTCTCAACAACACACACACACACACACACACACAAACCAATGAAAAAAAAACCATCTACTTCGTCAGGGACCTCTGGGTGACTTAGTGGTAAGGAAGTGCGCTGCAAACCCAAAGGCTGTGTTGTTGTTGATGATTACCTTCGAGTCCAGCACGACACATAGCAACCCTATGAATAAAAGGCCTGAAGTCCCTCCACAACTAGCAACATTTATCAAAGTTCATAGAGTTTCCGGAGGCATGTTATTTAGGAAGTGGATGCCACTCCTGCTTCCAAAAACCAAAAGGTACAAGGTTCAAATTCATGAGCAGCTTCTCACAGAAGACAGGAAACCTCCTCCTGTGCAATTTACCATCTCTGATAACCACTGGATGGTCAGCTATGGGTTGGTTCTGACTTGAGGGTATAGAACAAGAACAACTTTCTCAAAGAGATCTCCAGTAGACTGACATTTCTCCTAAAATGCTCCCCCGTAAGAAGGGGCCCTGAAGTGTCTCTCTTAAAGTATAAAAAAATCAGTTCTCTGCACAAGGAACACTAACTCAGCAACTGAGAGGGTGCAAGCTGACAACACAGTTGCATGAGTGGGCCAATTATAAGATAGCAGAGGAAACTCTAAGCATGAAGAGTACAATGCCCTGCCCTTGAAGGGGCAGCTAGTGCTGGGCTCTCTGTAGACTCAGAGCACACAGATAATTCAACTTTTAAAAAAGCTGGAAGTGTGATTTGTAAAATATGTCATGTCACAATTTTTCACTGTTATTACAACATTTTAAAAAAATCCTTCTCCACCTGCCTTCAGCCTTTGGATTTCTAGCTTATGTCATCTAATTCAGACTGTCATATTCCCCCCTGACCCAGAAGGCGGCCTTCTTTCCCGTCCAGAAGGATGGCTCATTTGTGGGGTCCCGTCGTGAAGAGGCACTGCCGACTCAGAGGTTCATGAGACCCTTTCAATTTCCACGAAAGCAGTGTTAAGACAACCATGGACAAGGCTTCTGTGTCCTATCTTCCCATCTCAAAACATACCCAGTAGCCCTGCTTTTTGCTATGGCAGGGGCTCATAACATACTTTATAGGCAATTATATAAGTAATGTAATATAATGAAAGCTATTAATGTGAAGACATCATGGAACATCTTATGCCCAAAGTTATAATAGTATTCCATGGATATCACACATGGTAAAAATCTACTACTTCCCAGTTAATTCTGACTCTTAATAGGCCTGTAGGACAGAGTAGAACTGTGATTGATACAGGGTTTCCTAGGCTGTGAATAGAAAAGCCAACTCATCTTTCTACCTCTGAAAGCCTGGTGGGCTAAACTCACATTCTTTTCAGTTAGTTAGCAGCCCAACACTTACCACCAGGGCTCCTTCATATAAGATACTCAACTCAAGCTCAAACTCACTGTACTCAAGTCACTTTTACTCACCATGACCTTTTATCTGGTTTCTAAGGCTGGGAATTTTAACAGGAAGAGACTGCACATCTTTCTCCCATAGAGCTCATGGATTTGAACTGCTAGAGAAGCATGCCCTTTCAGTTAACGGCATAAATCTCTATAGAATATGTCACCAGAACTCCCCTATAAATATATTTTATCTACACTGGCATCAACAACAACATAGAGAGAAAGAGAGCACAGTTGGCCAAGTGATTAGAAAGTGATGGTACTAAGCCAAAGGCGGGTAATTTTAATCTGCTGCCCTCAGGCCTGGTTTTAATTGGTTTTGGTCAAACATTCTTCTAAGTGGTATAGCACTGATCTGTCCATTTGCTGTACGGACACTGATGTATCAAATGCAGTAACGGTTACCCATGGTGGACAGTGTTTGGTGGAGCTTCCCAATAAAAACAAGCTTAGAAGCAGGAGTGGCATCC
>NW_006399793.1:15452102-15459923 GCF_000299155.1 Elephantulus edwardii | reverse complement strand
CAAAATCTCTGTAAATGTTCATTAAAATTAATAAAATAAAATAAAAAAGTCATAGTTGACTCAAGGGCACAAGACGACAGCTTAATGGGTGCTCTGGTGGCCTCTTGTGGTTAAGAAGCCGCGCTGCAATCCCAAAGGAATGCTGTTGAAACCCATCAGATCTTGCTCCCACAAGATGGGCAATCTTCACCTGTGTGATTAACTGCTTCTGAAAACATGCAGGAGTGTAATCTACGAGTTGGCCCTGATTCAGTAGTACACAACAACAACAACAACAACTGTATTAATATCTGAGCTCTGTGTAAAAAGGCTCCAGCATCTAGGATGGTAAATGTCCCCAGTATTTGGTGAATACACCTGCCAAAAATTGACAGTATGGTCCTTGATATTCCTTAACTGCACAATAAGAATCTGAATAAAATCAAGAGAATTTTACATCTTCTTAGCAGAATACTTTTTATAAGTAAAATGTTATGCTGAATTCCAAGGGGAAAAAAAATAGCTAAAAATGGAAGCACGATAGTTGAAGGAAAGATGGTTTCCCTCTTTCTCTTATCCCTTCTCTCCTCTCCCCAAAGTTTGTCTTCTGCCCTCTGTCCTTCACCTCAGAAAACCTCCAGGAAGATTTTGTCCAAACTATGAAAACTACTTGACTATTTGGAATCAGAGTGGCATCCACTTCCTAAATAACATGCTTCCAGAAACTCTATGAAGTTTGATAAATGTCGACAGTTGCAGAGGGGTTTTAGGCCTTTTGTTCATAGGGTCACTATGAGTGATGCTCAACTCGAAGGCAATCAACAACAACGATAACAACAACAACATGTGATGTCTAATGTCTTTTTTTTTTAGTTCTGCTTTTGTGGCCAATGCAGCAGGTAGGGAGTTACGCTGCTTAATCAAAATTGCTGTCTCTCTGGCAGTTCTAATTCACCAGCAGCTTTGCTAGAGAAAGATGAATAATCTCCTCCCGTGTGAAACGCAGCCTCTAAAAACCTGCTGGAGGGCCCACTGTGAGTCAATTCCAACTCAACTGTAATGAGCTTTGAGTTCTAGTCTAGGTAATAATACGAACAAACCATTTTCTCTGAATTGACTGTCTACTCTGATGACTATTCTAGTTTCATTTTCTCTCTTTTTCAGCACCACTCAAGAGCTCATTCTTTGACTGGTTCTGATCTTTACAACTTACCTTAAAGATCACACTACAAATACTCTCTGTGCAGTAAGTTTTACAACAGCTTTTAATGAATAAAATAATGCTGTTATTCTAAAGTAATCTAATTCCTGTATTGAAATATGTAATAATAGAAGATTATAATAAGTATTATAAATTACATACCAGAAATAATAATTATAATTCTTTTAGAAGAACTTTAAAAAAATTTGAGCCATTTTATAGTAAGCTTCTGATTTAAGTGGTTAAAGACAAAATATTATTTATTACCATCAAATGCCACCTGGAATACATTCATGCATCTTAGTCTTTATTTCAAGGAAGAAAAAAAAAAGATGCATTTAAAAATGAATGAGTGCTGTGCCATAATCATTAGAAAACTTCTTGTAACTTTAAAGTATCCTTAACATATTGTAACATTAAAAAGAATACATTAGTGACTGTTCTTAAAAAAATGGTTTTTAAAAAATGACTATGTCTCAAATCCAAAAAGACAAAATATAGCCAAATTTTCTCTTAAAAATAAAAACTGCCAATTACCTGAAAGATCCTGAAATTCAGGCTTTTGACTGAAGATGAGGTAGTTAGTGGCAATGAAATGTAGCAGCCAAGTAGAAAGGCAATCCGAATGGTGAAACTGAAAGAAAATGGAAAGTGAGATTATTTTACCTAACAATCACAAACATTAATGAACAGATGGAGGGAATCATTAGGGGAAGTTAGAAGCTAGATTCATGTTTAACATGTTATTAAGATACAAAAGGCCCCTTGGTAGCCCAGTGGGTTAAGTATTCAGTTGTCATCCATCAACCACCCTGTGGGAAAAAGACAAGGCAGTTGGCTTCTTAAAAAACATTTACAATCTTGAGAACCCTCTGAAGTAGTTCTATTCTCCCTTATAGGGTCACCATGAGAAGTAGTAAGTTTGAGTTTATGTAGTCCTTGGCCTCTTCTTGTGAAAGGAATATAAAGGGGGCATCATTAACAAATAATTTCAAAATAACATCATTCACTGAGGATGGGGAAAGGTTTCTATCCTGTCAAGAGAGACTGAGAACTTGGAAGAACCAACTAGTGGAAGCTAGAGTAGCCACAGGTCTTTTGTGCATAGCTATCTCTGTGGCTAACAGTATTGTTTGAAGTTCATGATTATTTAACTTAAACTCTAAACATAGGGACTTCACTAATCTCTTTGTATCTGTGTAGTAGAGATAAAACTGGTCAGCAAAGGCATTATCTTGTCAGTATCTATTTCACTTGAAGAATAAATAAAAAAAATAATTTGAGGATGAAATAACATATGAAAAAGTAGTATGTGAACAGATTTCTTTAACAAGAATGTACTGTTAAAGTGAGGTTGAATTTCCAGCATAATTCTCATTCTGTGAGAACAACAACTGCCAATGGGTAGAAAATTCAGAGAAACCTGATTGGAACATCATCACCTTGGTGTCAATCTTACAATGCTCACGGATCCATCTAACCACAGCTCTTCTAAAAACATTAAAAATAAGTAAAGTTAAAAGACTTGTAATCTCAAATCCTAAAGGCAAATGTAAAGAAAAATGAGAATGTAGGAAAAGGACAAGTCCTTCTTCTTTTCAACGCAGATTAAATCACAATTTTTATTTTGAAAGGGACTCCATAGTTCATCGAATCCCACCGTAAATCTTCTCTTTTTCCCCTTCACTCACCAAACTCTTTGACTCCATGAGCTCCCCCTACTCATCCTCAGCCCCTTCATCCTATCTCTTCCCTTCTTTGTATATACATACACATCTCACTGGTTATTTTGCTACCTTTACAATAATAGTCTTATACAGTGTATGTTCTTACGCAGCTGAGTTAGTTCACTGGGCATAAAGAGCTGCTTCCATGTTATATAGTATTTTTTAAAATTGTTCTGTGTGAGTGATGCATATTATTCAATTGTGTGAGTGTCCCACGGTTTCTCATTCTAGTAGTTTGTTGATGGAAATCTGAGCTGTTTCCATGTTCTTGCTATTCTGAATAAAGCTGCTATGAACATCCATGTACAAATCTCTATTTGTATCTCAGTTCTGCTTTCCTTAAAGTTTATTTCCAGCAGTGGTATAGGGGATAATACAGAACCTCTATGTTCAGCGTTCTGAGGACATGCCAAATTGCCTTCTAGAGTGGTACCATTTTACAGTCCCACAAATAGTGAATAAGAGTTCCAATCTCTCCACATCCTCTCCAGCATTTATTGCTTGCTGCCCTGCTAAACTTTACCAGTGCTACTGGGGTGAGACAGTATCTCATTTTAGTTTTGATTTCTACCATAAATTTTAGCTATATTTTTCTCTTATCTTTTAGCAAAAGAGGGTGGGTAGATTTAAGGGAATTGATCAAGAATGCACAACTGTTTCCATAAAAGTCAGCACCACGACTAATGATTAACCAGAGCAGATAACCTATTGAGAAAAGGTCAGTATACTGTCTAAAAGCTGTGGTTTTGAAAGAGAAGAGAAATCAAAGAAATGAAAAACTAGCAGTGTTAATATACAGTAGTTTCTTTTTAACCAAGAGTTAAGATACCGTAACTGTAAGATCTTAGCAAGAGATAGGATACAAACAATTTACTGTAAAAATTCATTTCCTAGAAGATGTTTTACTAGCCTAAGAAAATATGGTTTAAGCTAAAATAAACAACCAATAAAAAAAGGATTAAAAACAAAAGAAGTCTTCTAAACCAAATGTTGCAGCTTTATGAAGAGCAACATTTGTGTGAGGTCAGAAACAATTTGTTTTGAGTTATCAAGACTATAAATAAGGAGATAGCAGTTTTGTCCAATCCAATGCCACTTTTGATTTCTTGACTGTTACTGTCATAGAGTGTGTAGGATCAAGTAAAATGAAATCATTGACAACTTCAATCTTTTTTCTATCAATCATGTTGCCTACTGGTCTAGTTGAGAAGATTTTTCTTTCCGCACCCCGCCCCTGATGTTTATTAAAAAAAATGTATTAGGGACCTCTCCAAAGTACTTAAGAGCAATGCTGTCTTTCTGGAGACTAAGGTGCATCTGATAAAGGCTATGGTCTTTGCAATCACTTGTTATGCATCAGAGAGTTGGACAATGACTAGGGAAGATAGGAGAATTGATGCTTTTGAGCTGTGCTCCTGGAGAAAAGTACTCAGGGTACCATGAACTGCTAAGAAAACAAACAGATTCATCCTTGAGAGGGTTAAACCAGGCTGCTCTTTGGAGGCAAGGATCCTGAGGCTTCATCTGACATACTTTGGATATGTTGTAAGGAGGGACCGGTCCTTGAGAAAGACATCCTGCTTGGGAGGGTGAAGGGACAGCACAGGAGGGGAAGGCCCTCCATAAGGTGGATTGATTCAGTGACTGGGGTAATTGGGATGGGAGTGTCAGAGACAGTGCGATTGGCACAGGACAAAGCAGGGTTTAGGGCTGTTGTTGTACATAGGGTCGCTATGAGTCGCAAGTGACTTGACGGCACAAAACAACAACAACATGCAATAAATAAGTAACTGGTCATACAAAATTCCATCATGCAATCTCTGGTGATATTTCTATCACTGAAGTCATATTTTTCCAATGACCGATCCTTCTCCATTTTGAACTTTCACATTCCAATTTCTGTAATTATCAGTGTACCTTGATTATATGTCTGTTCAATTTCTAGCTGCTGATGCTGTAGAGCTGGTGTTGGGCCAGTGGGTAAGGAGTTTCTCTGCCAACCCAGAGGCTGACTGTTTGAATTTACCAACTGCTCCATGGGAGAAAGATGAGCACTCTCGTACCGTATGATTTATAGCCTCTGACAACCCCCTGGCAAATCAGCTATGATTTGGTCCTTACTCCACAACAATAAGTTGAGTTTGTTGAGTTGATATTATTAAAATCTTCAATTTATTCTTTCTTTTGCCTTTAGAGGTTGCTGCATAAATCTGAGTAATAGTTGGATATCAACTGGTATTCCATAAAGGCCTATGGACAATATCCTATCACTGACAGTCATCTACTTAAGGACTGGTTTTGAAATGGTTTTAGGGTATGTGTGTGTGTCTAGGTGTGAACAGGTGTGTGTGTTTGGGTATTATCCCCCTTATTAGATATTGCTTTTCCTTTCACTCAATCTAGTATATGTATATTATCTAGTTATTGAATTGTTTTCTCCCTTTCTACCTCCTTCCCATTTCTCCTAACCATCCAAGAATGTTTTTCTGTGTGTAAATCAGGACTTAGCATTTTATAATGGAATCACAAGATACCTTTTTCTTCTTCTAACTTTACTCAGCCCAAGGTCCTACACACAACTATGTTACACAGTGATTAGAGATTATTTAATTACTATTTAATGCTACAGAGTATTCCATTGTATGATTGTACTATAGGTTGTTTAGCCACTCCTCTACTGAAGACTACCCAGGTTATCTCCATCTCTTTGCTACTGTAAATAGTGCTGCAATGACTATGAGTTTGCCTGTTTCTTTGTCACAACTCATATTTCTTTAGGGTAGCACTGGGGTTGTTGGATCAAATGGCATTTCTATTTCCAACTTTCAAGGAAGTGTCATATTGTTTTTCATAACAGTTGCACTATTTATAGTTCTACCACTAGTATATGAAAGTTTAACTCTTTCCACCCCCTTGCCAGCATTTGATCAGATTTCCTGTCTTACTGATCTTTACAATTACTGTCAGTGTGAGTTCATAGTTCAGTGTTATTGGTTTTTTATATTAAAGGGCAATATGATAAGACAAAGCAAATTATTCCAACGAAATGTCCAAAGAGTTAGAATTGGAAAACTAAAAGTGAAAAACATACTCCTCATTTCTGAAGCTAAAAGAACTAAAAAACAAATTCAAGCCTTGAGTTGCATGCAATACTGAAGGATTTCTATGGGCAAAATCTTGAATGATGCTGGAAGCATGAAAAGAAGATGGAAGGAATGCACACATTCATGATACCAAGAAGAACTGGTCAACATTGAACTGTTTCAGGAAGTTGCATATGAACAATGGTGCTGAAGGAAGAAGCCCAAGTTTCACTGAAAGAGCTGAAATTAAGAGCCCCCAAATTGACAAAATACCAGTTGAAGTATTCCAGCAAATAGATGTAGCCCTGGATATGCTCACTAGTCCATGCCAAGAAATTTGAAAAATAGATATCTAGTAAACATGGCCAATCTACTGGAAGAGATCTATATTTGTTTCCATTTTAAAAAAAAAAAAGGGTAACTCAACAGAGATCATGTGTTACTGGACAATATTGCTGATTCTACATGCAAGCAAAATCCTGCTGCAAAGGTTATTAAAAAATGGCTGGAACAGTACATCAACAGGGAACTTCCAGAAATTCAAGCTAGACTCATAAGAGGCCATGACATAAAGGATTATTATTGTTGATATCAAGTGGATCTTAGCGGAAAGCAGAGAATACCAGAAAGAGATTTACTTGTGTTTTATTGACTATGTAAAGGCATTTAACTTTGTGGATCATAATAAATTATGAATAACATGAGAAGACCAAGAAGTCCATAAC
This sequence comes from Elephantulus edwardii, assembly GCF_000299155.1. Lineage (NCBI taxonomy): Eukaryota > Metazoa > Chordata > Mammalia > Macroscelidea > Macroscelididae > Elephantulus > Elephantulus edwardii. The sequence goes on along the minus strand of NW_006399793.1, from coordinate 15,453,208 downwards.
ACTTAATCATACTCATGAGAAAACTGTATGTTGACCAAGAAGCAGTTTTTCAAACAGAACAAGGGAATACTGCAGGATTTAAAATCAAGGAAGCTATGTGTAAGCGCTGTATCCTTTCTCCATACCTACTCAGGCTGTGTTCCGAGCAAATCATTTAAGATGCTGAACGACAAGAAGAATGCAGCATCGGGATTGGAAAAACACTCAACAACCTGCTGATGACAGAACCTCGCATCCAGAAAATGAAGAAGACTTAAAGCACTTACTGTAGAAGATCAAAGACTTCTTATGTCTTTAATATGTATTACATCTCAACATTAGGAAAACAAAAATCCTCACCACTGGACCACATGTAAACATGATTACAGATGAAAAAAAGTTGAAATTATTGATAATTTCATTTTACTTGGATCTGCAAAAACACCTTTGGAAGCAGCAGTCAAGAAATCATAGATGTGTTTATTGCAGTTGGCAAATCTGCTGTCAAGGACCTCTATAAAGTGCTAAAAATCAAGGATGACACTTTACAACAGTATAGTGTGCTTGACCCAACACTTGGAATTTTTTCCTATGTGTCTGAAAGTTAGCTAATGAGTAAGGGAGACCAAGGAAGAACTGATGCCTCTGAATTCAGCTGATCACAGAGTATTTAACGTACACACCCTGGACACCAAAGGAACAAACATGTCAGTCATGGAGGAAGTGCAGTCAACGACCTTCAGAGAGGCAACGACGGTGAGGCTTTGTCTCACATATTTTGGGCATATTGTCAAATCCTTGCAATTATGTTGGGGAAAAGGCAGAGTCAGAGAAAGAGAGAAAGACTCTCCACAAGATTGACCGACACAGTGACTGCAACAATGGGATCAAGCAAATCAGAGCCGGTGAGGATGGTACTGCCCAGGGCAAAATCCAGATCTGTTGTTCATAACATCACGGAGTTGTAGTCAATTCAGTAGAACCTAACAACTCCTGTTAACTCCAGTCAACACTCTTGGCGCCAGCAGCCAGAGAATTAGAAGACGTATTGCCATGAGAAAATCTGCTGTTAGGGACCTCTCTAAAGTACTCAAGAGCAACGGTGTCTCTCTGGAGACTAAGGTGCA
>NW_006399793.1:15441933-15444001 GCF_000299155.1 Elephantulus edwardii | reverse complement strand
TATGAGATGGATTGATTTGGTGACTGGGGTAATCGGGATGGGTGTGTCAGAGGCGGTGCGGTTGGCGCAGGATAGAGCAGGGTTTAGAGCTGTTGTGCACAGGGTCGCTATGAGTCGGAAACGACTCGATGGCACATAACAACAACAACAATTTAAAACAAAAAAATTTGCTAAATGGAAATATTGTAGTCCTTACATATCAACTAGATATAGGATATAGCTGAAGAATGTGTTGAGAAAAAGAAAATTTTAACGGTTGGGGTTTTTTTTTTAATATATATATATATAATTAAGTTAGACACTGGGTAACACAAGATACTTTCATAACAAATCCAGGTTTTTAGTTAGGAGATAAACATGTTCTGTGAAAATGTCAAGGCCTAAAGTATCTTTTTTCCTCTATGTGCTGTAACAGTTTTTAACAAACTTTTTAGCAGGAAAATAAATAGAAGTGGGACACAAAGCATCAAGTACAAGTTTTCTAGTCATTTTGCATTAATTATCAAATATCTTCGGGGGTTTTTTACCATCTTATAATAAAACACTTTATCTGTTATATGCTCTTCACACTACATTCCAGCTTTTAAAAATAAGGATTTTAATTATTTTATTCTGAATACTGGATGGATACCTGTCTAGTTCAAGAGCAATTTAGAATTATGTACTACATAATAAACAGGTAGGGAATCTAATTTTTCTAAGTTGTTTTTTCTTCATGTGACACAGATTCAAAAGTCAGAGGGAAGGACTTATTATTATTTATCAGATCAAAATTTTTACCACAACTAATTTTAGGGCAGGTTGTTGTTAAGTGCTGTCTAGTCAAGCACAACTCATAGCAACCCTATGAACAAAAGACCTGAACCTGATCTGTAGCTACCATAGTATCTCTATATTCATAGAGTTTCCAGAGGCATTTGATTTTGAAAGTGGGTACCATTCCTACTTACAAACCTGAATCAATCCTGGGAGCTCCAAAACACACTATCCACATGGGTAACCATTATAGGCTTTGATACACCAGTGGCACAGTGTTCAGTATCACAGCAACCCCAAGTTACTTCAGTACAGCAAACTGACAGACCAGTGCTGTACCACTCAGAAGAATGTTTATTCCAAACACAATTAATGCCAGGCCTGAGGGAGGCAGGCCTGAGGGCCCTACTGCCTTATAAATAAAAGGCCTACCCAACCGGTCCTAGTTGATTCTAAGCCAAGAGGTTTCCAGCCCACAGTCCATTGTTAGCTAAATCCAGCAAATCCAATCAACTCATGCCTGATTGTGAACCAAAAAAAAAACAACACACCCCAAACCAAATAGTCCACAACCAACCTGACCCTCACCAAGGCATAAGAAACCATCTTCCAGAATCCAACCACCTTACACATGAGCCTCCTAGATGCAGACTTAGTCATGCCCTACAGCTTTTGTAATTTAATGTAAAAATGATAACACAAACAATTTGAAAATGGTCAAAGAATTTTGCTGAAAGGTTGGTGCCCTTCCAGTGGTTTGAATCCCTCGTGGCTGGCTAATCCCCTCTTATACAATTTATTACCTCCAAAAAGCTCCTGGAGGGTCAGTTATGACTCAGTACTCATATGAGGGATGGTTCTCACATGAATCAAATTGTATGAATGAAATAAATGATCAGATGAACAGGGACATTAAATAAACGTAGGTCCCATATCAACCCTAACTAATTGTTGGTGATAATCTAGAACATTTTATAAGGATTAGATTCTGGACTCTGGAGGACACTATGCTGAGTGAAATATCTCAGTCACAAAAGGACAAATACTGCATAGTGCCACTGTTGTAGAATGGGACTGACATCAGGGTTTGGACGAGACTGAGAAAAATTTGATAAATTATATATATATTGCATTGAAACAGATGAGGGAAAGAACAGTTTAAAAGCAATATATGATTGGGTATTATGGTTATGACAAGAGTCCAGAATGAAGGTGTGGAGTGTACAAGGGGTGGGTGGTGGTATGGGATTGTATACCAATGAAGGAATTTTTCTTATACTTTTCAAGGAGAGGAGCAAACTGTGGGTGTGTG
>NW_006399793.1:15436093-15436778 GCF_000299155.1 Elephantulus edwardii | reverse complement strand
TATACAGATGAAGAGACAATATTTTCTGATTTTGAAATTAATTTATGACTCACAATTTGCACAACATAGAGTCACAATCTGCATGCATTATTATAACTATCCAGGCAACTCAGGAAGAGCTCACATTTAGATTAATGATTTCCTAAATCCTCTACTTCTTTCTTCCTTTAGAATGCTTCTGGCTTGTCCATGTCTCTGTAAGTATGTTGGAAGAATTCCACAAGTCCATCAGAGAACTGCCCCCAGTAAACTGAGCTGGATGCCACAGTGGCCAAGAGATCACACTGAAATTTTAAAAATGTTTCACACCATTCAGCATTCCTGCTTTAACGCCAAAAAGGTGCAAGGATCCATTCAACTTCCTCCATTTCAAAGTTGTCCCTAGTATTCTTACTACTATTCTTAAGGTGTATGCAAAGAAAACCAAAGAAGGACAGCTATTAACAGCAAAAGTAACCTTAAAGTGCATACATGTTTCACCCCTCTTGCTTTGCAAATGTGAAGACTTGAAAAGCAGAAATGTTGGATCCAAGATGGCGGCTGAGGCAGAGACAGTGTGGTGAGCTGCGGGAGCAGCAAACCACTTAAAACAGGGCCATTATGGCCTTCCACAGACTTCAGCTTATTGATAATTGAATACTTAAACAGTTGATGACTGGCCCTCAGTGAAGATCGAGGCTCAACA
>NW_006399793.1:15429456-15435993 GCF_000299155.1 Elephantulus edwardii | reverse complement strand
TGAGTTGCAGGCGACTTATGGCACATAACAACAACAACAACAACAACTCCTGTGGAGCCACTGGTAGATTCTTACTGCCAGAGGCATGGCCTTGGGTTAATGCCCTCTCTAAAGACTAGGCCACCAGAGCCCTTTAGGGCACTATATTCAAATGACTTGCTAAGGGCTATAGTCTAGTTGGGGGTGGGGTGAAATTCTGCCCCTGTAATTCTACTTCCTTAAATAGGGATTGCACAAAACCCCTAATGCTACTGAATTACCTAGCTACAGAAATGGTTTCTATGAACTGAGTTCAGTAATAGATCTCATATTAAACAAAATTTTAACAAGCGCTATATAATTTTTTTACAACACAGAAAGCTGCCACCAGTACCACCAGACCTATAGAACCGATTACCTTGGCTTTTTTGAGCAGGTCAACTATATCCAGGTTCATGGAGGCCAGCTCCCGGCTTGGCATGCTCTGTAGCTGTGTGATGATGAAAAGCTCACAGATGTGCTGCAGTCGCGACACTTGGTACATCTCAGCACAGATCAGGAGACACATGGCCTGGAAAATGCCGGCTAATGACAGGGAAGTAAGAGAAAACAAGGATTAAACTATTTCCTTTACGACCTAAAAAAAGAAAATGCCAACCATATCATCAAATGAAGTGGAGAATGCTAGGAAAATGTTTTGATGGAGTGAGCACTGCAAACTATTATTCTATTTTCAGAAAACATCAATTTGAGCTTTTATGTTTAGAAATGAATTTTTTTTAAAATTCTCTAGAAAGAGATTCTATAATCCCTCTGATAATCAATTTGCAGCTACTAAGAAAACTTTTCTGCCACCTAACCTAAGTCCCATTGATTTTTTTCCCCTTTTTTTGGTTCTAGTCCTCAGATTTTTTTGACTTTTACACTTCTAAGGAGGCTCTGGTGGCCGAGTGGTAAGAAGCTGTGCTGCAATCCTGAAGGCACACAGTTCAAGGCTATCAGCTGCGCCACAGGGAAAGGATAAGCAATCTCCTCGCGTGTGATTAACTACCTCTGAAAACCCACCAGAAGGTCAGTTATGGGTCGGTTTCAACTCTATGATACACAACAACAATTAGTCTTTAAGGAGCTCTGATGGCTTAGTGACAAACTAAACAACCCAAAGGCACATGGTTCAAATTCACCAGCTGCTCCAAAGGACAAAGATGGGCAATCTAATCTTGTGTGTGATTTCCCGCCTCTGAAACCCCCCTGGAGGGCAGCTATCAGTTTGTTTCCACTGATGACAAATAAGAATCAATCTTTAAAGAAATTCTCTTTCTTATCACACGTCAAGCTTCTCAATGTTCTTTTGCTCTGTGGAACTCTCACTGCTGTTCAATGGCAACCCACTTATTCTCTCATGGCTGTTCAATGGGAACCCACTTAGAGCTTGTCATCCAGCAGGGTTCCACAGCTGTAAATTGCATGGGAGGAGAATGCCCATATGTCTCTTGAGGAGTGGCTGGTAGATTCAGACCACCAGAGACACAAAGTCCTTTGGGTCAGCAGCATAACCCCTGAAGGACCAGGCCACTAGAGCTGCCCTACAATGGAACTAGAACACTATATATGAGAAATATGCCACAGAATGAATAGGTTTCCCGTCATCTTCTCATTACATATGTTCAAGTGTCCATCACAATCTTTTTATTATTTAGAACTATTTGCTTTCCCCCTACGCCTTTTAATTATCATAAAATGGCTTTGCATTGTTTTCAAAATTAGCAAGTTAAAAAAATTAGCAACTTTAATTACTTTATGGAGAAGAGTACTGAGAACCTAATTTTCCTATTATTTTGAAATCTGATAAAATTTTAGGTTTAATATGCAAATTTTCCAATACTGAAATATTAAACTATATTTACAATAAAAACCAATTCTTTCATTTCTATTAAGTGAATATGGCAAGTCAGTCATTATCACTGACACTAATAACTGTAATTGGCTCCAAATTATTATACCACTTGTGGTAAAACCAGAAATTATTCAATTTGAAAAAGGAATGTTCTGTTTTGGAACTTCTAAAACCTTTCATTAGAGAGTTCATGACTTACTCAAAACAAGAGATTTCACAAATAAGAGTAGAATGCTGTCCAAATCTAAAATTAAAACAGTATGCTTGAAGAGAAACACAGTCTTAAATGAGCGTCTTTTTAAAAATCTGCTGCGGTGCTTGGCCAGGTTTTGTGTCTCAGTCTCCTGTGCAAGCCTTTAATGAGCCTGTTCTAATTGTCTTTGCAGTGGGAGCCACCTGGTGGTCAAAGAAAAAAGTGTGGTGACCAATGAAAGAGGGCTTCTGGGTCAGCATCTCAGTGCCCCAAATCTCCTGCAAGGGTCTTGCTAATTTTCCAGGTATTGCTATCTGGAGGAAATCTGCAAGATGGACTACACTTTGTAGGTGCCACAGACAGTTTTCTTGGTCAAAGTGAATCAGGAAATAATCCCTCAATCTTTCAGATATCCTAACCATTTTAGGGGGGAAAGTAAGAGAAAAAAAATAGATGGAGTTTAAAAAAAATACCTTCTATCCTCTAGACCAGAGGAAAAGAGCAAGGGGAGGGTCTCATAATACGAAAAGTCTTAAAAGTGCCTGGATCAGAAATCACCCTCCTCTTTTTCTGGAGGGGAGCTCTTAGCTCCAATCTTCAAGATTAGACTGACTTTTGAGGCCCGCAAGACACAGCCATTGTCAGGGTGCTCACAATAACCGCCCTCACAATGGTGCTCAACAAGGGATGTGGAATGATCCTAGAGGCTAAGAACCCATAAGAGGTCTTCTCCTATTTCAACTGACGACTCCATGTTGTACTTAAACTACCCCAAACTGCCTACAACATTCCATAATGTCAATTCTGAGGAACAAAACTAGATTTCACCTAAAGCAATTTGCAGGTAGTGAACTGAGATATTATTAACACTTAATATTGTTACCTGGGCAACAGGAGTCTGTGTACAGGTACTCTAAAAAAGACAAGAAAGTCTCTTTGGAAACACCATAAACTGGAATCAGAACACTCTTTGCTTCCATGTAATTACCATTAAACATGGCAGCCATCACTTCACAACGGGCCACCAGGATAGCCCTGTGAGCTGGCACTGTTGTACCTGCAGGGTCCAAAGGGGAGACACAAACAGTTAAACATGCATAGTTAGTATCTTAACAGGCTTCTCTGTAATTAGGCATTGTGTGTACTGGTAGAGTCAACCCACAGCTGACCCTCCAGCAAGTTTTCAGAGGCAGTTAGTCATGGGAGGAGACTGCCCATTCTTCTCGCATGGAGCAGTTAGTGGATCCAAACCATGTACCTTTGAGGTTGCCTGCAGCACAGCTTTTTATCACTAGGCCACCAGAGCTCCCTAATTAGGTACTTGGTTTTTAAAATTAGGGGTTTTTTTTCCCCCTGGGAAATAGAGTTCAAGATCTGACTCTGAGACTAAACAATTTGCAAGACACCAACCATTTGTTAATACATTTATATTTTATAAAAATAGACACTGAAATAAAATCATTTTACGTCTTGCTTTTATAATGAAACCTTTTCCTCTCTAATTGGTTTAAAGTATTCCACTGCCCCAGCCATGTGCCTCCCTTGGAAACATTACCATTACTCGTCTTGTCTGTACTCACAGAAAAGTCCTAGCCAGACCTTTCCTTACCAGAAACAGAAAACTAAGAAGTAACCTTCTACAGGCCAAAGTAAGTGGTCCATAACCAGAACAGGGACGACAAGGGAAGCATGAAGGCTATGGAGAACATTTCAGAACTTAAGAGAAAACCTGAAAAGAAATTACCTTACTGTCCTTCCTTAATGGGAGCCAATGTGCTAGGGACTACTATCTCCGTAGCACACTGTCTCCCCAGGAGACTTTCTCTCCTAGACAAAGCACACCAGCTTCTGAGAGAACCACTGTTGTTATTATAAGGTGACATGTCGCTGAGTCCGACCTGAACAATGCCCTACCTGTGCCAACCTCATCATCTCTAACCCAACAGATCCCATTGCTGAAGTCAACATGTCAATTCATCTCACTGGGGATTTCCCTCTCCCTCACTGATCTTCCATCTTTTCAAGCATGAAGTCTCTTTCCAAGGCATAGAAGCCAGAGCTCTGAGCTCCTTTAAACATAAAAGGCTCTTCAGGCCACACTCTTCATTTTAAGCTCATTAAATAAAACTGACCCTCTAATGAAAGCTGTTTAATTTTCCAAGCACCACACTCCAATGCACAAAGGCAGCCTCAGACTAGAGCCCACATGACCCCTGGCTTAGGGGCTCGTGGGGCAGTTATTATCACTCGGCTCACCACAGAAAGCCAAGAGTCCATAATGCTCACCTTCAGTTTAGTCTAGAACAGCTCAACAAATCTTTAGTGAACATATGTCAAATGCCAATTACCCTGTTTGATATTATGATACAAAGATGAGAAAACAAAGCTCCCTCCATTTTGGAGTAGTCAAGATGCCACCCTTCCAGAAAGACACCATTTACGAGCCAAACCATGTGCTCTGCCCAAGAATCTTTACCTATGTGTTTCTAAAATATCTTACTTATTAGAAGTACAAGGTCCTTCTCTAAAATGTTCACCATTGGTTTCTCCACCTTTAAACCTAAGCAGAACATTCCCTGGCATAAGAAGGAAGAAAGGAGTTTCAGCCTAACAGCTTTCTACAAAGCCAATAAATGCTCAGGAACCACAAGCAACATCAGACCGTTTCTTGGCCACTGCTTACTACTGTTAAAGAACTAAAGAATGAAGATGTCAGTTTAAAGATTAACGTGTCCCTGATGCAAGCCATGGCATTCCCAATTGCTCTCTAGGCATCTGAAAGTTAGACAGTGAATAAGGAAGACCAACGAAGAATGGATACCTTTGAAGTGTGCTGCTGGTGAAGAGTGCTGAATGAATATACCACAGACTGCTAAAAGAACAAAGAAATCTGTCCTAGACAAAGTGCAACCAGAGTGTGCTTTAGAGGCAAGGATGGTGAAACTTCATCTCACATATTTTGGGCATGTTATCGCGTGGGGCGAGTGCTTAGAAAGAGACATCGTATCATGCTGGGAATGGAAGAGAGTCAGGGAAAGAAAGAACGAAGACCCTCAAGCATATAGAATAACACAGTGACTCCAATAATGAGTTTGCACATGATGGGGATCCTGGGGATGGCACAGGATAGGGCAAGGTTCAGATGTGTTGTTCACAGGGTCACACAGTAGTGGCTGGCACAGTAGTGTCTGGATAACAACAGCTTAGCACTGTAATTAGTACCGCCACAACTCATAATGAGAAATTCCACCTACAAGCAGGCCTCCTTGATTCTCAACTCTTCCTCCTTTGTGCTTTCACATGGTACAGAAATTCCTGCAATATTACAGTATCTATATATGTATTGTGTGTGCGTGGAGGTGCCGCTGATTTGGAACCAACGCATAGCTAAGCCTCCAGTGGGTTTTCAGAGCAGTGAATCACATGGGAGGAAACTTCCCCATCCTTCTCCCACAGAGTAGCTAGTGGATTTGAACCAGTGCCTTTAGTATTGCAGCACAGATTCTTACTAATAAGCCACCAGAGCTCCCTCATAGTGAAAACATACTGAATATCCCTTCAGCACTTGTCTCTGTATTACGTGCACACAGTGATAATTAACAAAGCAGTGGCCTAGTGAAGAAGGAATTTCACTGTCAATCCAAAACCAGGCAGTTTGAATCCACTAGATTCTCTGAAGGGGAAAAATGGGCAATCTCCTCCCTTGTGAATTACAATTTTAAAAAACTGCTCAAGGGTCAAATACAAGTTGGTTCAAATTCAATGGCAATGAGAAAAAAAGGAGAATATAATTTATCTTACAATTGCTGTTGTTGTTATGTGCTGTCGAGTTGCTTGTGACTCATAGAGACCTTATGTTTAACAGCTCTAAACTCTGCTCTGTCCTGTGCCAATCTCACTGTCTCTGACACACTCATCCTGATTGCCCCAGTCACCGAATCAGTCCACCTCCCAGAGGGCCTTTCCCTCCTGTGCCTGCCTTCCGCCTTCATGTGCATCATGTCCTTTTCCAAAGATCGGTCCCTCCTTACAACATGACCAAAGTATAACAGAAGAAGTTTCAGAATTCTTGCCTCCAAGGAGCAGCCCAGTTTAACCCTCTCCAAGATGAATCTGTTTGTTTTCTTAGCAGTCCATGGTGCCCTCAGCACTCTTCTCCAACACAAAAGTTCAAAAGCATCAATTCTCCTTCTATCCTCCCTGGTCATTGTCCAGCTCTCTGACACATAACAAGTGATTGCAAAGACCATGGTCTGTACCAGATGCATCTTAGTCTCCAGAATTTCATAACCATCTCAAGAATAGGTTTGAGGCCTTGAACACAAATGAGCGAAGAACCAATGCGTTGTGGGAGGATATCAAGGGTATCATCCAAGAAAAGTGCAAACGTTCACTACAAAGAAGAGGAAGAAAAGACCAAATGGATGTCAGAAGCCAAAGCACAAGGAAGAATTCAAGATACTAAAGA